>NW_008238337.1:7788866-7809718 GCF_000691975.1 Corvus brachyrhynchos
GGACATGTAATTTATTCTGCCTGTATTGTGACACTCAGGATGGGACACCTGCACAAAGCCTGACAAATCTTTGAAGTGAGGCCTTGTCTGTGCTGAGCCAAGTCACTCTCCAAGTGACCAATGAGGCCTACCTGGCTTTCAGACCATACCATGGTGGCATAACTGGAATTGTGCCTCACTCCCCTAAACCTCCTAAATAGACAATAGAGGGAAATAAGCACTTCCACATGCTGGTTTGGATCTCACAAGGGAGCATAAAGTTCCCAGAGGGATGAACCTGAGCCTTGGGTAAGTACTTGCAGTGACTTCTTCGTGCTCATGGGGCTCTAAGACAAATGAATAAACAAACAATGCTCTCTTCCCATTTCTGCCTTGCCAAAGCATAAGAGAAAAAACTTTTACACCCTTTGTTAGGATGTCAGTGCCAGAGGAAAGAGACCAGCCATTATTCCATTCAAATCTCCAGTTTTCATTTCCAACTGTTTCTCTGGACTCCATTTTTTTTCCTCCTCTTCAGCTGGTTGAGCAATGGCCTGTTCTTATAAAACAAGTTTTCAGCTTTGTAACAGTCCTGACTTTTCATTGTTTGAAAGGCAAGAGGGTCACTCAAAGTAAACTCTCTCGTGCTAGATAATGTTTTTCCACATGGAAATGTTGGAGGGCCACTCTGTGCTGTCAGATCAGAAAGGCCAGAAGATGCCTTCAGACTCCCCAGGTGCCTCTGTGTTTGTTTTCTAATGTTTTTGCACACACAATATCATTAATATTATGTCCAAAGCTTGTCTTTATAAACAGAGTCAACACATCTAACTTATTAGTCAGCCATTGGGAAAGAGGAAAGGATTAATCAACACTGTGAGGAATTAACCCTTTTCATTGCCCACAGAAGAAATCAAAGATGATACAAGCTCTTGAACTTGCAAAAGGGACTTGATTGTTTTCTCTCACAAATCAGTGGAAATATTTCCTCTCACGTTGGCACTCAAATGTAAAAGGTGTCCTGCAGGACTTGGAAAAGACTGGTGACTTACAAGACATGATTCTCTTTCCCATGGTATATGCCATTGAAGGACAGGAAAATTCCCTCCCACCTACCTTCTTTTTTTTTCAATCTCCATTTCCCTTTGGGCTGCCTCAGGTACTGGGCTAGGCTTGGCATGTAGACACAATTAGAAATAGAGGCGAGACTGCACGGAGCAAAGTGTCCAAGTGCTGAGTGAGTGCCCAATGGGCCGTAGCAAAATGCACAACCAAGTCAAAGAAAAATGGAAAATATTCCATAAAATTCATCTTTGCATCCCTTTTTCCTCTCTTGATATATGGCCCCTTATTCACAGCTGCCCGGGCCCCGGCCTGCGTGTAAATATGTCAGTGCAGCAATGAGACGGAACACGGTCACAGAACGCCGGCGGCTGCTCCCAGATAAAACACTGAGCTGGAGCCCAGGAGTTTATTGTAAATAAAGATCAAGGCAAAGCAGCAGCATTTCTGCTCGGCTCAAGCCTGCCAAGGTTGCTAGTCCAGCTCCTTTCACAACTACCATATGTCCACATGGATTTCCCCTTCCAGAAAGTGACATGTTCCTCTTCTCACAGCTCTGTACCCTTTGCAAGCTCCCCGATACTTTCCATGTGTTGCTTTACAGTGACCTGGAAGCACTGGTGGCAGATGGGACAAGGGGTGGGCATGGAAGTGAACTTCCAACTGTTCTGCTCCAATACTGCTCTACCTGAACACTCCCTTTGTGGGCCTGGGACATGTTAATGCTTACTTCGGTTCTCCTCAGCAGAGGGCACTGGATCCTCCTGTAAATGGGAATTGATGCCGGGAAGCACGAGGGTCTGATCACTTTTGCAGATGGACTGATTTTTTCCTTCTGGATACTGGTGGTGTGGAAGAGAAGTCTGCAGCTCTGTCTGCTGCACGCTGATTGACTGAGAGAAAACCATGGCATGTGTTAGCAAGTGATAAACTTGTCATTTACATATATTTTTTATTTTAATTAAAGAGGTAGCTACAGAAATCAGTTATCTGGAAATCAGGCTGGGTAAAGTACCAGCTATCTGGCATCCTTCTGAAGAGCAACACCAGCCAGCTGACACAATGCAGGGAGATGCAAACACCTACAAACTAGAGCCTGAACAGCCAGGCTGGGGTGGAAACTGGTTGAATTGTTCAGGCTTGTTCCTGCAGCCCACAGGGAAAATACAGGAGTGGTCTGAGGAGAGCTGGCTGGATCAGGGAGTTTAGCCTTCTTAGCCTGTAGCCTTTGATCCAAAGTCCACACAATTTCATTATAAAGTTATAATTTTTTTCAGTGGGTTCATCTTGTTCTCAGCAATACCCACAAACACTGCACTGTCAATCTACTCCACTCTCCCTCTTTCATCACTGAGTTCCCTTTGCTGTGTGCTGGGATTTGCATTTTCCTCACTCATGGCTCTGATGAGCTGTAAGCCAGAGGGACTATCAAAAAAAAAAATTAGGAATGTATTTTTTTCAAATTATTTTTTAAGTTTAGATGTATCTTATGCATGTGTGTTGTAACATAATTCTTTCAATAATAAAAGTTTTAATGCTAATAAAGAACATATATTTAAAAAACTTGCTAGGTCTTCATCTGGCACTACTCTAATATGCTGAAGATTTGGCACAATTTACTCATAAAATTCAAAAATAAGAATTCATTCTCCACACTGACAGCTACTAACCTAAGTTCTTGAGCTGACCTAGGATGCTTCACATTAGATGACCGCTCCAAACACAAGAAAATTGAATACTACCACAATACATGCTTTAGCTCTGCTGAAGAAAACTACAAGGCAGTGCTGTCTCCCAAAAGCAGCTAGTAGTTATTCAGGGTTTTATACTTCTATAGCAACACATCTCACCACACCCTAGCATTTGCCAGACCCAAACTAGAGGTTAAATGTGCTGGAAAATGTGGCAGTAGCTTCCAGCATTAGCTGATTCCTGAGCTTATTAGGACTCAGGCATGCCTGCCTTGCATAGCAGCAAGATCAGTTTCAGAGCAGGAGAGAGGAGCAGCTTTTCTTTCACACACCCTCTCTCCACAAGTCTGAGCCTCTGCCTTTGCCCTGGCAATGCAACATATGGGGTTCAAGGGCTGCCCATGGCCTGTAGTGCTGTGCCACTGTTCCCATTTACATCAGATAAAAGGCACGATTGCTTAGGGTTGGAGGTTTGATCTTTTTTTATTAAATAGGTCAGCAGGCCCTAACAGTTGGCAGCCATCTCCAATCCCAGAGCTGTGTGATGAAAGGCCATATTATGGCAGGCTCCAGTGTATCTTTTTATCTGTCCTGCCTGGTACAGCATGTTCCAGGTGGAGACTGGCAGGTGCTGGTGCTAAACCCTGCCCCTACTGCTGCTCCCTGGTGACAACAGCAGTACCCCGTGTTCAGACCCCAGCTCGCTCTGACTGCTGTGGAAACTGCTGCTCCCATCACAGTTCTTTGAAACGTTGCAACTTTCAGACTCAGGCATGATATTCTGGGAAGGGAGAAACTCCTTTGCAAACAGATGTGCTCTTGAAGTGCTTCCTGTAGTCTTCATTAAGCTAAACCAAGTCTACATTTTGCAACTTCACTTTCCACTTCAGAAGCCTGATCCTGTACCTTCATTTTTGGTACTGTACATCATTATTCCTTAACTCCACTCAGTAGAGATGTACGTAAATGATAAACTTGGCTATAAGTTTTGTTCGGTAGCAATTCCCCTTAGCAGTTTTAAAGTGTGATTTTAGGGGTTTTTTTTATCAGTTCCTTGACAGGTTAATGGAGTACATGGACAGGAGACTTCTGCTTTATCCCCTGCAGCCCTGACAATTTGGGGTGTTGCCTGGCTCAGCTCCTAGATGTAAGAGGAAGGAATAACTTGCACTTCTCCCCAGTGATTTCCTGATGCTACTGGTGGATTACAGATGTGATTCGCTCCAGAAGGTACTGCTGAGTGCTCCCAGGTATCTGATCTGCCAAGCAAAGCTGGTAGCATCAGGTCCCATGAGAATTCCTTCTCCTGAGGAGAGGCTAGTGTCAGCCTGGAGACCTGACATCGAACGGGGTAGAGTTTTGTTAGAAGCCAGCTGAAAACGTGGTGCTGTTATTATCTGACACCAGCTGAAACAAAAGCCAAACGTTGATGAATGTCTGATCCTAAAAGTAAACAGTTTGATTTTTTTTTTTCCTTTGCAAGTCAGGGGCCCTCTAGGGTTTTATCTGATTTTGGCAATCTCCTGCACATTTTGGGGCCTGGAGCATGGTTTTAATTGTTACATCACAAAAGTTGCCAAATAATGTTGGATGCTCCTTAAAAACTCTCTCAATTTTATGGAACTTCTCAACGGCTTGACTAATACAATAATTACTGGAACTCGGCTATGTTGCCTAGTGGCAAATGGAATTTTTTCATAATGATCCTGTCTGTCGTTAATAGCAGGATTTGTTCTTTCTCTCAGCGGGAGAGAGGCCAGAAAGCCATGGTATCTGTCTTTTTTAATGACAGCCAACAGCAAACGGATAAAATAATCAATTATATCCACAGATAGGTAGATAAAGTATAATTTATCATGTCAAAAACCAAAATGTTTTTAATTGGGCTGTTAATCATTTTGTAATTTTAACTAAAGAGATGGGGACTCTGCTTTATGCTCAGACATCACTAATATTTCATACAACATTAGCTGATCTTATTATAGCTTTAATAATAGTATTTACCACTAACTGCCAAAATATAAAATATGATTTCTACTTTCATTAGCTGGAGCCTTTGCAGTTGGAAAAAGATGCCCTCCCCTTCTACTTTTCTTCCTCTAGAAAGATCCAGGAGATAAAAAAGGGGAGCCAGTGTACTAATCAGCTGTAACAGTTTCTAAAATACACTCATCTTTTTGTTTGATTAAGTTCCCATACTAGTTACCAACAAACATGTTACAGAAACAATGATTTTTTTTTCAGCAAAGCATATAAAGAGATTAGTATAACACAGCAAAAATTAGAAGCTTGGAGTTTTGATTTCTAGCCACACCTGTGTTGTCTTGTGGGAAGCTGGGCAGATTAATCCCTCCTAACTTGTTCTCCATGTCTGTAATGTAGGTATTAGATAGCTGCATCATCAGTCTGCTGTGGAGTATGTAGGTGTTGTAAGATGCATGAAAATTTGTAATAAAGATGGCAAACATCTGGCTGGCTGGCTGCAAAAGCAGCCTCTTGGATAGCTACCTCTTTGAGAAAGGAAATGCAAAGTTTATGGCTGGACCTAAATCTTCCACGTATTATAACTGAAAATGTCATCATAATGCTGCCTGATTTCAGGATCAGTGAGGAATCATCTAGCAGAAAAATCTCTCAGCACTGGGTGCTTTGGCTGTCTACTCTTTTGTTATTATTCCTGTATGCCATGAGCAGATGCTGTGTGGGACCAAATCTCTATTTTGCCCATAAATTCTACATTAAAAAAATGCCATGCTAAGAAAAGAAATGTGACTCTTGACCACCCCTTGCCTCAAATACACTGAAATTACTTCCCTGCTTCAGAAGTGTTTCACAGAGGGAAATTAATCTCCATTTCTCTAAACTTGGTTTCCTTCTGAACAGCTCTACCTGCCTTAAATCAAGATCCAGCCTCTAGAGTACCTGCTTGGGAGCAGAACACACACTTAAGGTAGTTGGGCAAGAGCAGATTTCACTTTCAGTGTTATGGTGGATGTTTTTGGCTATGGGTTTAATTTTACGTCCATAGCATCTCCCAGCGATGTGTGTAACACAGAGGGGGGCAGAACTGCTCTTCCTGTAACTGGATCTATCCTGGGAGTGGAGCAAATTTAGTGGATTGAGTGGGTTTTTTACAGGCCTAATGGCAGGATTGAGGCTGTATTTATACTGAGAAGCAAGGAGGAGAAGCTCTGGGGCTGGCTTGCCCAAGCATAAATAAATTGGAGGTGCATGAACATTCAAAAAGTTCCCAGAGAGTCGCATTGCACAACTTAATGGGCCTGGTGCCTTCACCTGTGCCAATTTTATGTGACTCTTAACTCTGGTCTTAAATAAAAATGAGACTTGCTCTAATGACATCAACAGCCTTCAGTGAAGAAAATACGCTGCTACTTTGATACAGATCCCCCTTTTAAGGAGGACGCCGTAGACAGCCAAAGCTCTTTTTCCCATCCGGTAGGTGAATGTTATGATTCCCGGCTCAGAAGTGTAGCCTCAACAACACTCCTCTGCTTTCAGCATTATATTAGATGATTTAATTAAGAATATGCTTATCTGCTGCCCCTGCTTTTGCCACCTTGATTTTACTGTCCCTCTCCATTACTTTAAAGGATGGAAAAGCGGGATGTGAGTTGGCTGGGGGAGGGGACACAATAGCATGGACAGGGGGTTAAATGAACCAGCTGTTATGTGTGAAGTATCTGCTTTCTAATTGCTTCTGTTGGAATTCAGGAGAAAAAGGCACTGGCTTCAGTTAATTAATAAGGCAGGACTCACATAAACTCCAGCTGTGAGCACAGGACTGGTCTTTAAAGGATAAGCCCAGGAGGTGGGGCAGAGAGTTTGATTTCCTTGCACTAAATCCCATCACATGCTGCTGGTACTGTGTGTGTCCACTTAAGCCTTTTGGTTGGCTGTCTGAACAAGACATGAGGTATCTGTTGCTGTCCATGTGCCTCACCCCAAGAAAAATGATCTCTCCTCAGAAATCAAAGGTGTGAGGCTATGTTTCAAGCTAGGGTGAAACTGCTGTGTTTTCACTTGAGTTTGGAATCCCTAAAAAGTGGGGACGTTTGGATCAAAGGTTTTTATTCAGACTTAACAGAAGCTTGGACTTTTACAGCTGGACACAGATATAGGTTTGCCATTTGGTTCTCTTTTCTGTCTAGTTCCAGAGGGTGTGGATTTGGCATCCTGTCAACATTTCTCTCATCTGAGCCCTGCCTCAGGAGCTTTGCTGGAAGGGTAGCACTGATGGGGAGGTTGTGCAGCTGATGCCTCCAGACCATGTCCAAAGGCCATTTTACAGTGATTCCTCTCAGGAGAACAATGCCCATTTCATTTTTTTTTTTCTGAGAGGGGCTCAAAAAGATCAGGACTTTTTCTGAGTTACAGACAGTGCCCCTAAAACCCACATGCAAATGCAAATACCATAGTGTTTCCTCATTTGATCCTGCTCCACGTCTTCCTGCCACAGGACATCCCCCACCACCGGTGCAAGGTCCTTCTAGTCAGAGAACAGCTGGGGGTCTGTGCTGAGACCAAAGTCTTCTCCCACTTCCCATGGGATGGCATCTCTGGATTTCAAAGCTTGTTGTTTAAGTGTGTTATGTTAGGAAACAGTGGAATGAGAAAAAAAAGGTAGAGGGGATGTTCCTATGTGGTTAATAGCCTGTTTTTCCTCACTGACTGTGGAGGGAAATGAGCTTCCTGCTTAAGGTGAGATGTCATTTGCTGGATGGAAACCTTTGTGTCCCGGCTGGCCTGCTCCTTTTGGTGCCACTGCTCAGGGGAGGTCTCTTCCAGTGTGACTGCTCTCCCTCCCAGGCCCTCTCCTTTCCTGGCACCTTGCTCCTGCCTTGCATCAGTCCTGATGCTGCTCAAATGAATGCTAGGGTCAGCACAAGGGAGGGGACATCACCATGTGACTGCAAATGGGTTGGGAAAGGAGGAGTGCTCATTTTGGCACAGAGAGCCCAGCTGTTTGTTCTCCCCATCCCCCTTCTCACGCAACCTCAAGGCTCAAGCATCCAGGAGGATTTTGGCATTTCACTGCTGCAGATTTCTGTGACAGCTCAGCCTGGTGTGGTGATGCCTTGAGAGGCCACCTAGAAACAGAGACTAGACAGGAGTAAGGGAATAAAAGTAGGTATTTATTTGAAAGGCCTTCAAAGGTACCCCCTGGGGAGCCAGAGGCTATTGCTAAGGTGGACCCCAAGATGGACGGCAGGTCACGAGTTCTTCACACTTTTATAGGTTTGGTTCATTTGCATATCAGGGTTAATTCTCCAATTAAAGCTTCAGTTTAATGATGTAATTTCCCCTCAGCTTGCCCCCCTCTCAAAGGCTTTTGGTTTATACTTTTTGGGCCTAGGAGAGTCTGGGTGTCCTTGAAAACAAAGCCTGGAGAGGCTTTGTTATGTCTACCTAGCACGAGGGAGCAAAAATTAACAAGCTACAAGAAACTTCAGTTGCACACTAAGCAGTACAGGATTTGAAAAATATGAAAGTTAAAAACCTAATGCATCATTCAAACCAAACTCACAGATACATCAATAGCCCCAATCCCTTGGGCTGGCTGTGCCAAGCTGGACTTCCCACCCAAAGAGAAACAATTCTCAGGTGTTGTAGCACGTTTCCAAGCAAGTGAGGTGGGGCGTCTCTTTGCAAGGATCTATAAACAGCAGCTCTTTGTCTCCTCCATTTCTCTTCACCCTGAACGTGTTGCTGTTTTCAGAGGTTGGTTTCAAAGTGGTGATTCACAGCCACCAGCCGTATTGTTTTATCTGAAGAGATTAGGGCTGAGAATGTTGCGGTTTTGTAATGAAAAGACTCCATTGGAAATAGCAACATATTTGATGTGAGACTTATTTATGCTCAAATAACCATCTTGTTTAAAGATGAGGAGTCTTTTATTTTTTTCCTTTTCAAGTTTAGATCAATCATGTATGAAGACAAACTCCCACTCAGCCTCCCCTGGCCCCTAATACTTTCATTTCATTTTTTTCTGCTCATTATTTTATGATTTTGTCCTTGACTGGAACATTTTTCTCTTGTTCTTCCTTACATGCACCATTAAAGAAGGAAAGAACTTACATTTAAAGCTCAAGACTTGTGTAGCTCTCAAGCCATAAATAATGTTTTCTACAGATTCTAAGATTATTAAGTCCTTCTAAGTTAGCCTCCCTCTTATTTTACAGCTCATCTGATCAGAGGGGACAAACTCTTTTTAAACTTGATTTAACTATTTCTGTTTTGCTTTTGCAAGCAGACATGAGAAAACAGGACCTGGCTGTATGCACTGCTGATCAGAACACTTGCCATAGGAATGCAAAAAAAAGCTTGCAGCAAGAGAACTCATTGTGACATGGAAAAAACCTCCAGAGAAGCCCTGCAATTCTGAGACGTAGTTAACTTTCTAAATACAGGCAAGTCTACAAGTGAACCTAAAATCTGTTTATCTGGGGAGATAAATGCAGTCAAACTACCCTCTTCTGTAAAGGGCTGACAGGCACAAAATCAGTGAAGGGAATACTTTAGTAAGAGGAGATAGTTATGCTCAGGCAGTAACTGATTTTGGGCAGCTGTAGGAACTGAACCATTGGGCACTGTGCTTTGCCTCCCCATATCTGGCTTCTTTTGATGCCAGACTCAGGCTTTGCTGAGCCAGGCATCAGCTTTTCCCATCAAATGCAGGCAAACCAGCTGCTGCAGTTTGCAGAGATTCTGATACTGCAGCAATGAGCTGCTCTTCCTTCTGCTTGATGAAATCTGCTCAGCTCAGACAGTACCTCAGGGGATGGCCAGGGAGTCAGGCCTTGCCCACGTTACAAACTACAGAACTGAGCACATAGAGGAGAAATAGCCCTACCAGAGACAAAGTGAGTGAAAAGTGCTGAAAAGCATCACAGTAGACAGCCTAAACAATGAATTTAGTTCCTCCAGTTAGTCCATGGTCATCAGTGAGGCAAATGCCTCTCCCTCCTGGGCCAGACAGGCCAATGTTTTAATGGTAGGCATAAATCTATTGCATTTTTCTCCTCGTGACCTAGCATATTCTGTCAGGCCAATACATACTCCAGAGAAGAATTTATGTGTACAATAAAATAATAGAGTTCCAGTGATATCAGCTGTTTGATGAACTTTAATATACATTTTCTATAAAACAGGCAGCAATTACCAGAATGTAATACCCAAATAAAATCCATGATCCATTTGCATGACAGATCTTCAATTTACTCGCATTCATGTGAAAGAGACACATAAAAATGATATCCATGCTTAAAATCACTTAAAAGCAGTCTGAAAGACCCCACAGTTGCAAGTGATACCTCAGTACTTAGCTAATACTCATGTTTCGATGGCTTTGCCTTCATGATTCTTCCAGTGGTTCCTTTATGTTTTCTGGTATTTTGCCAAACACCTGTGAATCAGTGCACAACAAATATTCCTGCCATTTAATTTAGCCTTGCACAGAAAGGCTATATTAGGCCTGATGCAGACCTAATCCCAAACCTCTAAAGAGGTTTAAGGCACTCTGGTTTCACCTAATCCCGAAACCTAAACCAGAATCACTGAAAACCTCCATAACACCACAGGAATGGGCAAATAGTGAGTTTCCACTATGAAATTATTAAAAGGACACAGTGTACCTTTTGGATTTGAGACCTAAAGCTTTGCCTAAGGAGCTTGGACTGTCCACAATAAAAGTGTTTATTTTGAAGTTAGGAGGTTGAAAGGTTTATTTGACTAGAGGGCTGATTACACCCCTCCCACCCGAAAAACAAAGAGGGGTGATCCCCCAGAAGAGTGAAAAATAGGAAAAGGGATGAACAAGTAACACAGGAGGGGCAGCCCAGCAAAGCAGCCAAAGATGAAACCCAGGTTTCTCTTTAAGCTCAGTCGTAGCCCCTTGTGAGAAACAGCAAGAGCAGAGCCCCTTGTGCACAACTGGGCTCTTGGGACCTGAAGTTCCTCACAGCAAACATGTAAGGAAAGAGTTATTTATTATATAATAAACACATTGCTGCTGTTCCAAATAGAGAATTTGCTCTTTTGAGATCTCTTGCTGATAGGAGACAACATGTAAAAACGTGCTGTAATGGAACTTTCAATTACAAACTGCATCCAACTGTAATAAATTTGATATTGCATTAATTCATGTTAAATTAATTGGATTCTGTCATTCCTGAATTCTGGTAACCACCTAATCTTGCCATACAACTCATTATCTTTGGGTTGTGAAAGGATATTTCATTTTCAAGGTGACTGTAGGGAATATTAACTGGACCATATTCTAATAAACATTTAGCTCCTAACAAATTAAAGTATAAGTGAAGTATACTGCACATGTGGTTCCATTATACATAGCAATTTATAGCAATGATCTGCTGCTTAAATCTCTTAATTCAAATCATTTCAGCAAAATATATAGGGAAGTATGGGGCTGTATTTATGCATTACACAATACAGAATGCATTTATCTGTGCTTAGGACATTCCTCATAATGAGAGGCATAACCTCCTCAGTGTTCTGTGTTCTCATAACCACTGAATGCCATTTAAAGCCCTTTAGAGCAAGGGTTTAGGAGTCAGTGTTGCTACTGATGAGAAATTTGATATGAGTAGAAAAGCAAGCTCCAGATTTACCTTCCCAAACCCACAAAAAATCTCCATGCCTTTGTTTGCATCAATAGAACAGAACAGCACTCATTTAACAGCACTAGATTTCTCTTTGAAAGACTCTGGCTCCATAGACAAAAATGGTAGGAAAACTGAATAGCATGTTTTATGAGGTACCAAGCTTTCTAGCTGGAATTAGAGCAGGACAGCCTCCTGAAAAACTACATAAATGACACAGCTTTTAACTCCTAGACTGGTGACACAAGCAAATGATGGCTTATTTGCTTTCCTTGAGCAAGTTGGCTTGTAGCTGGAGAGCAGCAGGGGTCTGTGAAAGGGTGAAGAGTACCTCTCTCTGCAGTGCTGTCATTGTACATGTCTGCACTGCTCTTCCCATCATCCATCTGAGGGCGGATGGGTACATTAGCAGGATATAATTCCAGTATCACAGCAGTTTTATTCCAACAATACACACAAGGTTATTTAACTGTTGCCTGATTTAGTTCAGCTGTGACCAGTAACTGGTTAGTTACCTAACCAGTAACTTCCATTGGGAACCATTTCAGGAGGCAACTTTTTTTCTTTAAGGGAGCTCTCCTGCAGAACCTGGAAAACTTTGTACGGCTGTGTTGCACTAAAAGAATTGTGTCTTTATCCCACAACAAATCCAAGTTGACAGTGGCTGCCGGAGGAGGCAAATGACTTCAGGAATGCGACAACCGCAAGCACAGAGCACCGGATAAATGGATGCTGTGCAAGCAGAGTGGCAGAGAGCCCAAACCACAGCCCAATGCGCACCCCACTGATCGGCCTTCCCAACCAGCTGTGGGGAATCGCCCGAGTCACACACGGGCTGAAAGGCCCGATGGCAGCGACAGCCCGGCACCAGCGCCCCGGCCCAGCCCTTCCCGGCTGCTTCAGAACTCGTGTCGGGCTCCCGGTGATGGATGCTGTGCAAGCAGAGTGGCAGAGAGCCCAAACCACAGCCCAATGCGCACCCCACTGATCGGCCTTCCCAACCAGCTGTGGGGAATCGCCCGAGTCACACACGGGCTGAAAGGCCCGATGGCAGCGACAGCCCGGCACCAGCGCCCCGGCCCAGCCCTTCCCGGCTGCTTCAGAACTCGTGTCGGGCTCCCGGTGAAGGCCGGGTCCTCAGAGCCTTGCACGGCTCCAGAGCCACCCATGGCCCCTCAGAGCCACCCATGGCCCCCTCAGAGCCACTCATGGCCCCTTCAGAGCCTTGCACGGCTCCAGAGCCACCCATGGCCCCTCAGAGCCACCCATGGCCCCCTCAGAGCCACTCATGGCCCCTTCAGAGCCTTGCACGGCTCCAGAGCCACCCATGGCCCCTCAGAGCCACCCATGGCCCCCTCAGAGCCACTCATGGCCCCTTCAGAGCCTTGCACGGCTCCAGAGCCACCCATGGCCCCTCAGAGCCACCCATGGCCCCCTCAGAGCCACTCATGGCCCCTTCAGAGCCTTGCACGGCTCCAGAGCCACCCATGGCCCCTCAGAGCCACCCATGGCCCCCTCAGAGCCACTCATGGCCCCTTCAGAGCCTTGCACGGCTCCAGAGCCACCCATGGCCCCTCAGAGCCACCCATGGCCCCCTCAGAGCCACTCATGGCCCCTTCAGAGCCTTGCACGGCTCCAGAGCCACCCATGGCCCCTCAGAGCCACCCATGGCCCCCTCAGAGCCACTCATGGCCCCTTCAGAGCCTTGCACGGCTCCAGAGCCACCCATGGCCCCTCAGAGCCACCCATGGCCCCCTCAGAGCCACTCATGGCCCCTTCAGAGCCTTGCACGGCTCCAGAGCCACCCATGGCCCCTCAGAGCCACCCATGGCCCCCTCAGAGCCACTCATGGCCCCTTCAGAGCCTTGCACGGCTCCAGAGCCACCCATGGCCCCTCAGAGCCACCCATGGCCCCCTCAGAGCCACTCATGGCCCCTTCAGAGCCTTGCACGGCTCCAGAGCCACCCATGGCCCCTCAGAGCCACCCATGGCCCCCTCAGAGCCACTCATGGCCCCTTCAGAGCCTTGCACGGCTCCAGAGCCACCCATGGCCCCTCAGAGCCACCCATGGCCCCCTCAGAGCCACTCATGGCCCCTTCAGAGCCTTGCACGGCTCCAGAGCCACCCATGGCCCCTCAGAGCCACCCATGGCCCCCTCAGAGCCTCGCACGGTTCCAGAGCCACCCATGGCCCCTCAGAGCCACCCATGGCCCCCTCAGAGCCACTCACGGCCCCTCAGAACCACTCACGGCTCCAGAGCCCTTCATGGCCCCTCCCAGCCTCGAACAGCCCCATTCCAGCGAGGGTGGGAAGAAGCTCAAGCCAGCAGGGTGAGGAAGGTGTCGCATCTATGGCTGATGTAAGGCATCTGCTAGAAAAAAGTGGTGTTTTGATTAGGGTCTGCATCTCCTTGATGCTCTGCAGCAGTTTGCCTGCACCGTCCATGCAGAAGCTCCTCTGGCAGTGGTGATACAGGTGTGTGTGTGCCTTGAGTTCAGGATACACTCCATCAGACATCATTATCAGCACCACACCTAGTGGTAATAGAGCTTACAGTTCTAGTAGACTGAATTTTACAGCTCTCAGTAATAATCCCAGTACTGTTATGACCAATAGAAATAAGTATTTTTTAGGTATTTAAACGACACAGACACTGTTTGAGCAGATGGAGGTAAGGCAGGAACAGCTCTGGCTGAGTACTGAACACGGTTCTGTCCAGGGAAGGCACGGCCTCAGGCGGGTCTCTCCCCACCATCTGCAAGAGCAGTGGCAGTCCTCAGGAACACCCAAAAATGCTTTAATACCTTTCAGTTAGAAGCATTTACAATAGAAAACCTATTATTGTCAAGTATAGTATGGTAATATGAAAAATGATACTGTATTGATCAACGGGTTAGAGCTCTAGCTCTGATGGCCTGGTGAGGGCTCATCGCCGGCTCTGCCGGCTCGCTCGCTGTCGCCCTCTGGCGGCAGCGCGGCCTCGCGGCGGGGCAGCCGCTTTGTTCCGAGCGCATCCCGCGGTGCTCGGGGGGCAGCTGCGCGCTCATTTCCGACATTGGCGTTCTTTTGCTGTGTTTTTCTCCTCAGTAGTATTGGTTGTTTGAAATAAGGAAAATGCCTTGTACAACTCCTTTGAATGCCAGTTTAGAGTAGAGAGTAATCCCGGTTCCAGATTCGGCAGCTTCATTTTGAAATGAAAAAGGTAAAAAGAAGGCATGGTGTGTGCTCTGGAAAAAACAGACAGCACGAGATGAAAATATGTGTGTAACTTTTTCTCTGGGAATTGTTTTGAGGAGCATTTTGCCACACTTTTTAGCACAGTGTCTTCGTGTCTTTGTGACCTGTCATCTTTCCGAAGCTCCTTCCAGTAACTCCCACTTTTAGCACCATTTCTGTGAAGATTTTAGAGAGGGCTCCATGCCTGGGAAACATCATTAAAAATGTGTCCTTTCTGCCTAAGGTGCAGGAAGTATAAGGATTTTTTTAAATTTTATTTTTAACTAAATTACTAATTTTTTGAAAAGCTACTGGAGCAATTTCTTGTTTTCTTAATGGTTCCTATTAACATTTTTATTGATTTACAGGTAAACTAGTTTTTTCTTGTTTTAAAAATACCCTGCGATCAGCATATCTAACTCTGTTTATTCTGGCTTGGATGTGTGATTATCAGTTATAAAGATTCTGCAGATGGAAATTATGTTGGTGCATGCACTGGAATAGATGCCGGTTTCTAATATCAGATAGATTGTCTGATTTTGGTTAATTGATGTAGAGACTTATTTTTAAACACTGGAGTTACAATTTAGGGAGAAGATCTGTTGACTTTTACGTACATTACGCCTTTTCTGAGCATTTTAGAATACAGTGAGTTCTTTTTGCAGAGAAATGTTAAACTACTGACCAGTATATGTTCTTACATTCTAAAGAGACACATTTTTTTGGCTCTCTACCACGAAGTACATCAGGCTGTATTGTGCTTCATGTTTGTATACGTCTTGTTTTTAATTTGAGTACTATTTCTCTGCAAGCTCAGCCATAACAATGTACTGTTTCACTGGATCAGTAGTAACTGTAAACTAGTCATTGCTAATTAGCTCATATGGGAAATTTAACCCTGAAGATTCTGGTTTTTCAAAACAATATTCTATGAAGGACTGTGTTCATTGGGGGAAAATAGCTACTATGTCTGCTCTTCTGTAATAAATTGTCTTGTTGCAGCTGGATTATAGATGTGTGCTAGTGCTGTTTCTGGGGTTGTGAAGACAAACTTAATAATGATTTAAAAAAAGGTTGAACTTTGCTTTTTGGACGCCCTTTTTGAGCTGTAATGCTGATACATTTCTTTTGTACGAAATCTCAACACAGTATTACATGTTTGTTGTGTTTGTATGTCTTTGTAAAGGAAAAAGGTACGTCTAGTCGCAGTAATAGTGTTTTCCTCCCCAAAATATCTGTGTGGATAGATTTATGCTCTCTTTGTAAGAATGCAGTTTGACTGAACTAGAATATACTTGGTAGTACAAGTGAAGGATTTCAAATTAGTAATAGGCTGAAAACTGCTTCAGCTACTGGGGTTTTATTTTCCAAATTACTGGTCTCTGTGGAGAAGTGTAAGTGATCATGAAACAATGAGAATGAAACAAATCTACAAAAAAAACCTGCACAATTTTTTGCCCAAGCAAGCCAGCTTCCTTTTGAGTTCTGTGCTGGCACAGTTGTATCATTAAAAGGTTTTTTTTTTTTCTTTTCATAAGCAATAAAATAATTTCACAACTGTAATGAATGCACTTCCTATGGTACGTTTTAATTATATGCAGCTAATGATGGCATAGCTCGTCATTTCAAAAATTGTCTCATTGGCATTTATGACTTGGTGTAAACGCTTATATATCATGGGATTATTTGAAAGAACTGAAACTTTGAGAGATGTCAGGTGTGCTGTGTTGAGGAAAGTGACTCATTAAACAAGAGGTGCTGGTTAGCAATGGGAGACTGTAGAGCACATTTAGGCTACAAATATTGGAGTCAACAGATTTGCTTAAAAAAGCTGTGTTACTCGATGTCATTTTAAAAAGGGTTATCTTAGCCTTGAAACTTCCCAGACCATTAAACTGAAGAATCCAGGCTATATCATGATTCAGAAGCATTTAAAATAGGAATCAGTCTCTTCTGCATCTCAAAAGCGAAAGTTACAGGGGAAGTCACCTTTTCTGTAAATGGATTTACCAGCACAGGTCTTTAGAACTGTAATGTCATGCTGTGAGCAAATTAAGAGTTTTAGGAGAAAAAAAAAAAATCTTTTAGTCAGCAAATCTTCTTTTTCATGGTTTATTTTTAAAGGTCAGAATGTGACCGTTACAGTAAAAAAATAGTTGTTTGTACAGGATAACCTTCCCAGATGAGATGCAACCCTGTCCTAAAGCTCTGAGTCTGCAGCCTGTTCCCAGAGCCGCTGGGTGACAGCTGGGTATAAGGTAAAGCTGAGCAAGAACTATTTGAAAAGAAACATAGACTAATGTTTAGCTTTTCTTTCTGTTTTAGTTATTTCACAGTTTTTCAGTAGATGCTAAATTTCTTTGATTTAGGGGAGGGAAGAATTTTGCCTTAAAACACACCAGATAGGAATCTTAGGACAGACTTTTCACACTCAGACAGCTGGAGCAGCTGTAGATTCCCCACTGAAATGAAAATGCAACAATTCAAGATTTAAAAAGGCAAAAAGTGTGACCAGAGCATTAAATAGAAGGGCCATATGATACCAAAATTAAGCTCTGTGTTTATTATAAAGAAAATCCTTGTTTTAGAAGGGAAAAAAATGAACTTGTTCCACCACTTTCTTTTTTCCTCAGGAGAAAACACAGAATATATCCTAGGTAATAAATCTGTTTTATGGCTCACATGAGAAAGGGTGGAGAAATTCCCATTATTTTCTTCCCAGAAATTGAAATACACATGAGCTAACATGGGAGACACTGGGATTTTCATCCAACAAACGCACAGCTGGCTTCTGCTTTTATTATTTTTCTAAGCCTAATAATTTTTCATTTGATTAGCTGGTGGCTGACAAAACTATCACTTGCACAGTGTTTTGTATATTTAGTAGAGTAGGTGCGATGCGAAAAAGATACTGTAATGCGTGCCCAGAAGCATAGCACAACTTGTTCAGTTGGTGAGAAATTTCTGCTTGCCTCTTCTTAAAATGCAAGTTTCTATCATCAAGATTTGAGTTTGATTATCAAGAAAGTAACTTCTTGACAACTAGAAACAGGAGAATTATGTAAGATTTGAGGATTATTTTTTTCTTAATTCACATTGTAGAATTGCATGGTGCTGTGCACATATAAATAAATTGTCAGGAGTCAGCTGGCAGTCCACAATGCCAGTTTTGCTGTGAGAAAGCAGTGAGACTATTTGAGAGAAGAAATGTCCTAGTCAGTGTTAAGAGGTGGGAAAAGTAGAGCTGCAAACAAGATATATTAAGGACTTCAAGTGTACACAGTGTGAATTGTGGAGAGACCCAAGGACACACTTAATGTGAAAAAAAACAACAGCAGCCACCCACAAACCCACCCAGACAATGAGATAAAGTGAGCACAGACATAAAGGTAGGAGAATTGGAGCCATCTAGGAATGAAGTTCCTCAGAGCCATGTCTGAGCAGACCTCTCTAAGGCCGTGGCTTCCCAGTTTGAAATCAGGAGGGAGAATGGCTTATCAGAACTCCTTCGTGTGCCTTCTGCAGAATAAAGAAAACATATTCAAGAATCCAGTATCCTGTTTTGCATTGACCATTAATGCCAGGGACAAAGCAGGCTGATTTCTTCTCTATTGACTGTCCTGGTGTTTGAAGTGCTAAGCTGTGTTGCTGTCTGTGTGTTCTGGGCAAAGCAAGGCTTACACCTTCCCTAAGTAAGCAGCAGGGGAAGAAGAATGCAGTTTTATCCCAGTTTGGTAGGTCTGTATTGTCCCAAGTGTTTTGTGTGTTCTTGTTATTTTCAAAAATTCCAAAACAACTTGACATGTTCTGCAGGCAGGAGAGAATGTGGGCTATCTGCCTCCACTTGAATATTGTGTGAAGACTTCTCTGGTTTTTGATTTGTAGTCATTTATAAGTTGCAGATATTCAGAACCGTGTAAGAAATTTCTAAGTGAAATTACTTTGAAGCTACAGATTCGTTGCATAGCCAAACCTCTACCTTTAATGTCCTGTCACACAGTGGCTGGCTGGGGAAGGAATGATTTTGTAAAGGACTAGTAGAATCTCTAGATTATGTATCTACGTTCTGACCTAGCTCCATTACACTCACTAAATAATTGTTAACAAGTTCAGGCTCTGTAACTAGAGGGTTATGACTTTGCTAAATGCTAGGAGTCAATATATGTTCATGGACAAGGAAAATGACCTTAGTGGAAAAAGAGGAGACTGCTGCGGTGGCAGTAGGTCGTCATGGGAGCGTCATTTTGGTTGTATCTCTCTCAGAGGCTTTATGCTGCTAGGGATCAGAATACTGTGGTGTATGGGACTGTTTCTTGGGACATGGAAGTATGTGAGCCTGTATTGGGGATGGCTGGTTCCAGCTGAGTGTTGCCCAGTGCAAAGGCCCATGTAGCAGTCTCTCCAAAGGAGGTGAAATCAGTGTGGCCAACCTCACTGTCCACCTCCTTTTTCCTCAGTTCTGCCTTGTTAGAATTTGCATCTCTGTCCTGCCAGTATTTAGCTGTTTGCTCTAATAAATTTCTCTTTTGTAATGGGCCTGTTTGACCTTCTGAAGCTGTACTTTGAATTCTTGCCCCTGTGTTAGACCCTTTGAATGTTTTGTTCTCTGACATATGAGATGATGCCACACTGGTTCTGAGCTGGGTGAACCACGCTCCTGTGTTGACTGGAAGGGATGCGTTCCTGACATGTAGCTGGGGATGCTGCTGCTTAGGAAAGGCCCTTGGAGCAGAGGTGGTTGCCCTGGTGGCACCACCTTTCCTGCAGTGCAGCACGGTTGCCTGGGTTTTGCACTCTGATCCCTTGTTCCAGGTGCAGAGGGCTCCTCACCCGACTTGCAGTAGGTTGCAGAGAGGGAGTGAGTCCATAGTGCTGTGCCAAAAAAACATGTGATAGTCTGAGCAGCAGGGTCTCCAGCCTGCTACAGTTACACAGCATTTGTGCTGTTTTGCTCAGTTTGACCTTATCAAACCAGGCTCTCAAATCTGAGAGAAATTGGGAACATGTGACACATGCAGGACATTTTTAATTTAAATTTTTTTTTCTAGTTGTGTGTTTAGGCCTCCCTCCTCTCACTTCAACAATTGAGGGTGTTGGTTGCTTCCTCATGTTTGTGTAAGAAAAGCTTTTTATAGTCCGTTTTTCCAGCTGGCATATGTACTTCCTCCGTGGTAGTGTAACACATCATTCTTCCCACTCCCTCCCAGCCTCTGAAGCTAATGGAAGACCTTCAGAGTTGTTTTATTTGCAATAAAAATGGAGCTGTGGGGTTGGGAATGGTCATTATTCCTGCCTTAAAATATATTCTTCAAGTTTTGTTTTGTTCTTGGTAAATGAGAGGGATGTAAAGAAGCAAGGAATAATCAGCATTTAGTTCATAGGACATTTAGTTTGAACTGGACATTTCTAGCTCAGTTTTTGTTTAGCTGAAAATCTATCAGGAAAAACAAAAGCTTGTCAGAAACATGAATGGAAGTCGGCTGCATTCTTTTTTTTGATAGAATAATTCTAAATGTAATGCCAATGTGAAGAATTTTTCAATGTCATCCATCCCAACTTCTGCAAGGTAACAGCTGGAGTGAAGGCAATCTAGAAGCTCCACATCCATCCATTATTTAGCCCTGTAATGGTGAGTCTGGCACACTGACAGCCCTTGAGCCTTGCAAATTTGGAGCAGTGCTGGAGGTCTTTCCTTGATATAACATCAGTTACACCAAAAAGAAAGGAAGGTGGCATGGCCACTTTCGTGTCTTTGGCTGGCAGAGTCCTGTCCCTGGTCAGGACGGTGTGCACTGCATCCTGCTTAAGGACAGTACAGCACCTCTTTTTCTACAGCTTCACTCCTGCTTGTTGTTTTTATCACCATTTCTCCAGGAGCGTTACTTAGCCCCAGGATAGAATTAGTAATATTTAATATGGCAGCCTTTTGTCCCTTGTCTATGACAGATAGATTATTGGGAATATCTATTGGGAATCCCCTCTATTTCCAGTGATTTCGATGCTGTTTGTCAAGAAAAGACAATGTTTTGGAACTATTTTTTCAATATAAAGTATTTTTTTAATATAATCTTGCAAGGTTTTCCAACACTAATGAACACAGCCTGGGTCCTTCAGTGGAGGGGCATGTGCAGACACGGCCCCTGTGGATTGAACTGCCTCACTGCTTCAGATCTTCACTATTTTTAGCCTCTATATGTGACTTCATTTTTCCTCAGTGTCTGATTCTAAAGTGACATGGTAACTAACCTAGTCAGGGCACGAATTC
>NW_008238337.1:7810319-7811068 GCF_000691975.1 Corvus brachyrhynchos
CTTTCCCTATATATTAGCTCCACTACAAGCTTGCAGCAAAAAAATGGCTCTGAGAATCCTTGCAGCTTAAATCTTACCATGGGATGTCTAAGGTCCTGACAGGTCATTTTTTAGCTACTTTTGTATTCTGTGATTTTTCTATGAAAAAACATTTTAAAGGCATTTGCTTATTTTATTGCTCCACTGCTAAATAATTGAAATCAGCACTTAGCATTTAATTATAGTGATTTTATATAATAAATATTGTACAGCGCCTGATGGTGTAATTGGGCATTTCTATAATAATCCCCTATTTTTTAAAACAAGGGGGAAATCTCTGAAATTCATGCCTTCATGCTTGTGCCCATGAAATGTGGTTATCATTATCTAGTGACGACATATGTTCTTCCTAACTAGGATTCTCTTCTCTTTCATGCTGATGCTATCTCCATGCTAGATTATTCCTGTTCCTAGTAGCACCCCAGGGCAGTAGTGAGAAGTAAATGTGTCCCATATGGCCGCTTCAGAAGCAGTTTTGGGTGTGGGGAGATGGAAAAGAAGAGACAACAGGGTGAAGAGACAGTGGGGTCTGCGTGCCCTCACTGTCCCTAAGTACGGCAAGCAGAGGGACAGCAGGGCTGTGGCTTTCTGTACTGTCAGGCTGTTCGGAGTAACGTGGGAGTGCTGCAGTGGGATAGGGTGCAGTTATTTGTTGTGCCATGCAGGAGGAAGGAGCCAGGGAGGAACTGCGACTGAGTCACCCGCTCTTC
>NW_008238337.1:7811123-7811859 GCF_000691975.1 Corvus brachyrhynchos
CTTTCCCTATATATTAGCTCCACTACAAGCTTGCAGCAAAAAAATGGCTCTGAGAATCCTTGCAGCTTAAATCTTACCATGGGATGTCTAAGGTCCTGACAGGTCATTTTTTAGCTACTTTTGTATTCTGTGATTTTTCTATGAAAAAACATTTTAAAGGCATTTGCTTATTTTATTGCTCCACTGCTAAATAATTGAAATCAGCACTTAGCATTTAATTATAGTGATTTTATATAATAAATATTGTACAGCGCCTGATGGTGTAATTGGGCATTTCTATAATAATCCCCTATTTTTTAAAACAAGGGGGAAATCTCTGAAATTCATGCCTTCATGCTTGTGCCCATGAAATGTGGTTATCATTATCTAGTGACGACATATGTTCTTCCTAACTAGGATTCTCTTCTCTTTCATGCTGATGCTATCTCCATGCTAGATTATTCCTGTTCCTAGTAGCACCCCAGGGCAGTAGTGAGAAGTAAATGTGTCCCATATGGCCGCTTCAGAAGCAGTTTTGGGTGTGGGGAGATGGAAAAGAAGAGACAACAGGGTGAAGAGACAGTGGGGTCTGCGTGCCCTCACTGTCCCTAAGTACGGCAAGCAGAGGGACAGCAGGGCTGTGGCTTTCTGTACTGTCAGGCTGTTCGGAGTAACGTGGGAGTGCTGCAGTGGGATAGGGTGCAGTTATTTGTTGTGCCATGCAGGAGGAAGGAGCCAGGGAGGAACTGGGAATGAG
>NW_008238337.1:7811882-7852620 GCF_000691975.1 Corvus brachyrhynchos
GTGCTGCTACAGGCAGCCCAGTGCAAGACTGAGCCTGAAGGCTCGAGAGAGCTGATTGCAAATATTTTGCAGAAGTCTTATTTTCTGGTAATTACTTTAACATGATTCAGTGTTTTCTCTTTTGTCTGATCTTGTTATGAGCCTTCTTGCCGGATCCTTCCCGCTGTCGTGGGAGCAGTAGTGGCTGTGAGTAGGTGCTATTCAGTACAGCTGACCAGTGATGTGTCCTTTTGGAAAATGACTGATCCTGGACCTGTTCTTGTGAAGCCTTTGAAACTACTAAGCTGTTTCAGGTAGTGGGGTTAGAGGAATTTGTAGAATTGGGGTCCAAGTACTGTTTGCCAGTTCACATTTCTAGTGATTCGTGAAATGAGAGCTCCTGTGGAAACCTGGCACCTTGCTTCTGAGGTAAATGTTGTGTATGAACTGAGTCCAAAGCACCCAGTCTTCAACAGATATATGAAGAATGGCTAGGATTTAGGTTCCAGTATGTCACCAACAGTATTTACTAGAGACTAATAATAACAGTGAACAGACTCATTCCATTCCCAGTTCTCTAGGGTTTTAAAAATCCAGCAGAACCAGCAAAATACATAAAGCCCAGCCACTGAAATCCAGCCAAGTTTTGTAAAGATTACAACGGTAACTTCAGATAAATATAAATTGTGCTCTTTAAATGTACAGTTTATTTAAAAGGACTATTTTGCCAAACCATAAATGTATCAATAAGTAAACCAAGATACAACCATGGTTAACAAATCTAAGATTATAAGGTTTAGAAAAAACCTTTCTGATATTGTTAATGCTTTTGTTTAACCATGTGATTTACATTTAATCCTAGTTAGAATAATTAATACATACATACTTTTATAGCAGACCAAACACTTCTCATAAGCAACTGACTGGTTTGTGTTATCACATTTATTCAATGAGGGTGGAGGGAGAGGTGTAGAGTATAACTCACTTGCATAATCTTTTGCAAGTAGTAGAGAAAATCTGTCTCACAGTATACCTACAAGAAATACATGGGTGCTCATAATTCATATTATCCCATAAAATTTAGAAGAGCATTCAGAGACTGCAAATGAAGGTAATTTATGTATAAAACCTCATCCATGAAGAATTTATTGCCATAGTAGGTATAATATACTTTGGCACAGACTGCTTCCGTGAAACTAGTATTTGCAGATTTGAGAAAGGAACATACCAGAGACCTTACAGGTTAAATTGTAGTCTAGTTTTATACAAAACACATTATAATGAAGACTTTCTCTTTTGAGAGAGCTAAAGTCACTTGGTAAGTTAATGTACCATGGCTGTTGACGATGTGTGAAGACAACATCTTCACTGTGGAAGCAATGTCTTTAAAATCAGTGTTAGTTTAGTGGTGCTACCTTTGTGTAATTATTGATGTTTATAAATATTTTGAACCTTAGAGGGAACTGAGGAAACTGCACAAGTGCATTCCTACAAAACATTTTAATTTGCAGTATCTAAAAATGAGTATGTGCTTTGCAAGAGGTTGTTTGCTAACCATGTAGTGAAGCCCAGACCTCATTCTTCTAGCGAGGACTGCACTGGGAACATGGGGCCTCATCTTTCCCTCTGCACTTGAGCAAAACTGTCAGATAAAGGCCCTGGGATCCATCCATCTCATTGCCAATTTGAGACAGAGACATTTCTGGGTGTCCACAGGGAGGTGTGGCTCCTGTGTCCCACTAGATTCTTGCTGGTAGACTTGGGCATTTGGTGGCCAAAGTGAGGCCGAGGCAAGGCTGTGGTTACATTGCAGTGCTGTCATGCACAGTCTTGGGGAGATTGCAGCACTGTTCTCCTCGGTGCTTGGGTGGCTCATGCATCTGGAACAAAGATACATTTCCTTTTGTTCCTCTTGCTGCACTCTGATTTCTGTTTTCTTTTGAGATTACATTGTGCACATATGCTTTTATAGTTGCTGCCTCTCTTTGACCTAAACACTTTTACTTCCATGGAAGTTAATGACATTAAATGAAAATCAAGGCAACCCATTGCCACTCCAAGATTTCTGCATAATACAAAGTAAACTTAAGATAGGGAAGGATTTGTTATACCGTAAAATATGCCATTTAAATGCATGTAGCTGGGAATGGAGAGAAGCAGGTCCTAGTATGATATAGGAGGGATTTTGGCCCACATCAGCAAGGGGCATATAGCTATAAAAATGGACCAGAGTTCTCAAGCACTGATGTAGAGCAGATAGGACCTTTAAAATTCTTCCCTGAAAGGTACACAGTGGTGTTGGGCAGCAGTCTGCTAGGCCTGGATTATCAAAGAACATTATCAATTCCTCTGGGATTTTAACTGTTGATTCCAGAAAGTCTAGGTGTTTCAGGAAGTGCAATTAAAATATTATGCTATTTCTTCCGGATGTAGATCCTTGGACAGTACCCTTACACTTAGCCTTTTCTCTGTTGGCTTGCTCTGCAGGAGAAATCCCAAACTGTTGAGAACAAAGATAACTTCCTGTGCCAGGTGTAGTAGCTGGAATTATCTCTGTTGTAGTTCTCTTGAAAGTGACATGGGGTTTTTGACATCAGTGAAGATTTATCTCATCAAGGATGTCACTCTGCTGCTAAGAAAACCTCATTGGACTCATATCTGAAGTACTGTGTTCAGTTCTCTGCTTTTCCAGATGGATTTAGTGGGGTTAGGGATGGTGCAGAAAATGGCAACTGAAACAATTTGGGGAAATGGAACAACTGTCATATGAGAAGAGATTGAAAAGTCTGGTACTTTTCAGTTTAGAGAAAGACAGGTATTTATCATTGAGATTTACAAAATCATGAAAGTGATAAAAAAGCCAGATGTGAAACTGTTGCCCTCCAAATCCTGCAATGTAAGAACTAGAGGGCACTCAGTGAAGGTAGTAGGAGATCAGGCTTAAAACAAAGAAAAGAAAATAGTCCTTCATTTTCTGGAACTTCAGCTAGTGAAATTTTTGCCATGGTAGGTAGCAAAGGCAAGGATATCAGCAGGTTCAAAAGAGATTAGGCAATTGCATAGACAGAAATGGAACTGCAAATGGGCAGTGAAATTGTGTGCCCTGTAACATCATTTATACAGCAATTGTGCATGGGGGGGGGAGTATGGGGGGACTGGAGGAAGGGACTGCAAAAGCAGCCAGGCTTCTGTCTTTTTCCTAAACTGTATCTCTAAATAGCATGGCACTGGTGGAAATCAGGTACTAAGCCAGATGGACCAGTCATCCAACCTTGCAGGGCATTTTTTTCTGCCATACAGTACCATACCGTGTTCTACTTTGAAGGGGTTTTATTGTTAGTGCACTGAATTCTCATAGGGATAATCAAGAAAAAAGTGGTAACAGGTTAGCACTCCATTGTTGATGCCTGAAACATTAATGTGTTTTAAAGTCTGATCCATTGATAGTCAAATGCCTGCCTGTTACTGTGCATGTCACTAACATGGCATTTATTTGGAAAATGTACAGCTTGGAAAATGAATTTTAAGTTTGTGTGTTTATTTTTCTTGGCAGTGAGTTTTGGTTGTCTCAGAAGGGAAAAGCTATCCAGGTGCAGTGAAGCTGTGTGGTGCCTGAGTGCTCTGGAAGGAAGGTACGCAGGACAAGTATGCAGGAAGCTGGATCAGAGTAGTTTCTTCATGCTCCAGTACTGTGTGCTACTGAGATGTCTTTGTGCTACTTCCAAGTAGGCCAAGTTGAGCCAGTGAAACAAGAGGGACTTTGGGCCAACCACATCCACAGATCAGGGACCCAGAATTTGGGTTATGGTCCCTATTCCAAGCACTGGGCTTTCATGACACCCCAGAACTGAGGTAGCTGAGGTGGCTGAGCTGCAGTTTGGGGCATCATCCTCCCCAAGCACCCTGTTTGTGCCTGCCCAACTCCCCCAAGGCTTTAGGCTACTGCTTTGTACATAGCAGCTCACTCTTTCATTACATCTGTAGCATTTAGAGGAGACCTGCAAAGAGGCGGGGAAAAAAAACCACTATTTCACTTTAATATAGGACACAGAAAAGTTCTTTAAAATGCGTTTGGGTTGAAGTTTTTTGTAAAAGAAATCGTCTTCTGTATGCTTTTTTTTTTTTTTTTTTGGTAACATTAAGCATAATAAAAACATTCTTTGCTTTAATTAGAGAATGTCAGCTTTGTTCATATAGAGGCTTTTGAATATATGTGTAGCTGCTGTACTCTGGGCACAAGCTTTTAGAAGGGATACTTACATGAGCCATAAACTGTATGAGTGCAGCTTAGGTCGGCTCATTGTGTCTGAGGAAACTGGTGGTGCTCTGCTGTTGATGAGAAATCCACCATAAACAAATCCTCATTCATGGTCTCAGATGTGTGATTGGGAAACATGTTTGGCTTTTAATCAAAAGAAATTGAGTGTTTGGTTCTTAGGAATATATTTTCTCTTATTTCAATGAAGTAAATGTTAACACAAATAAAGAGCTTAAAGCAGTCTGACTGCTCAGTTAACTGAGCTTTGGTTCTGTGAGAGTTGGGATGTCATCATCCTTTTGTTTTCCACTTTTCTGGGGAAGTACTTCAGCTATACGGCAAAAATAAACAAAAGAAACCTTTTAAATCTTCACACTTAAATACATCTATGAATATTTTTAGTTGCTGTTTACTCCTTGCAAATTTGTCTTGATCTGAAAAAATGTTTCAGATGTATTGTTTTCCTAACAAAGATTTGACCTTCATCTTTATACACAGTTTCACTATTCTTCCTATCAGCATTTAGTTCAAAGGAGCACTTCGAAGCACACAGGCAAAAACCAGTTCCATTGTGTAAAATAGAAATGTGTGTTTTATATCACAGGAGTTTAGAGAACAATGCAAAGGTCAATTGTGTTGCTTGCTCTCCTGTCACATGATGTGGGTGTGTATATGAATGCATCCCTGGAATTCCACTGTGGGATCTGCATCTTTGAAGCTGATGCTAAAATTACTGCCGAGGCTCTTCCAAAGGCGGATACTGATAGAAGATTCAATGAAATCGAAGGTCGCCAGTCTGGTAGGCGTTGAAAGATACCTGGCTATGATACTATTTCTGATTTAATAATGCGAATGGGAGGCTAGCCCTTTGTAATAATTAGGACTAATTACTGAAGAGGTGTTGACAGATGGGCTAAGAGGAAACAAACTGCCTTTATCCAGTGGCTTAGAGTCAGATTACTAGTCTTGTGTTATCTGTTTCTCAGAAAGTAGAAGCTTCAATCATTCACTAAGTCTTCAAAGGGGAAAGGGATCCTAACAGTATGCAGGATTTGGGATGAAGCTATGAAATAAGTCTTTGACTCAAAATGGCTAAATTAATCTCCTTTCCGTAAATTATCATGCTTTTAAAGTTTGAGTTACAGATGGAGAATCTGATTGTAGTACTGAAAAATATGTGAAATCAATATTGATGACTGTCCTGTCGCTGCTTCTGCTCATGGATTAGTCTAAGATTGGTTCCTTGCTGTTAATTATATTAATATGAATTCTTTGATTCCCTCTTATGCCATGCTTGCTATTCAGCTGAAGTGGAGACAAGGGAAAGTAGTAAGTACTCTTTCGTTCAGTGTTTGGTTTATGCAGATGTCATATTTGATCAGCAAGCAGAAAATACATCTGCTGAGGTTAATTACAGTTATTTACCTGTGTAGGAGACAAGATCATGCATATTCCAGGAAGAAAACAATATATTACAATACAATTGCATTTACTGAGAAATGAGTCATTGATGTAGGATTTCCTTAGAGAGTATTTCTTCTCTCCTTTTGAATGCAGTGTCCATCCAGCACATCTGCATGAAGTAGATACAATTGTCCAGTGTGAATGGAGTTAACAAAGACATTCAGGGATTAATGCTTTGTCACCAGAATGAGCACTCAGTGTGACTTACTTTAGGCATATGATTTAGTCTAGCAAACCTCCATCTTCTCAAATGACTTTTAAGTGCTTTTCTCTCCACTCTCCACCATATATAGAACCTGGTTTTCTTAGAAACGTGATAAATACGGTTGCATTTGATAGCATTTATAAGCAGAGGTAGCTTTCAATTATTTATTTACTTTTAACAAAAGGGGCCTTTTAATTAGTGTTTAAATATTTATAACAGTTCTATTGTGCTGTAAAATTGGTTATACTTTGATCTCTATTTTCTGGTTTGAGATAATAGGGTTGGTAAAAGTTTTCCTAATGAATTTGGTCAGAACATGACATAATCTGATTATCTGACGAAAGATTGACACTTCAGTTCCTGCCAGCATAAAAGCGCGGTACAATGGGGGCTGTTCAGCACAAATTCAAAGGCTGGGAGTTCAAGTTCAGGTGCAGCAGAATTGTTCAAAGTTTCAAATTAATGCAGTGAAACAGTGTTGCATTTTTCACTGCATTTTTGGTCAGGAGTAATTTATGGTGGATGAGAGGAGTGAAGCTTGAAGTTAAATGTGTAAACTGCAACTCGAGTCTGTTACTTTGGGTTTATTTCCCTCCATTTGCTAAATAGCAGTGTTGCTTTTTAAAACATAGAGAAGCTAACTGGTCAGAACACGACAAACACAGGAAACAGTACCAGAAACTGGGAATTAAGCATCATCAGTATTCAACCTGTTAAATGTGGAACCAGTTTTTTATTAATATCCCTCACATTTTAACAATTTAACTGTTTAACATATGAGCAAATGCTCATATGCTTGGAGATGAGCATATTTAACTAATGTATCCTACATGCTTATGTAAAATAGATGTAGATTTATGTGATTAAACTGGCCTGAAAGAACAGTTGTGTCTAAAGTGTAAGCTTAGCCTAAACTGTTAAAATAAACATTAATTTTTTCATTTGATATTCAGGTAATATTTGCTTTGTAAATGTCATTCCTGTTTGCAGTGGAATTATAGTGATCCCTACTAGAGTTCTTGGACTAAGTTGCTCTCCAATAACCTGGCTTATCCAAATACTTACGCTGTATGGAATAGGAATCCTAGTAGACAAATGACACATACTATGAGTAATTAAGCTTGAATTTGGGGGGATATTTCATAACATAAAAATACTTAATAATCTGTTGTTTTGAGTCATATATTTAAAAGTGGTGTACATAACAATAAGTCTTTTCTTTAAGTGCTGAAGGGGTTCTTGGAGAAAGTGTTAAGTACCAAATGTGATGGTCTTTACTGAAACACAGTTTGTTTCTGACCTTGAGAGGATTTTTCTGACCTGAATAAGGATTTAAAGTTTTAATCTAATTAATCGATACAGACTGTCCACATTGCCTTGTTTCTTAAAATACCACATGGCACTGAGATTCAATCTCAGTGTCCCTGGGAAGGGACCGTCTGCGCCTTAAGTCAGTTAGTGGAGTCCGAATCCCAGTTCTAGGGACTGTACCACCTTGGGAGGTCACTTACTGTCCCTGACACAGTTTCTCCATCTCCAGAGAAGGACCTGGAATAACACTGGTCTCAGAGATGTGTTGTAGTGTACACAGAAGCAGAAACCTCCCAAGGAGGAAATGCTTTATGAAATACTGGTGTAATGAACGGACCCTGCAAACCCTCCTTCTTTTGAGCAGTCTCACCGGTATCATCTGGCAGTTTGGACAGGCATAGATCAGCTCCAAAATTTGGATTTCCAAACATGTGCTGATCACAAACAGGAATTGCCCTTGGTTATTTAATCTTCCTTCTGTGTTTATGTCAATTTATCTTGTTTGCTATTTGCAGTTTTAAAGTCTATTTTTTAACTGTTATGAAACAAATGTTGAGAATATAAGCATGGGGGTAGGACACAGGTACAATATTCTGATATAAATGCATCTCCCACCGTATGCTGGTGAAATACATAGCCTGTTCAGTTAAGTGCAGAATCTTTTTTTCTTCTTTTAATGAATATGTATTTTGTGAATGTATTTTGTACTTGTCTTTCTAATTCTATGAAGTGTAAACTGTGTCATTAAAGTGAAAGAAAGATTTTGGGAAGCACTGTCGGAGCTCATCTTGCAGTGCAGTTTAATTTAATTGCCTACCTCTGCACAGCATTTCCCCCATGGTAAGGCGTACACAATACGGGGGTATTTCATAAGCAGAAGGAAGCATGCAGTCAGGGACACAAGCTGAAGTTTTAAAAGTACATGAAAAGTAGATTGCTTCATCATCTTCATAAAGTGTCAATTCTCGCTTTCTCCTCCCACTAAATGAGGGAGAACTGCGCATTTCAGGGACATTCATATTAAAAAAAAAAAAATTGAAGACTTCTGACTGTAAACAGCAGTCATTTTTACCTCAAGTATGGCCAAAAGAAAATAAAATGCAGCACTACTAACTCCATGTTTAATAAAATATTTGTATATATTTCTTTTCTCAGAGATGAATGCAAGTATCATATTTATAGATTAATAAAAGAATTTATATACTTTTGTTTTAGTTGAATCAAAGGTGACTTGATGCAAAATTAAAATGCAGTGGCTTTTAAAACTCTGGAAGATACTGAATTAATTTAATTTTAAGATTGGTATGAAAATGGGGTTTGGTCTCTTTCTTCTTTTTTGTTGACTGTATCAAGCCAGATCCTGAGCAGACTTTAATGTTCATGGAAACAGCTCCGTTTCTAGCAGCTCTGGACATCAGATGGTCCTGTATATCAGGAATCAATTGATAAGTTGTTGATAAGCAATGTATTTTAGAAGTACAAATTCATTTACTATTGGTTATACTTTATTATGTAATATCATGTTACATATACTTTTCCTTAATTCTGAAAACTCTTGTTATACTTCACACTTTGAAGAAGTATAGAAGACAAAATGTCATCTGATTTGTGCTGTGTTTCATGTTCCTATGCCCTGTGGGAGGAAAGGAAAAGTAATAGAACAGACAAATAAATAAACGTGGTGTTGAAACTGGCATGACAGTTTCTGCTCTTGCACAACGGAACTGCAATCAATTTATTGTCTTCGTTGGTCAAATGCCAGAATAACAGTATAATATTATACAAGAGTAGATTAATTAAAGTGTAATTAGAATGGAATAAATTAAACAATCATAGAAGTTTGTCATGGGAAAAATATGTGTTTAGAATTAATTAGTTTTCAAATAAAGTGATATTTTAATTGCTCAGAGTTACAGAATCCTTAATTGCAGACATATAATTCTGGCCTAAATAACTTCAGTTGCTGTAACAACTTGATATATTTCTTCTCTGTCAATTCTTTTTAATAGTTTGTTACTAAACAAGATTATTGCCGGAACGTCTGCGAAAATGTCTGGAAGACGTTTAATTAAGCCCATGCTATCTGAGGACATTATTAGCTCTTGGAACCAAAAGATTTGTGGCTGATGCTGCACTATGCAGCACCCCTAATTAAGGAGGATGGGCAGGCAGAGCCCTGTGGCTGACAGATTGCTATGCATGGCTGAACTGGAGGCTACTCAAAACAGTCTTTTGATGGTCCTTGGCTTATCAATTTTCTGCTAGATTTCAATGATTTATCACATGTACAAACTTAAATTCATTCTAGGTCTGGTGTTATGATGAAGAGAGACTTGTATAAATCCTTTTTTCAACTTATTTTGTGTATATATAAATGCATATTCATATTCTTCAAGTTTTCAAAGTGATTAAACATTTGTTGTCTTTTTTGTCCCCCAATAATTTTATGGAGCGTGTTGTAGAGCTGAGGTACTATGGGCTTTTATGCTTTCTTTCTCCAAGCAAGGCTGGCTGTAGTTATATCATTGCACTTTCCCAAGCAATTAATGGTTTCAGAAAGTAAAACAGATGGGTGTCTTTTCCCTCATCTGCAAATAGAACCTGTTTATGAAACACTAGAATTTCATCTGTTTCAGCTGTATTTCACACTGTATTTTAGGCTCCCTTGTTAAAAGCTAGTGCAATAACATGAGAGGCAGAGGCTCTCATGTTTTCAGACCCCGTATTTTTGGCATAGATGTATCCATGATATTTGTCTGTCTCCAAAATGTTTACTTCAGTAAGATTTGCAATGCCCAAAATGTTTAATTGTGTTAAAAAAGGTCAACCAGCTGATAGCTGAAGGCGCATATGTCAGAATGAAAGACTGAAAAAAAATTATCAGTCTGACACAGGGGGAGTATTAGAATGATTAATGTTTATGTTAATTTATGGCTTTTACATATTGATTAATAGCTTTTTGTTCCAGTGACCAAAATGTGTAAGTGGCAATGAGATCCATATGCTAACTCAGTGTCTTTCAAATGATTATAATCATTCTTAGTTTTGTTCCCATGCTGAAACTATGTTTTCATACAGAAAATAATTGTTGTACAGTGACTTTTTTAAAAATTGCAGATGGAAGTATTTGAAAGTGAACCTCAAGACACAAGCTTGGGTTTCAATATTCTTGGAGGTTACACACTGACATTTATATACATTTTTCATGCAAACTTCATTACTTAAAATCATAATATATTGTGGTTTAGCCTTGTTCAGGTAAGGAATGCTTACAGAGAAAAAAGGTGCTAATGCTGTGAGGAGCCATTTATCTGAGTGGAAATCATTAAAAATGTGTTGCATTGCATGATGGTTATTAGTCATTTTCTTCCCTGCTCCCATTAGATTTCTTGGCATATCACCAGTTGCTGATAAGCAATTTTGTTTGCTATCTGTCCATTGACTATTACAATTAAAATGTGGAAACTTCCATCATTCATTGTCTAAATGTCAAGAGAGAAGGTAATTTTGGGAATCTCCTGAGGAAGGATGAACTCCTAACTTCCCTAGAAGTCAGTGGGAAATTGAGGTTCTCTGCATTTCTCAAACCGAGACTTTTGAAGTGTTTTTCTGAGCAGGCAGTCACTGTTAGTCATTAGAAATGATTTGGTGACTATTTAGAATGAAAGCTCTGACAGTGTTTAGTGTTCCCAACCTGTAAGAGGAAGGACTCCTGTCAGCTGTAATGTTGGCTGTGTGGCAACAGGTTTATGATATCAGCTAATAAAGGATTCTGTAACTGGGTCATATAAATCACTGCATTCCCTTTGACATTGATGTGTCGCTGACTAGCAAGTTTTGCAAGCAAGATAAAAATCTGTCTACAGGATCTGGATATGGGATTTTCTAGTGCAAGCACAAACTAATGAATGCTCCCAGTCCACTGTTGTGATTTTTCAAAATTAAGTATTGTTATTATCATAATTAATTTAGGTTTTGAAGTCACAAGTATACATCCCTGTGCTTAATCTGTACTTTGGCAGTCATAAGTAAATAGTAATATGAAAAATAACCAATTCAAAAGAAAGCATTTCATTATCCTTACCTCTGAAAATTAAGAGTGCTTTATTGGTATATCAACTGGTTAAATCAAAAATTTCCACTAATTCTAATTTCTGCTTGACATCAATTTCTTGATTTTAAAATTTCTACTGTTTTCTAATTTCCACTTGAAGTAAATTATTTTTTAAATTTGCTTTAAAGAAACCCCAGAAGTATAATACAGTTTGTATCTCAGTTTAGCACTGAAGATAGAAATGGGAGTTTTAAACTGAAAGCTGCATTGTTATATGACTGACAAATGAATTTTCATATATTCTGGGGCTCTGACCTTTGCAACTGTTTGTATAGCACTCCCACATCTCTTGATCAAGCTTCTGCTGGTTTTACTTTTGCTAGTGCATGTTTCTGTATTTGCACACAACAGACATATCGTGTGTTTCGGGCAGCTGGGGTAAGAGTCCAAGAAGCAGGGTGCTTGGCTTTTAATTTGGGATTTTCACTCTTCCCTAAGTGTTTTGTATGTGTTAGCTCGCTACAGGACCCAGAAAGGCATCTCTTTGTACAGATGAGTTACTTTTCACCTCAGGTGCAAAGAGATTTCTTGAGTCTCACAACATCTCTTTGTATTGCTGACTTCCCTGTTTCAGTGTGTTCTTTTGGTTTGTACATGCAAAATGAAAAGCTGGGCTTAAAAATTCGTCACAACATGTCTGAAGAATTGTTTACCAAATCACATACGGGCTTTCACACCATTTGTAGTCAATAACCTATAAAAATTCACTTTTGCAGTCAGATGAGGTGAACTTTAACTCGTTCAACTTGCGTGGATTTTTCTGGCATCTCTTTTAATGATGTATGAAAATGTTACTGATTTAATGGGTTCTTGTAGCGCTAAATTCTTGTTCTCTGCTTCTGAGAAGTGCCACAGAGCCAGGCAGCATTTTGTGACAGCCAGGGATGTCTAAGATATTTCCAAGTGCTGCTGTGTTCCAGCACAATTCAGTGAGGGGAATTGGGTGCTCTGGGACCCTCGGGCTGTGTCGTGGGTGTTGAGCCACGAGGAAAGGCCACAAGCCTCCCGGCAGCCTTGGTACAGGGCATTGCTTGCGCTGAGAGTAGCTTGTGGTTTCACCACTGAGAAACCTCGTTGTCTGCTGTGGTTGGAGGCTGGAAATGTGGGAACATTGCTTTTGGAAAGCTCCTACTGCAAGGGCTGCCTGTTGGATTTTAATGGTGGAGATTGCAAATGTAATGGAACAAACAAAATTGTTTGCACTGCACTATTAACTTGAAGGGGTCTGTTATTTCCCCTGACTGCCTCTGCAGTTGCAGCTCATGACCCACTTCCAAAACACACTCATGCACTAGAGCACAGCGTGCTGTGCAACAGGGCAGAGTTTTTCAGGGGGTGCAGGTAGGCACAGAACTGCAGGCTAAAAAGGGTTTTTGTATGAATGAAAAAGCTTGGAAAGGGGGGAGAGCAATTTATTCACATCTTTCTCAACTCATTCTTTGCTCTGATTTTTCCTTTGGGAGGGTGGCACCTGGTTGACTGGGAATTGTCAAAAAATAACAGGGATTTCATATATCTGTTTGTGAGCACACCTGGATGTGTTGGATATTTTGCAGTAGTAATTATGTCTGCACACCTGCTGGTTTCAGTCCCAAATCAGTTTGCCAGACATGCCTAGGGAGATTTATTTCTCTTATACCTGAAAAAGCTCTTTTACCACTGAGTTTTTACTACTCTAAATAAGCCTAAAGAAAAATAGAAGAGGATTTTTTCCTGTCTTTGCTTGAGCCGTTGGTATCTCAAAGTGAACTGTGGAGTTTGTTAGGGGGAGGAGGGTGTTTGGATGATATTTTAATAGCAATTTGTTTTTGCTTCAATGTGTGATAGAAATACAAGTGACAGGAGTGGGAACAGGAGAATTGCTGAATTCTGCTGGAATTTTTCCTGTGGGAATCTGTTAATGTTTTTAATTCTCTGAGAGATTTTTCTAAGGTAATCCTTTTGACATTTACATATTTTAAATGACTCTCATTAAATAAAAGCTTAACTTTTTTATATCAAATGCTGAAGTGATGATACTGAAATATCACTGCATAGAAATTCAGATGGTTTGAGGATTATTCTAATTGCAACCTAAGCAAAGTAAGATTTGTGAGGGATATTAATAGTGAATTGTTCTTTAAAATAATGTAATTTTGAAGGAAATTTAATTGTTCTGGCATTTAGCAGATGCGTTTTCTTAGACAAAACCATTTTTGGTACCTCATGTTTGGTGCACTCAGCCATTCACTAATTGAAACCCTCATTTGAGAAGCTGGATTTCCACTCCCCACTTGTGTAGCAAATGTAACTTGTGCAGGAGCCCAAGGGTTTGCAGTGCACCTTGTGAAAAATACTTCTCGTTGTCTGTGTCACATCACTGTAGCTCAGCTCCTGAAGGAGGATGCTGTTACCAGCGTGGGGAAGGCTGGAAGAAATAAGAAGTGGAACATCTTTTTAAAAAAAACGAAGCCTGATGGTGAGGTATTGCCTCTCTTGCAGGTGATGCCGTCTTGCAAGCAAGTACTGCCATGAGCAAAATGATTCATGTACTCATGTCTTTTAACTCCTTTCACAGGAGGCAGGAGTCATAGCATGAGGATAATAACACAGGGACGAACATACAGTGTAGCCCAGAAATGCCTTTAAATGAACTTTATTCTGTAGGTTGCACTTTGCTTGTTCAAGCCCTTGAGCCAGATTTTGCTCTCAGACCAGACTAAATACTAAGCAAATTCATTTAATTAAATTTGTTGCAGATATCCCCAGTTAACAAGAACAGATTGGTCTCCCTGAGGCTAGATAGAGTTAACAAGAAAATAAATGTTGTGCTAATTAGAGAACTCATTTTTAGACACCTGGGGTGAAACTTTAAAAAGTCCTAGAGATGTAGGATTGAAAATTCATTTGGAAATGAGTCTCAGGCTTCTAAATCACTTAGGCACTTTTGAAAAATTTTCCCAGAGGCTTTAACCATCTCACAATCATCATATTTAGCATGTTTGTAGCTGTCTGCTTAGCAAAGCACAGTATAACCATTATCTGTTTGAATCAGTACACCACAATGTATTTCATTATCCCTGTAAGGCAGAGAGACTGAGCTACCTGGTGAATTGAAGGTAGGCTGAATGTCATTTTTTTGAGGATGCTTGTGTGTCAACAGGAACAGATTGATGCTTTCTTGGAGTTATTAAAGTACCAGTACACCAAATTTCCATCTCTTTGCAAGCTCATGGGATTTTCTGTAGGTACCTAAGAACTTTTTATTAAATCTTAAGTGACTTGTCCAAGCTTATGGATAACAAGGACAGGAAAGATGAAATTTTATAGTTCAACGCCTGCTGGAAGGAAAATGAGACACTAAATACTGTCACACTGCCATTCATCTGCCAAATCATGACAGGAAGTAGTAAGGACTCCATATACATTAGGTTTAATATTAAGCCAAATTTCCAGATTCACATACATGGTTAGCAGAAAAGCAAGGAAAGAACCAGACTCTAAGGAGCAAAAAGTCCCTTCAATAGCTTGCAGCTCAGAAGCATGTTTTCAGTAGGTTTTTTTTTCTGTAACTGGTCTGAGGATTTTTCTGAAATATCATCCTTGTAAAGACATGCATTAGTAGTGTCTGTTTCATGCCAGGTAAAACCCTTCCCACAGCCACGCACACACTTGCTGTCTGTCAGCAAAAACTTCTGTGTCAGTAATTAGAAAAATGCTATTAAAAACCTGCCTTGTAATCCCAGATAGCCTCTGGGTTGCCTCAGTTCTATTTCCTTGCTCAGTGCAGTGAGCCAGAATTGCTCCACTGTGAAGTGGGACCCCGCTCCTCTGACAAGCTCTTAGCTACTCTTTCATTTATCTGGTTCTACAAAGTGTCATTTTGAGGGCACCAGCACTCAGCTGTAGTGCCCCAAAGAGGTGTCCCTTGGTGACAAAATCCTTGGTCTAACAGGTTTATAACACGGGTGGAGCATGTTGCAGATGGGCACTTGGGAGCTGGATCTCACCATGGGGGCGAACCTGTACATCATGTACATCTGAAAACTCCATCTGGATCATCCAACAACTTCATAAAAGAGATGAGTCAGGGCCCTAAAACACAGAGGGTATCCACTGAGCTCATTATTTTCATACCTAATTACACAGTGCTATTGAGAGAGAACTCCACATTACACTTGAAGAATCTTGTTTCATCACTAGCCCTAAAAGATAATTGCATTTAATTAGAGCCTATAGATACCATGATGATAACTGATCTATAAACACTCAAAGGAGACCTGCAAATGAGATGCATTAGCAAGTGCATCCATTAAACACAATTTGAAAGCTGGTACTGAGGTGAGATGACAATGAAAAGTTGGGCTGTTTTGCCATGGAACTCGTAGCTCTTGCACTCTATTCTGATTCTCTGCAATTCCTCTACTGTGAACCGGCAGGCAGACAAACACCTGCTGATCTTCCCTTACTGAATTTAGAACACTTTTTGTTTAATCTGGGGTAATATATGCATGAATGGGAAAAAGTGATGAGAGTTGACACCTGCAGTTGCAAAAGCTGCCCTTTTCTATGTGAGGTTATGTCACAAAGGAAGAAGCAGATGTACAAGCGTGGCTAGTAATGCCACAGATCGGGCAGCAAACACTTTTCATGGTGAAAATATTTGTTGTAATGCACGTTATAATGCATTTTCCAATGAACTGCAAATTGTACTTCCAGCTGAATCAGCTGCTGGTTGCCTTGCACAGGTCTGGAGAGTCATTTGCAACAAGTCAGAACACAGAAAATTTGTCCTCATCCTTCTCCAGTACTTGTGCACAGCTGCCTGCAAAGCTGTTAATGTGAAGGGAAATACCTGGTGAGGGGGCCAGAGCAGTGAGCTCCTGTGGGGATCACACAGGCTGTCCCTGTGAGCTCATCAGGAATTGTCCCCTCCTTTCCCGTGTGGGACAGGGCAGTCTGCTCCCCCATATACCGGTCCTGCTCTGTGCTGACTCAGACCGCATTCGACATGAAGCTGAAAACATCCATCTCTTGATCCTTTAGGGAATACAAACCCCTTGGAGTAAAATGTTTAGCACAGTAGTCACTCAGTTAATATGAAGTACTGCATTTTTTTTTTCAAGAAACCATGCCTAGAACCAAAAATTAAAACACTCTGGAGTAATGGGATTCTTGTGTGAAAATGATCATCACTCCCATCTCATCTGAAATTCTTTACCGTTGATATGTTCACTGCAGTGCTTTTCTGAAAAAATACAAAAGTAGTATTTTTGTGGGGAGGAAGGGGAAAGACTTAGCCAGGAGGCTAAAGTGGAATGATAAATTGCTTGCCCACCCAAATTATGGGTGTCAAGTTTCTTGTATTTTGTAGCTCTTCCCTTTAGCAGCAGGGAGAGCAGCTGACCAATTTGGGATTTACAAGTGTGTGAGAGGTGCTTGCTCATGGCCAGCTCGGAACCTTGCTGAGAGAGGAATGCAGCAAAGAGCAGGTTGGACACCTGCTTCATCAGCTCATCTTAAGAGGAAATATTTCACCCTCAACTGGGTGGCAAATAGAAAAAACATTCAGTAATGAAAATTCAAAGAGGAAAGAGGAAAAGCACGTGTCCTGCTCAAAATATATTTAAAGTTGTCATTTCACTTTAGGCTGCCTTACCCTCTGTGATATCTGTGTCTGCTTCTCACCCCCCAGTTCATTGCTCTGATGGCTCTGCCACCTCCGGATCCACAGTTTGTGCTCAGAGGTACCAGTGCTGCAGTCCACACTCTGCATTTTTCCTGTGGAGGCCCAGAACCTGATATCCCCCTTCTTTTCTCTGGGTAAGTACACCAGGATTTCTGGCTGTGCTGAGTGCCACATGGTTGTTTCCTCTTGAATTGAAGTGTATTATTTTGACAAAGTGTTTCTGGAGAAGACAGCAGCAAGCATGGTTTTGCATGATGGGTGTGTTACCTGTGCATACAACTTCAGTTTTGGAAACAAAACAAAACAAAAAAAGGAAAAGCATCAGACTCTGATCCACCTCCATGCAGTGCTCACACTAACAGCATCCCTTCCTGCTGCCAGGTCTGAGAACGGGTTTATCCATGTCTGGAACCTGAAAACACACAGAGTGGACACAGCATTGGATGGCCATGGAAGAAAATCTGTCTACTGCGTGAAGACAATGGGTGGTAAAGACAGGCTTCTCAGGTTAGCAAAGCAGGCAAAAAACAGTGAAATTATTCTTGTCTCTGTGACATATTCTTGTCTCTGTGATTGAAGGGAAAAAAAAAGGGGGGGTGGGGACAAAGGATTCTCTTAATTCTGGAGCCACTTAGTTTCTCCAACACATATGGAAATGTACTGAAATACAAAAAGACAGAAAAAGTCTAGAATAAAGGTGGGGGGGGGAAGATACAATTAATTTCTTTATTATGTATCTTATGACATCATAACGACTTGGGATCTGTAGTGTCTTTATTACTACACTGAGAACAGTTTTTGGGTCAAGGAAATACACTTGGATTTGAAGTTGAAAAACTTTTCATAGCTGGTTCCTGGGGAAGATTGATATAAAGAATTTATAAGTAGAGGGGAGATGGGAGAAAAGGGAAGGAGGGAAGAGAAGAATCAGAGATGGAGAGTGGAAGACTGAGCAAGAATGCTGAGTTTCATGCTTTTGCTTTGTTGCAAAATATCTTCTGTTCTTGTTTAGCAAGGGAAGGTCAGGAAGATTTGTGTACTTTGGATTAGACAGGTGATCTAGAGTAGATGCCAAAGTGTCTGTATGATTAGGAGGTGTTCTGACATGTTTATCTAGAGAAGACATCTCATAATATACAGTGGAACTCATTAGCATTTATATTTCTTATCTGCTTAAGTACAATTATCAACACGCTTCCCCATAAAGTCATATTGAATGAGCATTGTTTGTATAATTATAGAGTTTTTCCGTACCTCTATTTTTGCTGTATAGTTCTAACAGTTCACACAGCAGTGCAATTTTAGGACGGCATTTACCTGTATTTTATATTTCTCTCTTGTAAAGCTAAATCACAACAATTTCTTGCAGTATCACATTGTTTGTATGCCCAGTGCTGTAAATGTTGTGTCAGTTTGTCACTCAGCTGAACAGAAGTGATGTTGAAGAAGTCCCAACAGTCTGTAGATTTACATCTCCTCTGTTTTGGTTTCATACTTCTATGAGGTGATACTGCTAATTAAGACATGGATAAGGGATTTTTGATGACTCCTCGCCCAGGTGATAACATGAAGACATATATCCTGTGCTGCTGTAGTTTATGGATTGGAAGCTTCTGCACAGTGCTACTTTGTCCCAGAGCCAGTGGGAACACATAAATCTGCAACAATTCCTTCTGTTTGTGGCTTCCTCACTCTGCCTGCCTGGGAGCAGCACAAAGCCTCCAGGATGGGGCTGTGCCGAGGAGTCTGTGGGAGCTGCACTTGTCCCTCGGATGCGGCCGCCGCTGCTCTCTGGCTTTGGATGTTTCAGCCACAGCATTTCCTTGAGCAATTGCTACCAGTCCCTCTCTGGTGTCTCCACACGTGCACAGTCCTAGGACCCTCTGTGCCCTGCCTGTGGCTGTGGGAAGTTGACCACTGAATAACTGTTGCTTTTTATTTATCTCTGATGAGGTCTTTGTTGTCTTGCTGTTCGTCTTTCAGCTGTCAATTCATGACATTTCCATTTCATTGCTAGGGTGAATGAGTGTTACATGTGTGAATCTTTGGATACCTTTGTTTCCTTTTAAATTAGATCTAATCAATGATAAAATGTAAGTATTTTTATTGTGTATATGTTCAAATGCTCATGAGACTTTATAAATATATTCACGCATGGTAAGTATTTTTATTGTGTATGCTCATGAGACTTTATAAATATATTCACGCATATAAATAGCACAACTCAGCCTGATCAAGTCTCTCTGCACAAGCAAACAGAAACTGTGAATGCAGTGTATCTGACTGGCTCCCAGGCCCTCTCCCCTCCCAGGGATGGTTGAACCTCTTGGCCAGTTCCACAGTCGGCAGAAGGGTGGTGGCCCTGGGGACACTGAGCTCCCCCACGCTTCATGAAACACACAATTAACACCCCCACAGAAGCTGTTGGAAGTTTGGTCCATTATTGCCTGTGAAGGACCTAGTTCGAGTTACTGCCCTGCAGGCAGCCAGGCTTCTTCAGACTGCAGCTCACGGATAACTTGTTTTACTGTAACAGTCAGGGGCGCGACCAGAGGATCTGCTTGTGGGATTTAGCAGAGGGACGGACGTCAGTGACGGATTCTGTCTTCACCGAGCATGTGGGATTCTGCAGATGCTCTCTGTTAAAGGTGGCACAGGGACGCTGGCTAATGGCCATGGCAGCCAGAAGCCTGGAGGAGGTAGGAAGTGTCTCTTTCTCTGTGCTCGAGAGGTTGCTTTTGGTACTGAAATGACATCATTCAGGAGGGGAAACATAAGTGCTGTTGAATTCTCTGCTCAAGAGCAGGCAGCACAAGAAGGGCGTTTTAATCACTAATTTTACTGCCACAAGGATGACTAAATTATATAATTCATGCTTTAATAACAAGGATACCAGCCCAAGATTTGTCTGGCATTTAAGCATTTGCAGATGCTGCTGATCTTTACATGTAGGAGTTTTGAAAACTCTTCAGGTGCTGCTGAATACTGGAAACGAGTCCTTCTGGGGAACTAATGGTCAGCAGTTCTGTCCTCAGGTGGAGGTGCTTATCTTCCACCTGAAGCTGAACTGTGTTTGACAGAAGAGGGGAGGTGCAGGTGATTTGTAATGCAATATGTGGTCTTTCACTCCAGGCTAATTCTTTACCTGAAACTGGGGCTGGAAATAGTTGAATTACTATTAACAGCCAGAGGTTTGCTCCATGTGATATAATTGCAGGGTCCATTTCAGTTCCTACTGGGTAAGTCCACATCTAATACCACTATCACAGCACTCACTGACAGCTTTGTTTGCAATGTCCACTTCTGCTTTGTAGAAATTACAGTTTTGTTTTCTACAAGGGACTGTTTGAGGACATCACACAAAAATAATATCAAATACTTGACATCAAAATACCAAAATTATGAAAGAAGAAAAAAGTGGCATAAATATGTAAAGAAATATTGTAGCTAAGTGCAAATTGCTGATGAGCATAAAAGTTCACGTGCTTTTCTGGACTAGAGGTTGTGTGCCTTGAAACTGAAAGTTGCATATTTTATACATGAAGTATTAAGGACCTGTATTGTGAACTTTTTATTATACAGAAGTTAAGCACCTATTTAGGTACTTGGTTGACTCACAGGCAGAATGTCCAGCCTTTTACAGAACTAGATATACCTGCAGACACAGCCACAGCACCAGTAAATAAAACCATTCTAAGTCCCATACCTTGTTCTGATCAAACGAAGAACTCCCTCCATTTTACAGCAGTGCTCAATAATACTTAAGTTAAACAAAATTGACAAGTGCATTCTTGTGTCAGCCAGAGAAGTCCCGGTAATGAAGAATTAAATAAGCATCTGACCCAAATAGAAGACGTTTACCCTGGTGTGGCTTACAACTCATCTCTGTTTTATTCTCATTTCTTAGCTTGGGCCCTGCAAGAGGAGAATGTTTTGCTGTCTCCTGAGGTAGAAGAGTTCCACTCTGTGTGTGAACCTTTGCATTAGAACTGTGTCATGTTTCAATAAATTCACATAAGCTCCCATAATATATAGTGCTTCCAAATAGGCAGCACTGTGTGAGACACAGTACATTTGCAGCTTATGATTAAAATTAAGACTTAATAAGTGTTTATGCTTGGCTGGTGTCCAAAAAAAGAGTAATTTTGTCTTAAAGCAGGTTCAGTCCATAAATAATGAGATCTGAACAGGCATTTATTTGTTCATGATTGCATTTAAATCACCAATTATGAGTTACATGCACTTTTCTTGCCAGTTTGCCAGAAACATGTTAAAAGCTTTATTAATGTGAAAAAGAAAAAGGGTGTGTTTCCTTGTGGCCAGTTTTAGCCACCCAGGAACACTATTAACCTCAGGCAAAGGCAAATCTTTCTCCTATTAAGCAAAACCAATATAAACACGGAACTTCAAGTTTTAGGTTACAGTTGTCAAAATATGTGAAGTAGTATTTATTTCTAAGGCTCAGTTGCCTTCAGTGCAGACAGTCTCTGGAACTGTCAATCCAGCTCAGGCAGCAGCTCATGTCTGCCTGCCTTCTGCACAAAGCTTTTCTCATTGTTTTTCTTTGGCCTTTGCAAGCCCAACTGTAGCCCTTGTACCAGTTCATCTGTTTTTAGTCATGGTAAAGCAAAGATGGTTTGGTTTTCTTTTAACCTGCAGAAGTGCATTTATCACAGCACACTTAACCTCCTTTATTACATAAAAGTTGCAGTTTTGGTCTTGCCTAGGAGGCAGTGCCCTTTGGAGAGACAGTGATGAAAGAGGCAAGATGAGAGCAGGTCATCTTCATATTTATAGCCCGTTTCCTGCCACAGCTAACTTGGTTTTTATGTTGATAGCAAGAAAGTTGACGAGAGAAAAGCATCTTTTGTTAAGAGTGGAGCTCCAAAGAACCAGAATTCCCAGATGATCAAACTTTGGTCTGTTCCCAGGTTTGGTCTGCAGACTGGATGGCTCTTGGCTGTAGTCAGTATTCCTCAAATCTGGAAAACAGTTTCCTGCTCTATTGCTCAGTGGCTTTCAAAAGCATTGTGTGTTGTGTGCAGTACACTGTACTCGCAGTCCTAGAGTGCAGCTGGCTTTTGGCAGGCTGGCTGACAGCCTCTAGAAATAGGAAGATGTTCTGGCAAGCTTTGAACTAAAGGTACGGGATTGGAAAGCCATCGCAGCTGCCGTGGCTTGATTGATGGCTCCCAGAGGAGCCGTATTTGTGTAATACCTCATCTCAGATGCTTAAGGAAATTCACACAACTGGGCTGTCCAACAGCACTGTTGGGCTCTTGCACATTCTGGAAGAGCCTACAGTGGCTGGTGATGCTGGATTTATCAAATATTTCAAGTCATTTAATTTTACTACATAATGCAAACCATTGTTTATTTAATTAGAAGAAAAGATCACCTTGGTGATTAAGTATGCATGTGAGAAAGTGATGATCCTGGCAGCAGGTTTTTGATACCCAAGAGCTTCTGTTTCTCCAGAGTTCCAGGCTTGAGAACCAGCCCAGAGTTGAGGCACTGCTGTGTCAATCAAGAGTCTCAAAATCTTCCAGTGCCAAACTAAAAAGGCAGACTCCCCTGATCTTGCCTGCCATCATCCTGAGCTGGAAATGAGCTACTTCCTTGGCAGAGGAACAACTTGCCCAGTGTTTAAAAAAAAAAAAAAGAAAGAAATCAAAACCACCCAAACCAGGTCTGTGATTCATTACCATTGGTGCAAGCAACAATGGAAGCTGCTCTGTAGAGAGAACAGGTGTTTAACACAGCATTGTCTGACCCTGCTCAGACAACACTGCATTAAAAATACCTGAGTGCAGACACTGCTACAACCAGCCTTAGCTGCTAATTCTGGGTTACAATTTGTTAGTGCAGTCAGCAGTAAAGAAAAAATCCCCTTTGCATGTATACACTGCCTGTGTTTCCATGCAAGCTCTGTGTTACCGTAACAGCTCAGAGGAGAGAATGCAAGTATCCACAGGTGAATACAGCCAAAAAATTAGCAACAGAGATGGAAAAAGGGGAAAGAAAGCAGGGTGTGTGTTCAGATTAAGCAGTCTGCAGTATTATCTGTTGTGTGCACAGTGTCATCCACTGTTTGGAAAGTAGGCTGTAATTAAAGAGAAGAGTGGAAGAAGAGGATGTGTTCACTCTAGCAGTTGTGTCTGGTCTTCCCTAAAACAATGCACTTCTTTAGCTAGCTGTAGATTCCCCTTAAAGCTCCAACTTAGCATGCATTCCTCACTTTCCTCCGGACAGTTTTTACTGGAAGAGCTTATACTAACCTTAATCACCTTAAAAGACTTGTGTTTTTAACAGCAGAATTTTCACCTGGAGCCTGACCAACTCCTGTTGTTTTCCTGATGTCAGGTTCAGATTTTGGAGCTGCCATCCAAGACGTCAGTCTGTACCTTGAAGCCAGAGGTGGGTGCCAAGCTGGGCATGCCCATGTGTCTGAAGTTATGGCAGGTAAGGCAAGAGTGCCTGCTAATTGTGAAATGTTTTCCCTGTGATTCATTTTATATGAAGCACATGAATCTTTCTTCACTTGGATTTTGATTTATTATCAAACCAATCAAGTAATTATACTATTAAAGGGGGGAAAGATTTGTGAACATCCTTAATGTAACTTTCAGAGCTTTCCAAGCTTTAATGGAAGATTTGCAAATGCTCAAGGAAAGCTTTGTATCCTTAGGATAGATACAGTTTTTGCATCAATCAAGAGGAAAATGAGTGACTTACCAAAGCCAGTTGTTTGATACGGTTTCTCACTGCATTAAGAATGATGATAAATAATTGGGTTGCTTAAAAACAGTGGTTTTAATGGCAGGTTCCATTCACTTCAGTGCCCTCAGGATGAGGAAACACTCTGAACATTTGTATTCCAGATATACAATAGGAACAAAATATTTATGGTGGTACTGACTTTGGACAAAAAGGTAAATAAAAGTAGTTAGTGAAAAAACCTCACATTTGCAAAATATTTAGCAGATGTTTATGGGCTGCCAGTAGTGAACACAAGTAATACAAAAAGGTGGCAGTAGAGGGAGGAAGGAGTTCAGATGATTGGCTTGAAATCTCCAGAGAATTGGTGGCAAAGCTGATTCCCATGTAACCCCCTCACAACACACTGCTACAGGTCTACAGGACCATCTGAGCTGATGCCAGGTGTGTAATTCCTACAGGCTCATTGGAACATTTGTGTTGGTTTCGGCTGAAAACATTATCAATTGAAGTTTGAGGCCTCGGTGTCTTCACCCGAGATCCTGAACCAACTGAAGTCTAGAGGAATTCAGTTGCTGACTTCAGATAAAAGCAAGAGAGGCCATAGTTCAAGTTCCATGCTGTAATTAAAAAGTAGGAAAAAAAAATAAATAGGCTGATTAGGCTTTTGTTAAACAAAGTTTCTCCTAAAAATGCAATCAGTGTTCAGTGCTTGATGAAGTGAATGGGTCTTTCTGTCTCCTTGACATTTTTTAATAGATGGAGATAACTGGAAATGTTCAGTGTTGAAAATTTTTCTTGCCTGTATAAGAAGTTCTCTGTCTTGCCATATTTTCTACATGGATTAATATTGCTATTCCTCTAGGAAGCAGAGCAGGTGCAGTGTCTTAATTTTATATAGTTTTTAATTTTGTTGCCAGTGGGGATAAAGCAGAGGACTGGGAACTGGGAGAGGTAAATTATTCCGTGCAAATTCTGACTTTGGAAACTCACCATAACTTCCTAGACTGCACCAGGCAAGTATAGATAATCCCTTAGAGTCTCACAGCTGTATTTGCTCTTTTACAAATGTGTGCAACTTGGTTTAAAGGCACGGGGAAGAAGATACCCTTAAGGGAAATAATTGCATGTGGTGTACCAAAGTGATGCTCTGCATTCTGTTCTGTGGTTGCACTGGAAGTGGCTCGCTGAGTAACCCTGTAACCATAAACCAGAACACGAGCTCACCCAGCTGCAGCCCTTCCTGAACAGAGGCCATCCAGGATTTCTTTGTACACCACTGTGTTGGGCAATACAGGCATACCCAGGAGATGAACACTCCCAGCCCAGCGCTCAGGGGTTGCCTAAGAGACTATTTGATGTTGCTTATGGCACAGTAAATTAACAAGTTGAAACAAGCTGACAGGGAGAGCCCCATAAAGGTCTGAAGGAAGAGTGCTCGGGGTGGTTGTCCAAGAGTTTGGGGGCTGCAGCCAGGTACCATCATATTTTTCTGCAATTCAAGGAAACAACAAACCTCCCCAGCAGCAATGTGAATGAGAAACGTTACTGTAGAGCAGAAGGCAACTGAGATTAGGCTTGTAGATTAAGCCTCACTGGCTTCTCCTAAGCAGTCAAAAAGCTTGCAGCTATTTATTTTGTTCTTTTGAGCACTTTCCCCCCTTATTTTTCTAGGTCTATCCTTAAAGATATTAGTTCATTCAATTTCTTTTGAAGATTCATGTTCTTAAATACATTGTCTCTTCAGTTTCACACCTTCCTGCTATTACTAATTGGGTGGAGTAGGATTTGTAGGAGTAAGGATAGTCTTCCCTTAAATTTTTTGCACTCCTTGGGGAAGGCATCATATTGCATAATGGTGCAAACAAAATAATTCAACAAGAATAATACATGTCGAAACTGGAAATGCCGAGTTACTACTTTATATAAACTATTGCAATTATTCCTGTTGAGTTGACAGGAGATCACCTTTTCTTCCTTCCTTGACAGTTATCCAAATGCAACAACAAAATGTTCTGCTTAGGAAGAGCAATGATTTATAATTTCATTTTTTTACTGAAACAGAACGTGCATGGTGAGACTTCTCTCCAACAGTGTCTGTTACTGGGAATTGAAATAAATAGGCCGTTGTGAAGCACTGCTTGGTGAGTCCAGGCTCAGACCAAGAGCTCCACTGATCTTTCAATAGCTTTTATTGTTTTAGTTCATGTACCCCTTGAAATATTACACTTCATATAGTTAGGAAAGTCAGGAAGAAGTAGTGTGGAAGACCTACATTTCATAGGAAACAGTACTTGGATTTTAAAATAGACCAGTCTTAGATCTCACTTGCAAATTACTGTTTTTCAAATCTGAAGTGTGATACCCACAGCACATAAAAAGAAAAGGTTTTGCTTGGTATTCCCAAAATGCCGAGCACTCACCTGTCTCTGCTGTCAGCATAAGGGTGAGGAGCTCCTTTGGAAGCCACCATCCCACTTGGAGTAGGGAGAGGAGCTGATGTGTTTCACTGCCTGATGACAGCTACCTTCTGTAAGCCCCCGGCTCTGAGGGAGTCTTCTGCTCACAGAAGAGCAGCACAAATAATTGTGGAGATTTTTTATGCTCAAACTGGGGGCTTTTTTTAAACTTAAAAGTAGCTATGAAATACTTCGTTTTACTTTGAAGGTCTTGCCCTTTATTAAATACAAATAAAATCTGGAATGTTCATTTTATTCAGATTTTTTAAAAACTTTTTTGATATCTGGTATCAAAAACCAGATATTCTGTATCCAAAATACCTGGTGAGTTAACATTAATTCACATTTATCTGACATATATTCATTGCTCTGATGTTATATTATTTCAGCAAATCAAGAATTTGACAGAAAAATTGTTCATAGTTCTGGGCACTAAGAGAGACCTGCTTTGTGGGCCTTTCTAGCCAGAGCATGCCTCCACCTTTTCAAAGGAAAAAGGATCTTAAAGGAAGGAAGGAGGCTCCTTCAAGATCCCCGGTGTGGACAGACCTGTTCAGAAGGATGATGTAGGGGGTTTCCTACATTTACAAGGATTTCCCCTTGGTTTCCTTCTTTTAAGGAGAGGTGTTGTTCCATGCCCAGGGAACTCCATTCCTCATTCAAACACTTCTCTAGGCACAGTAAGGCCAAGGAAGCACATGAGGCTGGTACTCAGCAGTCGTTTTAGACCACCCATCTCTTGTTAGTTTAACTCCCCCCAGAACATAGAACAACCAGTGGGAGAACAGTCTGGACCATTAATAGAGGCAGTGAGCCTTTGGCCACTACAGGTTTGTATCATGACATTGACAGCCAGCGGGTTTGACCTCATTCAATAATGTGATACTGGTAAAAATTAATTCTTTATGTCCTTTACCTTTATTTTAATTGAATACTGACCAAACAAGTCCTGGAGGAGCAGACAGTGTTTGGAAAGGTCTGAATACCCTGTTGGATACATTTCTTAGATGTGCCTACATGAGGTGGTAATAATCCCAATGTCTATTTTGATATTTCTTCTCCTATTAAAGAAATAACTGGCATTAACAGATGCCTCTTTTTTAGTTGCTTTTCATTAGGGATTTGCATCTTCACTCTCGTAACCAGTTACTGCTTACAGAATCATTAGTCTTTTGGCTGGAGCAATGATGAATATTTTCCTTAAGTGTGACATGTAATCCAGTAATGTTCCCTTCTTTGAGTTATTTCAGAGGCTTAAATAAATTAGGTGTCTGCCCAGGGTGCCCTGCCCTTTGGCCTGTGACATCATTAATCAAAATAGCTTTCAATTGGTTACAGTGGACTCGGGTGCCCATTAACCCCTTGGTGACTGACCCAGAGATTCCTGAAAACTTTGAGCACTGTGGAGCACCTGGGCACACGATCCCTCTGTGCAGCCCTGCACTTGGCAGTGTGGAACTGGAACCCCTAAGCAGGGCACTTCTCAATGCTCATACAGGGTTGTATTGCTTGAGAGTAACTCACCTGCTCTGTGGAATTTTTTTTAAGAAGTGCAAACAAAGTTCAGACCATGAAATAAAGCTCCTGAAAATTTCAGGCAGGCTGTTTTCAGGTGTTAGAGAGGGCAATAGTTTGGATTTTCAGACAGAAATTTTCTCTCTCTGTATGTATATATATGTGTGTGTATGTTAAATATATATAATATATATAAAATTTAGAATTTGATATGTAGATACAATGCTGTAGTAATGTTTAGTAATTTAGTAATGCTTTCTGTAAGTGGATGGAATATCAAAATTTGACATCCAGACTTCTAAATTTTTTTTCACTTCTACACCAGTCAGCATTTTAATTAATTCTCTTGGTGCTTGGACTAAAACCTACACAGGGATGGTAATTTTCCTAACAGACTATTTACTTCTCAAACAATTTTATTTTTCCTTAATCAGCTCAACTGTGATTCACAACCTGTGCTTCTGGCTGGCTATGAAGATGGATCAGTTGTCCTCTGGAATGTATCAATGGGAAAAGTGTTGAGCCAACTGATTTGCCACCAGGAGCCAGTGATGAGCCTTGACTTTGATGCGGAGAAGGCCAAGGGGATCTCGGGCTCATCTGAAAAGGTGCTTAGCATCTGGAGCCTCAATGAGCAACAGAACCTCCAGGTCAGGATCACTGGCCCTCTAGTGTCATTTATCCCACTTTGCACTAACAGTTTGATAGACTAAAAAAATATTTAGTCATGAAGAGGAGTTGTTGCAGATCTCTAGCTAATTAATCACAGACTGGTTAGAATGTCTGTGCTATGTGACTAGACTTAGCAAAAGATGGTATTTTAAAAAAAAAGAAAAAAACCCCTCTCTCACATGTTTCTGGTTTTACCAAAGTTGCAACAGGCACACAGGCCTAGCATTACTCAAGCCATTGCCTCTGTATCTTCATTTATCACATTAGTAGTATCCAGCCCTCGGAATGTCCTAAACATTATAAATGAGTTATAAAAATGAGAAACAAAGGATTGCTTTTCCAAAGGTTCTGCTTGAATGGCTATAGCAAGCTTTCCACTGTGGGAAAGACAGAAGTATTCCATTAAATACTTCACAAACAGAAAGAGTAGGAGTAGCCCAGCTAGCACCAAGAGAACATGAGGTTTAGGCACCCAGCTTCCTTTGGCACCTACAGAGCCCAGCGAGAGACACAAGATCAGGCAAATGGCTCCCCCAGTTTGTGTCTGAGCTGTGGTACCGTGAGTGGCTGGGTTAGAAGGAGGTCGTGTAATCCCCAGCTCAGGCTGTGCTAGGGAATGGCCATAAACACTGCTTTCATCTAGACAACTTCAGCAACAGTGCCAAGGCGTTAAGTACGATCTGGAAATGTAGGTGTGGAAATAAAGTGCAAAAAGGCTCATGAAAATTAAAATGGCCCATGCATAACATCTCCACTGCTGAGTGCTTTAACCTTTTTAAAGTGTCAGTTGCTCCATGAACAAGGGAGAGGGCCTGAACCAGCCCCTGTGTGCCCATGAGAGAAGCGAGCTGCTGGATACACCAGTTCATGGGAGAACAATAATTGCTGTTCCACCTTGCAGCTTTTATGGAGATTTTTTTTTTAAGTAGTAGAGCAAGTTAATGCTGTTTTCTGAATGATGCTAGAGGAAGAAAAGCACATGCTGGGACATCCAGTGGTGACTCGTCACCTGGGGGACACTGTAAATGTGTGGAATCTGTGAGGCATCACCACAGCACCTGCATTTCTGGGGTGGCAGGGCACTAAGTGTGTGTGGTGTAAACACATCCAGTGGAGGGGAAGCTTGGAGGACATGGCACTCAACGAGGAGGAGTCTGAACTTTAATAAGCAATACAACATGACCTGAAAGAGGCACTCCACACTCTGAACAAGTAGTGAAGGTGTTCTAAGCCACAAGTCTGACACACAGTTGTCATGGTTTGGGTTTGTTGGTTTTTGGTCATGTTTGCTCCCCCACTGCCCAGCCTCCCCCTGCTCCCCCATCTGCACCAGGTGTCCTTAACTCAGGGAATTGGAAGGAAGGTGAGCAATCCCAGTAGGAAACTTGGTATTGAGACTCTTTCTCTTAGGTCAAGGTGACAGAAATCTGACATCATGACAGGCTTCTTAAATTTTCAAATACTCTGGTGGTGGAGAGAAAGTTGTTCTTTCATTAATTAAAGCAAAACTTGTTTGCCTAAGTTCAAAGAAAATATTGTTCTTTTTACTTATTTACTTATTTAAAAGCACATTTTACTTATGAGTTAACCGTATGCAGGGCTACAGGCACAACTCGTGGGAAAAACAGTTGTTCACCTGAAATATTCCAAGTATTGTTTTTCACAAGGTGTTCCCATTCCCAGGGGATGTAGGATTTGCACCTCACCTTCAGCACCTCACACTGAGAGATAGAAAGTTTCCTCAGAAGAAATTTAAATGCCAAATATTATAAGCTACAAGCAATGTTCCTGTGCTTCATGGGAGCATGAATGCCCTAAAAAAATGCATCTTTCATATGAGCACTAGAGATTGTCAAGGACATAGATTAAGTTTTTTTCCACTATTGCATTAATAATATAAACCAGATGGGGATTTTTTTTCCCCTGACATTCCAGGTACCTGAGGTAATGGTAGACGTTGGAAAGCCACTCAGTGGCACATTATTTTTATTCGAAAAGGTTTTAATAAGTAACCGTGGTGCGCAGCTATCTGCCGTTGGAGAGGGAATGACGCAATGATGGTACTGCAGCTCTGTTTTAAGTGGCAGTGTTCCAGTGTGTCAATGAATAGATGATGAAGGTAACTGCAGAGTTTATTGCTATGGGGAAAGTTTGGTGTATTGTCTTCTACAGGAAAGTTGCTGAAATCATCACTGTCAGCAAATGATGGGATTGGTTATGAGCCTTCTGATTTAGATGAGATAGTGTAATTATGTGATGATGTTTGTGGTAGAATGTAGGAGGTAAACAGCTTCTGCAGGTGAATAAACAAAGTAGAACTAAGAAATCTCATAACCACAGAAGCTTCTTTATATATGACAAGAGAAAAAATCCTATAAGCTGTAATGTAATTTTTGTTGGTTCAGTTGCTGAGATGTTTACCCCAAATGCTGAAGCTTAGTCTACTGCTATTTTGGCTATTTTCCTAATAAACAGAGGGCTTAAAAGACATGCTTTGGGTGTAGATGCACATGTCCTTGGTCATGACTGGCTGAAAGCAGCTCACCTGTTTTTACCTCTTTGTTTTCTTAATTACAAGCTGGTTTTCTGGTTAGGAAATTACGTTGCTATTTGACTGCTGTAGTTAGTGATTGACTGTAGTAAGTCCCAGGATGGCACAAACCCTGGCAGTAGGATTACACCTGGCTGCATATACCTTGAGCAAGTTTTCTCCTTTGTGTTGCGTTTCTCTCTCACTCTTGTATTTGCAGATCATGCACAAATGCCCACTGTTCCCTCATGTTCCATAGCCAAAAGGCATCACCATTACAGGCTTCCTTTTCAAGTTGTAGCTTGCTGAGGACATGCCATTTCTCCAGTTGCCCTGATTTTGCTGTATGGATCTTGCCCACATAATTGACAGTAATGATGGGAGCACCACGCCCAGGATTGGTTATAGCCATTAGCTAATAATCTCAGTTACAGAGTAAGGCCCAGCCTACATTTGCCAGGCTGGTGATGTAAGGAATAAATCCTCCCTTGCCAGGATATTTACACCAACAAAACTTCCACTGAGGCCATGCTGCGTTAGACCTACGCTGGGGAGTTTGGAACATATGTACTAACAAAAAGCACAGGTTTTACAGTAGCAGCCCCACAAAAAGGCCCCCATACAGCCTCCTATTTCTCATTAGGCTTGTGCAAAACTTGCTGTCCTCTGTTCTGTTGTAGACACAATCTTCAGGTCCTCTTTAAAAAAGAAATGTATAGAGCCTGTAAGAAGCATGGGAAGTTTCATTCAGCCTTTTGTCTTACCGAACCACACAGCTCCTGCTGTTTGAGTAGGTAGCTGGGCAGTTCTTACATAGTTGAAAAATAATTGCTTATGGCTTTGTGCCTGCAAGATTCCAATATGTGTTCAGCTGGATCTGAAACCAACCTTGACCAACATTCCTGGAATTTTCTACATCCAGAATAAAGGTTAAAATTATGTGCAATTAATATGTTTTTATAACCCTGTACTAGCTATGCATCATGGAATGTCCTTCAAGGAGGAAAGCTGCTCAGGTGTAATGTGCTTGTCAATCCCTTCCTGCCTCAGACAAACAGTAAACACCACACAGTGAATTAAAACAGGCACTGGATGATACTAAGCTTTGGTACAGGATAGCTACAGACTCAGGCTTAAGGAGATAGTGGCATTAATGTGTCATTTCCAATTGTACTTAAAAATAATAGCAGTTCAGGACCAGCTTTATAAGCCAAAGGTGTTTTCACCATTGTGACAGAAGCTGAGCTGTTCCACTACATACACACACACACACGTGTGCGTATTCTGCATGTGTTCGCTCATACAAGTTACCTGAGGTGAGAACAGCAAAGGTGTATTACTCTGAGCTTTGTGCTTCAAGAGAAGCTCGTGTCAGTGAAGCGAAAATGTTTCTTTCCAGGGGCTAAGTCCTGTGCAGCCCCAGTGCCTCCTGAAGGAAGCCAAATGCCTCCCAATTAAATTGTGCCCCTCAGAAACCTGTGCCCCAGTAGTCTCCAAACAGTAACAAAAGGCTTCCAAGACTGAAATCAGTAACTTGGCCATAATGCCTTCCTTGGATTTGGTGTAAATAGAAGTCTCTTGGGAAGGAGTACTAGAAATACAGATTTCCTGACCCTGTAACCCAATACCTGGAAGCATTCCTTTCTCAAGACTGAGGTAAATGCTACAACAGCTTATTGGGGGCTTTGTGAGGAGCCACAGTAGTAGAAGTGAGTAGCAGGTAACTTAAACACCAGCTCAGAAGGGTCTCAGCTTGGGAATATTGGAGAAGCAGGGAAAATATATGGCCTTAGCTTTGAACGTTGAGCTGGAAGAAAAGGACAAAGCTCTGCTCAAAACCTTGACTCAGAGCTTCACTTGTGACAGAATATATATAGCTTTAAATGCAAAATAAACTAAAAGCATACAAGGGATGGGTTTATTTTGTGAAAATTACTCTGAAGATGGGAGGCTCAAGGTGTTTTGTCTCTGTCTATCATTGTTCTCACTGTCCACCACATGGTGAAAAGCTCCACTCTCCACTCTCTCACACTGGTGTGTGGGGTGGGCACTACACCTGCTGAAGTCCCAAAAGATTCCTTTTTCTTCTGTTTTGAACAATTAGAGCTCATCTGTAACTTTTTCCCAAAGGTTTACAAAACACACAAACTTGTCAACGCTGGCATATCTGATATCACCATCCGTGCAGACAAGAAGATTTTGGCAACAGCAGGGTGGGATCATCGCATCAGGATCTTTGGCTGGAAAAAGCTGAAGCCCTTAGCAGTGCTGGACTATCACACAGCAACTGTCCACTGTGTGTCCTTCTCAGATCACAGCAACCCCCGGGAGAGACTGCTGGCAGCTGGCTCCAAAGATCAGCGCATCAGTGTCTGGTCCATATATGCTCAGACATGATACATTCTGCACTGCCATGGACTAGGAAAACAGGACTGGTGGAGCAATCCCTAACTCTGGAATTCAGACATGCATGTGGGGAAGTGGTAGAATCTGTCTCCAGGCTGAAGTGAAGAGTCCTAGGTTAATTCTTATGCTGCTTGTTTAAGCTGTAAGTTTTGTCTTCCAGAGGGGAAGGTAAATTTTTAAAATTCGTAACAAGCAGAACGAGGCCAGTCACAAACAAAGACCCAGAATAAGTCACTTTGGGTTCTGCTACAGGTTTTGCAACACCTTTCCTTTGGCAGGTTGCTGACATAACTTGTGCCAATATCTTTTGTAAAAAAGGACTGGAATCCCTCAAACTGCGGTGGGGGCAGAATATGTCTGTTTGTAACTAATTTCTGGATCCAAGAATCTGAATCAGTGTAAAATATCACTCTTTCTTGAAAATTTATACCCATTAAACTACCTCCAGTGGTTTCTCATTGTCAGTTACTTTTTCTTCCCCGTAACTGAAAGGCTATCAGAACACCCTTGATTTGTTCACACTTCTGTCAGTTTCTAACTTAAACCAACAGCCAGGAATGTGACTAGGGACGGCCTTTGGCATTTATGAATTTCATTATGTCTCCTGTCACCTCAAGCCTTACAATTAATCACAAGAAGGGGAAAAAATGTCCCCCAACACTGCACTGCAAAGCTATGTAAAGCCTTTTACAGAGCCAGTGCTAAATCCTTTCCATAGACTGATGAGCTGAAGGATTTAAACTCGGCAATCCAATTAGCGCCCTTCTCCTTGGAGAGTTAGGGGTAAGATTCAGCGTGGCAAGTCTGGGATTCAGCTGTACACTCCCATGAACATTTAGGGGAATTGCATGGGTAAATCCTTATCCACACAGTGCGAATGGCTCCATTAACTTGTCATCTCTACAGTCATGGAAGCTGAAATTCATTCATGAAAGTTTTTTTGTTTGACTCACAAAGCAGCATTTGCCTTCCTCTAAAGTGTATTAGACACACACCAGTGTGCTGAGAGCCAGGGTACTGCTGCATTCAGTCACAAAGCTGCAGTGACAACTGTGTCCAGGCTGTGCACTGTTGATACTTTACTGGAAATAATTGTTTCTGCTCTGTAGAAAGGTGGAAATCAAAGAAAAAGTGACCAAAAATGAACAGCAACAGCAAAGACTTCAGGAATTATTTCAAGGATGATGCCTTAACACACATGCAAATTAAGGTCTGTGTCTGTTATCCAGCTGTGCCTTGCAGACAGAGAATACTGCTGGACTGAAAGCCTTAAGCACCCAGCCTGATGTTCTTTACATTAAAAAACAGAATCAGGATACTGTTGCCAGGCTTTTCTAAATAAAACGTGGCTTTACACATTTTAGAGTGTGATAACACTTCAAAAAATGCATTTCTTTGATTATTTCTTTACTATTCAGTAGCTGCATGGAGGATCACATTGCAGTTGAAAGTTAAAGCCTAATTTTGAGTGATCCCGAGTCAAGGGGAGGTGATGGTGTTCATTACATCTGCCAGACAGAGTTGCACATCTCCACCCATCATCCACCTCCCACACAGAAGAGGAGCAGCCCCCACTGTACAAGCAGCTCCAGCCACAGCCTTGTGGAATGAGATGGGGTCGTTCCCACAAACCTGCTGCTGAAAGAAACCTTTCCTTTTGTTCTTTTTCCCCTTTCTTAAAGCAGGTCAGAATTGACGTAAAGAAACAATGAAATAAATAAACGGAGAAAGTGTTGTTGTGCGTGGTCTGGGCACCTGTCCTAGGGAGTTTGCACAGAGATTTCCTTTTGCCTGTGCTGTCTGGTACTACGCCACACGTGGCCCAAAGGGTGCAAGCATTCCTCTTCTCCGTGGCAGCAAACAGCAGCCTGCACTGTTGGGCAATTTCTACAGAATTGAGCTGTAGGTTTAATGCTCATCCAGCAGGAAAGGAAATCCAGGGCTCACCCATCTTGGGTGAATGGTTTGTGTAGGAAACAATTTTTGATGCAAATACTCTGACATTGGCACAGTGGCATCCCTCTGGAAAGAAAGGATTAATACCCTGTGCCTTATTAAGAGCACTATTAGATCAGAGTCTGGAAGTTAGGAATTCTTGAGTATATTTTCTCTGAAAATTGCCATTTACCATCAACATATGTGTCTAAAGTAATTAGGGAAACTCATAAGGGATGTTTAGATTTACGAATGGGTCTTTTGGAAGATACTCTAAAGATTGCTGGTGCTTACATCTAACTTACTGCCTTTTGTTGGGAATTAAATATGTATGTTTGTCTGATTAGGTAGATTTAAAAACAAACTTAGTCATGCAAGTACAAATTGAAAATGAGGACGTGAACTGCATCTCGGCAGACACACAGGTGAGAGTTTCATCAGCTTCAAGGGGAAGGACACAGCTGGCAGGGCTGCTTGCAGGAACAGACCCATCCTTTACTTCCCATTACCAAACCACTATCCATGCCATACTTTTTCACAATACAATTAATTCATTAACACTTTATATCACTACTGATTTTATTTAAACACCCAGTAAACAGATTTTTCTTTCACATTATAGTTTCCTTGAAATGAGCAACCAGACTACACTAGTTTGACTTAGAGTTGAGCCTAAATGCAATAGTTTGATTGTGAATTACAGTCTTGTAACAGTTTATTTGCTTAAGGAACTAACCTGGACTTCCACAAAGAGGAATGGTGTCCAACAGGAAGGACAGTCTCTATTAGTAGAGACTGTAAAACACTGTTGTCTGGTTATAACTATAACTGTAAAATACAGATGTCTGATTGCAACTAAGAAATCCACATTTTTTAAAATAAAAAGTTAAAGCTCTTTACAATTGTGCCATGAGCATGGTTGTCACTCAAGATTTCTGCTGACTTGCTAGCAGAAGGTTGTGAGTGAAGAGCCACCTTAAGGTGCTGGAGTGAGCTCTGAAATCTCACCTGCCAGAAAGGAACTAGGGCTAGCCTGTACCTGGCCTAGAGGATTCAGAAGTGAAGGTGATGACAGCTAAATTATTACAAAAGTCTTCCTCCCAAGAATCACCGTCTTTGGCACCGCGAGAGGGAGAAAACAACTGGCATTCGTAAAGTAATAGAAATAAATCCCAAACACCAGCATTTGTACAGCAATTACATGGAATATTTATCACCACTGGAATGAATGGTGATCTCTGACCCTCTAACATTATTTGCAAGTGAATCCATTAGTTACAACTTCTTTCTCTTATCAGTACATGAGCCATAAAGCATTGCAGTCCTTAGTGTAGATGAGCAAGGAAAGAGGAGATTGTTTTTGTAGTAATGAGTGAAAAAGGAAGTAGGCTCGGGGCATGCAATGAGACAGTTGTTAAATTTAGTCCTTTAGAATGCAACTGCTATAGCAAGCCAAAAAATTACTCTGCAGCTTGACTTGGACTGTTGCAAAGGTTTGAGTTTAAAAGAGCAGATTTTTATAGTTAAGTCAATACTGGCTTCTGGACTGGTTTTGTTTTTAGCATATTTAAGATGCATCTACAAAGCCAACTTACAAATTAATAAATCTTTCCTTTAATTCAGTCTGCCAAGAACAAAGATAGAACACTGACTACTGCAGGAGCCATGTTAGTGATGTAAACCAAAGGACTGGGGATTAAACAAGGATTACTGAGCGCTAAATCAATGTGTTTCCTTTTCTGGCTGTGTGTTTGTGGTGTGAAAGTATGGATCATTACATAAAACATGGCACATGACTGCCTGGATTAATGCAAGACAATGTTACAGCAGTGCTGAGACATAAAGTTTGATGAAAGCATGACCATTGTGCTACCAAGAAAGTGACAGCCATGACTAAGCAAGAAGGCAGGGGGGTTTCTGCTGATGCGTAATACTCTGAAATTCCAGCCTGGGTCCCCCTCCTGTAGCTTTTCCAAGTAAACTTGGCTGAGTCTGTGTCCTACTCTTCTGGGACATGCTGGAGGTTTCTTTTATAATGCAAAGGAAGCTATCCAAAATTATGATCATACTGGGGGGAGTTGGCAATTCATGTAAGGATCTCACAGTATCAAATTAAATGAAAATATAACCTCTCAGTTGTGAAAGTTTTGCTCACCTGATTAATGGTATGAACTATAGCTGTACGTCCAATCAGCAGTGCTGTGTACTGCTTTATTCTGACCTCAGAGGAATTTGATTTGCAGTTCTGTTTGTAAGAGGAGGAGAAAGGGGAGGGAGGGGTTCAATCAAAACAAAGAAGTGACTTGTCCCTCTGAGATAGGTGATAGGAAGACTGTGGAAAGTATGAAGGGCCTTGGAGCAAACCACCACCAGTGGCCAGATTCTCTATGGGAGAGGGACAAGGATGGCAGGAAGAGTACCTGGTGGGACCATACAATGATAGGTCTGGCTACTAAAACTCATACACCAACTTATTATAGTCTCAGACATATTTGCTTTTACTTCCCCAGCATCCTTTTTTAAAGGTGTTGGTACACTAGGAAATCCTGTAGACCACAATGTACACCTCTAAATAAGCCTGTGTTCACCCAGAGGAGAGTGTATTTATTTCTCTGCTATGAAGAGTCATAAAACCAGAAGCTGCAGTGCCACAAGGGATAGCAGCAGGAAGGACTGAGGTCCTAAAGCAGCCACATGCACTGCAGGAGAACCATCCTGGAATATTAACTATCTCCTTACATGAGAGTGACATGGCAGTGAAAAAAATATTAATTCTAATAATTCTCTGTTACAATTTGAAGTTCTAATAAACAAAAAAATAAAAGGAAACATAAAAAGCTGTTAAATTTACTTGAGATTGCAGCTAGGAGCTGTTTCTTTCTATTTTTTATTCTCAGTATACATAAACTAGGGCAGCAAGAGACCATAGAAATCCCCAGGCACTTTCTGGACAGCAATGATCTCTTTCCTACCAGTGGCAGGATTGATTGAGCCTGATTATGTCCAGATCAGGGAATCTGGTGAGGATGTTCGAATGCTGAGCCATTATTCTGCTCCATAGCTCTGGCATCTCACGCATGCAAAAGTACATTTTCCAGGCCCCCATGGCACTGCTTGCTATAAACATGTTCTGACACAGGTAAGAAGGCAGAGGGTATGCTGGGCCTATGGAATAACTTTAAACATGACAGAGAATGTGGCTGTGGCATTTGGCCTGATGGTAATTTTAAAAATTGCTGATGCGAAATCTCAGTGATTTGTGGATGCATTGTTTGTGTTCATGGAAAAGCATCTAGGCTGCTCTTAACATAATACTTAGAGTAAGTATTATCTGTTCAGATTTTTTTGCCTCAGATATTTTGATGGCATGCAGACCTGGCATCCTGCTAAATAGAGACATTGAGTCTTTATAGTTTTATCTCTTGAGCCCATCTGGTTTGAAGTAGTTGACAACAAGCAGGAAAGGGAATAAAATGAAAGACTCACTTCATGTTTGCTGAAATAAAAGAAATGTGCAAGGCAGTTCTCAAATAGAACCAGGCTGGGAGAAGGGCTGCTTCTCCCCACCCCTCCACTGCCCTTTCCAGATGATGGCTTTGCCTGCAGCCCCTCCACTCTCAGTGCTGGCACTTGCTGCCCATGGTTGGAGGTCACACCCCAGACAAAGGGCAGCTGAAGCAGCCAGGCTGGAGCACCGAGAGAAGGGGAACCATCTGCCCCCTGCAACGAGGAACAATGGAAGCATGAAGCAAGTGGAGTAAAAAAGCAAACACAAATGCCAAGCCCCTACCCATCATGCAAGCTAAAACCACTGACAATAGTGATAGTGCAAACACATCACACTTCTGCAAGTTTTACATGTTGTTTATCCTGTTTTTCACTCCTTTTTTGCAATTTAAAGTCCAAGGACATCAGTCTGAGTCCCTGGGCACCTATGCAGTCACTCCTGTGAAGGCAGGTACCGAGCACAGCACCCGAGGTGTCCTGCCCTGCCCACTGAAGCACCCACTGGTTACCAGAAGGAGCATCAGGAAGGAGGATTACACTGCAGGCAAACATTCCCTTTCCTTCTCCATCTCCCAGGGACCACTAAGAGCTGTTCAGAGAGGTGTAGAACCCAGACTGGAGTGGACATTCCAGGTCACTTGCTCTCACAGTGCCCCTCTCACAGAGGTAATGGGAGGCTGTCCTTTGGCAGCTCCAGTCACGCCGGGAGCAGGAGATGGAAGCTACTCTGCAGCCTGGCAGGATGTCACAACATGCAGCAGCGAGCCTTGAAAATGTGTAGGGCCTCTTCTATCTATGCTGCTCCATCTCCTTATAGAATTAGGTCCTAAATGTGACTTTTCTGGCTCTTGTTCTTAATCACTTTGTTACCAGTGCAAATTTATAATTTTAACCTAAATAGAAGTGAGTGATTTATTGTAATTATTTTGTATAGGCTGCTCTTAATAAACTCTTTTTTTAAATCTGGAAAAACATTTAATTTCCCATATGGAAAGAACACATTTATCATACTTTACTTGGATATACTTGGCCAACTATTGCACATATATGCAAAACATATGTGACAAATTCAAGGCTGAATTTCATAAAACAGAAATGCTATGAAATGTGATATAATAAATATATTACACAGACATATGTGGCCAATTTATAAAACTATGGTATCTTTGGTAAATTTATAATAGGTCATTTCTGTTAATGGGGAGAATGAGTGTGTTTTTTCTGGCATATGCAACACACACAGTGCTTTACACAGCCCTCCTGAAGGACAGTGGGCCTTTGGAGACCAGACTTGTACATGTACAGACATTGTGTATATAGGACACGTCTGTGTTTTTCAAGATTAATGTATATCTTAAAAACCAGCTCTTCCTTTTTGCATTGATTGTGTGTGCAACATACTGGGCAGAAGTAAAAGTAGGAAATACTATTCTTTGAGATTTGCAAACCTCTGATACACTATCTAGATTCCCACCGACAATGGGTGTCTCACTGTAACAGACAGCATATTTTATATGCACGTGCTGAGCTCATGATAATGGCAGTAGTAGAAATCTTTGGGTACAGTCACTTTCACCTAGTTTTGTCAAACACCTGTGTAAATTATGTATCTTACCGATCAGTTGAATTGGAATGACTAAATGAAGAACAAAATGCATATGTTTAGAAAAACGTTGAATTCATGCACAAGTACTGGCCTCTACACTCGCAGACGGGACTCTCAGTAACACCAGCTTAGAGCAACAGCTGAGTCATTGCTGGCTGAGTATCCTCAAATTGTAACTCACAGGTTACTGCCCCTTCTTATTTATGCCAGAGTGTTTCAAAGTCCAAATCTTTGCTTTAATCCCCAAAACTATATTTTCCTCTCAGATTGCGTATTTCCGAGTTCCGAAGATGAAGCTCTTCTCGTTTTCCGCGCGGGCCGGATCCACCGCGTGCCATGCCCGGCTCTTCCCTCTGGAGGGAGCCGGCTCTTCAGGCAGGGCCGGCCGGGGG
>NW_008238337.1:7852757-7856556 GCF_000691975.1 Corvus brachyrhynchos
GATGTGCGCGCACACGCTCTCCCCTCGCTCTCCAGCCCAGCCGTGTTCAACAGGCTCACGGCAGATTTTTGAGCTCTTTGGATGATGGTGCTGAAACTTGCTTTGCAGGTACTGCTGCGTCTGCTCTTCCAGGCTCCTCCAGGCAGCAGGGCTCAGCTTCTGCCCCCCAGCCCTAACCTGGGGCTACCTAACTTGTTTCTAGCAGCTACCTGCTTTTCTTATTCCTTACAGATCAAGGTACAACTGCCCCTTGGTGAGAGATCCAGCATCACGGGCTGAAATCCACTTGCTGGAGAGAAAGAGGAGTGCTTGGTGGGACAGGACAGTGCCCCAGCTGAGCTGGCCCTGAGCCATGCAGCCCCACTAGCCATGGCTCCTTGTAGAGATGCACTGGAAGCCTGTAGCTCATGGGAGACCCACACTGCCCCCCAGCAGCCTGCTGCCTGAAGAACACCTTTCTATACCTACTTCAGTCCCCGGGTCATTCTCCACCCTGAAACCCACTGTTATACACACTACAGCAGGAAAGAAGCCAAAGCAGTTCTCTCCTGGCCATGGCCACGTGTATGTGTGCTTGAGATGGACTGAAGAGATGCTAAGACCGCAGGATGCTGAGAGGCAGCTGCTGGGAACTACCTGCACAGTTCTAGCCAGAGGGTTGTGGGGCCTCTCTGAAGAAAAGGAAAGACTAAAGAGAATATCTATGAATTGTGTAAACAGTGCACATGCACACTGCAAACACACTGGAGTCTCATCCCCATGGCTCCTATCCTACATTGAATTTAGTCAATTCCACTAGCAAGGAAAGAATAAAATCAACTGCAAAAAGCCATTTCTGAAACTGGAGCTATCCCCAGTGTTTGGGTTAAGTGATTAAGCAAAGGCCGCCCTTGTTCCACCAGCGTGTGCCTAATCCTGGATTTATCCACTGAGCTAAGTGATGTGGTTTTAAGGCCTCAGAAGCAATCACTGAACTCAGCCTGCACCTCTGAAAAACAGAGCTAGATGGCTAATTTATTCTCTAGCCCTATTTGGAAGAGACAAAGGGTGCTTGTAACCTCCCCGCTTGGGCCTGTTTTACAGAAGCTTTTAAATACACTTCATGTGTAAGTGCTTCATGTGACTTGAGGTGACCACAAGTGGAAATATTGCCTGGAAATGCCGCCTTCTTTCCTAGTGTGTGCTGTGGACCTTGGTGACAGCACAGGCTGAGTGAAGTTGAAGCAGACATGTAATCAAATCTTACAAAGTCATTTGTCAAATGAATCTACAATACACAGATAATGCATAGCCTGTACGTGATATATCCTGACTACAGGCTGATAGGTAATATGACATTAAAGTGTTAGAGATTTTCTGTGATTTTCAAAAGGCTTCTATTAGTCCACCTGCAGCATTATGGGGTTTTGTTTATTTGAAGTGGATTTTTTGTTGTGATCGAAAAATAACCCTTTTTGCTTTCTGTATCTGTAACACTCCCATCCAGTGAGACAGACATTGCTATGGAAGGAGGGACACCATTCAAAGCCCTGAGGAATCTTGATTTAAGGATTAAAACACAACACAAACTGGACTGCTAACATGCTTCATGTGAACATATCTAAGCACGTTTGGTGGACTAAATGCAAGGTTAAAAATACCATTTTCACAGTTCAGACTGTAGCCTTGATACATGGTCTCCTTCCCATTCAGCCTCAGGACTTCTGTAGTGGTTCTTTAGCACAGGATACAGACTGGTGATCCTGAGGGCCCACTGCCCACAGCCGTAGCTTGAAGTTCTGTGATTTTCTATTCTTCTAACAAATATCAGATTAAAAATCCTACAGTCAAGGTGAGGACCTTGAGCCACTTTGTTAAGGGCACAGTTTAGTCCTGACATCTTGGGTCATTCTATGTGTTCTTAAAGAGAACAGGTGCTTACCAATACAAACAGATCTTTTTTCACCTAGGAACCCCAACCTTGTGAACTGTTGTATTGTGATAGATTACCACAACCATGGGCACCTGCAGCAAGCAGGGACTGAAGGGAAGGAGCAATCACCTATGGACAGCCACTGTTTGCTCAGACTCTTCCATATTTAAATAACTTCATTTTGTAGGGGAGGCTTAGACTTTAGGGCAGACAAACTGACAAATATACACAAATAATCAAACAAGAAATGAAGGAAAGAAAGAAGAGGAAAAGTATTTATAAATGTCACTGTCCAATGTCTTTTCAATTTAAATGAAATAAGATTATCTACATATATCTACAAATATCTACATGTATCTACACTGTTTGCAGATATGATTCTTTGGTTGTCTTCACTTTTTTCCTACACTGCAACTATCAAGAAAAAAAAAAGTGTTTGTATAATCTTTGAAGGAAATAATAAATATAACAACTTCATTAAAAGTTTGACCAAAGCTTTGGCACTAATCAGTTTACAGATAACAAATCATACTGAAAACTCTGAAATAACAGCGGCAAAGCAATAGAGCACATCCGAGAGCCATTTCCCACTGACTAATAATAAGCACAAGGCTATTTTACATCAGCCATTCTGAGAACATTAATTATGGTTTAGTCAGACACTAAGAATCTCACAATTCACTGCAAATGTCAAATAAAATACATATTTCTTGCACAAGTCTTTTTTTATGGATCCAGATATATTTTTTAACAGAAAAAAAATTACATAAAATATTCATGGTAGCCTGTATCCCTTCTTAAACCTTTCCAAAAAGGTTTTGGAAGCCCAAAGCCCACTGCCAGAGACAAAATAATCATTGCTATTAACACTGCCACTTGCACAAGGGAAAGAACATGTTTTAAAGGGTTTGTAATGAAAATGCACAAACATGGATTAATAGATTATTTTAGAGGAAAAAAACCCCATCTTTTAATAGAGTCATGTGGAAGAATCGGTAAAGTGTTCATAATACTGTATACCAACACAGCTGAGGAGCTGCTCAATACCTTCTCTGAACACAAAGGGACTGCCTTCTATGAGTATCTGACAAAAACACAAGCTAACTATTCAAAACACATCACTGGGGAAACTGTGATGAACAGGGCCATCTTTTTAACAGTAAGGAATGACTACTGAATGAAGAGATTAAAAAAGAAAAAAAGTACTTACCAGCATTAAGAGGGAAGATGCAGCAAGCAGGTAGTGCAGAATAGGTGCTTTAGGACTACTGCAGTTTGGGTCAGCCAAATATAAGGGGTGAGGCAGTCTGAGAAAAAACACCCTGAAATCCCTCTAAAAGGCACCTCCACGGGAGAGCATTCAAGAGCTTGTGAAAGGATGCGTGAAGGCAGGACTGCGAGAGGCTGCCTGGGAAGCAGGTGAGAACACAGAGCCTGAACTTTGCAGATATTCCCTCACCCCCAGGCTGGTTTTTAAACCTTTGCATGTATTGTTGGGAAAACAAGATGCAAACACAGCTGCACGTGGCTGTGCTCTTGGCCACAGGCCCGTCTCAACAGCTCCAGAAAGTGCTGCTATGGTTATGGCATCGCAGTGAACCCCAAAACTTACGAGTGGGTCAGAGCCGGAGGAGAAGTGGAAAATTTGTTCTGGCAGTGAGGATTCAAAGCGTTCCCTTAAACTAAATTCTGCTTCCCCCAAGAAATCTCCTCAAAGAACCACCTGAGCCACCTGTGACCGAGCCCTCGGGGTGCCCTGGGTTGGGACAGACTGACACCGACATATGCAGGACGACACGCGGCTCACAGCCGGCCCCACAGCCCCTGCTCGGTGCTCACGCACAGGCCCCGTGGGCCGAAAACACCCGTGGGCACCGCCAACACCGG
>NW_008238337.1:7857209-7860380 GCF_000691975.1 Corvus brachyrhynchos
CACGCGGGACATGAGCTGCTGGTGCGCGGCCTCGGCCTGGTGCAGCGCCGTCCCGCCCGCCTCCCGCTCGAACTCCCGCCGGCTCTCGGCAGCATCTGCGGGGGCAACAGCGTCAGTGCGGCCGCGCCCGCGGGACGCGCATCCGAACACACGGGGAAGAGGCGCAAGAAGGGAAAAGCGGGGCTTGCGAGCGGGGCGTGCAGCAGCGGCATGCGGCAGGAACGGAGCTGGCGGGACGGGACCTTCTGACTGCGATAAATGGAGCTGAGTTGACTGACAAGCTGGTACACGCCTGACATTTTTGCAATTGTGTAACACTAAACAAATACAGACTTCCCTTTATTTTGCAGGCCCGGAGTGAGTTGGAAGAAAGGCCTTCGGTTTTCTTTGCAGTTGTTTGCTCTGGGTAATGGAAAAGCAGTCAATGGGCAGAGGTGCTGTTCGACCTGACTGCAGCTCCTGAATGGAGTGGGTCGGCCCTAGCGCGCTGCTGAGGTGCATTGAAAGGGCAATGTGAGAACCTGTGGCCAGCACTGCATCCCTGCCTGAAAAGCTGAGTTTGTTGCCCAAAAGTTGAAAATGGAACTCTAAAGGCAAAGGGCAGTGTTTTTTAAAGCAGCAAAGTTTCTTAAGCATATAAGCATCTTAAACAGTAAGTGTTGTAGTCCAAGGAAGAATGAATTAGGCTATGAAGGTGGGTACTTTTGTTTAAAAAATAGGTGGTAGCACAAAGCTCGTTAGCAATGGGGCTGTGCACCAGCGCAGTGAGCAAGGCTGGCCCCAAGCATGCATGCACAGGCCGTGCAGACCAACAGGGCCTGGGTGATGGGCTGGCCTGCCCATTGGGGGCTCTCACCTTTCTCTGTCCCATTCTGGTGGGCTGGGGAAGAGACTGGATTCCGGGATCTGGCAAAAGCACTCATGAGAGGAAGAGCCCCTGGCCTGTGGTTCCTGGGCCTGGAAGAGGAAGGGGGAAAGTGATACAGAGCTGATGGTCCGACAGAATGAGCAATTGGAGCATTCCCTCTCTGAGCTGCAGCTGGCAAACAATAGTGTCCCAAACAATACAGCTGGCCCAATACCATGTCCCCCTCCATGCAAGCCTTGTGCAAATGTAAACTGGGCAGATGCATGTGAAATAGGGTGAGTGGGGTGTAGCCATAATCAGTAAAGGCACAGCCTTACCAGTCCTCAGGGTCACAGTCTCTGAATCCCTTGGCAAAAGGGTTGCTGGCGATCTTCAACTGCGTGATCTGTAAGGAGAAGTGGCAAAATGTCTCAAAGCAGCACACGGGGCTCCCAGGCCAAACAGTGAGTGTGTCCCTGAGCAGGCTTTGGGATTCAGCAGTGCCTGGTGTAACAAAGAGGGTCCAGGTGGCCAGTGGAACCAGGGTGTTCTCTGCCACAGAGTACAAGCATGTGCTTGCCCTCTGTCAGAAAATGCGGGCTAATATGCTACCTAATATGAGTTCAAGGTGAAGGGAGAGGCAGTCTGAGTTGGCTGCAAAACCTGAGTAAATGCACTTGTAAGAAAATGCCACATTATATGGGTCACCACTGGAGCAGCTAAGACAAATCACTGGATAAATCATACTTATGTATTTATTTAATTCGCCAGGGAGAAGGCAGGACATTTTCTATATTTAAGCAAATCCACGGATAAAGTATGTGATTGTGAGTTTCCGGAATGGGTTGAAAAACAAACTTTAAGCCCCTCAGTGACAGTTCCAGCCTTAGAGGTCAAACTGATAGAAAGCAGGAGAGAAAGAGCAGCTGTCCGGAGCCATCAGGCAAATGCCAGCCGGGGAAGGACTCCGGAGCCCCTTAAAGGCACAGCCTTTCTCTGGCCTCGCCGCTTCCACCGGGGCGAGGTGCGGCCCAACCGCAGCATCCCGGAGAGACCATCGGTCGATTTGCTCGGAGCCACTGCAGAGGGTGACACTGCCACCGGCTGCTCATGGACAGCCCCGAGACACAGCCCCGGCGCGGGCAGCGTAGGCGCGGAGCGAGGCGGTTCGGAGCAGCGCTGAAAAGCCCCCGCCGCTCTGAAATCGTATTTCCACCCGCTGCTGAGATTCCTGCTCTTTACATTACACTGATGCGATTTAAAGGAGTAATTGGATTAACTGCTGCCCAGAGATCCGCATCAGATTGGGGTGGGGGTGTTTTGTTTCATTTTTAACATATAATTGTATTCTAGGGAGGGACAGACAGCTACGAGCTTAAAGCAGTAAAATCGCAGATTTATTCAAACAAATTGTGAGTGACGTTTCGCAGCGGGAAGCCTGTAGTTTCCCCACTAGCCCCGGTCTCGGGTTTACATAGGTAATGAGGTCCCCCGGCAGGGGGAAGCTGGCGATGGGGCTAGAGCCCACGTCGCTTCCTCGGCGTACACCGATGCAGCTCTGCGCAGCTTCCCGGCTATCGGGTTCCTTGCGCTGTCAGGAATGGGTTTAGCAGATGGGGAGGAGAAGGCGGGAATACCCCCAGGCACCCCCGCCGCCGGCGGACACCCGCAGCCCGGCCTCCAACCCGAGAGCCGGACGAAGGGGCTGAGCCAGCGCCGGATGCACCCGCATCCATGGTAGCCCCGGTGCGACCCCAACCCCCGCTTTTGGTTGCCCCGAGCTCCGCTGCTGCCTCACCCGGTGGTTCTGGTAGGCGGTCACTGCCGTGAAACGCGTCTCCTCGAAGACGAAAGTTTTGAAGTTCTCCTCCGCGTACTTCTCGCTGTCTTTCCGGGGGTCCACGTAGACCACGTGAAAACGCGGCTGGTATCTGTGCATGGAGTTCAAAATGATCTGAATGATAAAACGAGCAAGGAGACAATAACTGATCCAGACGGAGCATGGAGAGAGGAGAGCACAGCCTCGGCCCTGCCGGCTCCGCTGCCCGGGGCAGCAGCGGGGCTGGGGCAGGATCGGGGCGCAGAGCCCCCGGGGAGGGGCGCGGGCGGGGTCACCCCACGGGAATCACAGTACGGGGAGTTCCCAGCCGGTGCAGCCCCGTTTTGGACATCTTCTCCCGGGAACACTTACATGCCCGTTGTCATCCAGCAAATTGTTGGTCAGTTTGAGCTTATCGAAGGAAACGATCTGCTTCATCCACTGCGCCCCTTTGGCCGGGGAGTCCGGGTGGTAATGGACTCTCCCGGGGGTGGCGGGGTCGGCT
>NW_008238337.1:7860487-7865040 GCF_000691975.1 Corvus brachyrhynchos
ACGGCCGCAGTACCCGGGCCCCGCAGAACCCGGGCCGGGACAGATGCCCCGGCCCACCGAGGGAGAAACACTGCCTCTCCATCGCTCCCGCTTCCTATGGCCACGAGAGAAACGAGCTCTTTCCCGCAGCCAGAATTGCTGCGAAGGGGATATAGTATTTTATCAGGTCGGCGATGGAACTGTCGTGAGAGAAATCTGCAGGATGGAGGAAATTTATAGCTACCAGTGTAGATTTGGGAGAGAAGCCACAAAAGCTCCCCCTTCCTCTAAGAAAAAACGGTGAAAGAGAGCCCTCTATACAGTAATATTCTGGCTTTAAGTGAAGAGTGGAAAGTTGTGTGTAGATTAATAGCAGGTTCAGAATTTAGCAATCTTGTTTCATTCTTTCAAAGTACATATTCAACAGTAACATTTAAAACAGAGAAACCAATCTTCTATACACGTGTTTACTTTAAAAGCCAGTGTTTGCACAGGGGGAATTAGACACCATTGGACTTGAGCAGAAACATTACTTTTTAAAGATATACTCAATTGGATGTTATATATCCTACTTCCCTTGACAAGCAAACATTTCTAGGACGCCCTGAGAATTTGGATATCTGTCTAAATATTTATATATCGGACCCTGCGATTCCTATGCGGGCTGTCTGCTCGGCGTCCTGATCTGAAGCTAAATACATAATGCGCCTTTCACTGTCTTAAAATTAAAGGGGTTCCAAACCAGACTGCATCGCTGCCTTGTGAGTCGGCAGTTTCCAAGGCCTTCCTACACTGCCGCTGGAAACAATGGCAGAATTTTGTGGCTTGGGTGGCTGGTGCCTTTGCAGAGCACAAAACCCACTCTCTTCTCCCAAGCACCTAGCAAGCTCCCCAGCGGGCACGGCACAGCTTCGGCACATGCGCTGAGAGGCTACAGCACTCCAGGAGCACCGAAGGGATTTTTGTTAAGCGGCAAAGAGTGTTTGCCGGTGGAGACGTGTAGCAGTACGACAAGGAGAGCTTTTCTGGGCGGGAAAAGGAAGCTCCTGCCCTGTGCCCTGTGGAAACCTGCCCTTCTGCCCATGCCGGTCTGGCCCCGGCTGCCAGCAGGCCTGGTGCGAAGGCTGAGGGGGGCCCTGCGGTCCGTGCAGCCGCTCCTGGCCCCAGACTGCTTGCAAGGGTGCGAATGAGACCCCAGGTCAGCTGCATCCCGCATCCCCTCCCTGTGTCGCACCAACAGGTGTCACGCCCAGAGGACAGGAGCAGGGGGTGGGCAGAGACCCACCAGCCCCTACGGCTCCGAGAACCGCGGAACAGGCTAGGTATTTGTTACTTGCCGGTATCGCTTGTCATCCACCGGGACGAAATCCATGAGGAGCATGTAGTCAGCCATAGGGTCCATCCCGAATATCTTCACCTGGAAGGTGGGGAACATGCGCCTGGCACAGAGAGGAGAGAGAGAAGTGCTAAGCTGAGGAGCAGCAGGGAGCCCCGAGGGGCCGGCGCGGGTCTCTTCCCCTGCAGCTGCTCCAATACCCGCCCGGTTGTGATGGTAAGTCCCCTCGCAGAAACCACCGGCCGGAGGAACAGGCAGATACGCTTAAGCTGCGTGGGGAGAGCGGCTACCGTGTTCCCCAGCCCTCGGCAGCATCCCGAAAGGCGAGCCGGGGCGGTCCTGCCTCTCCCGCCGGCCCCAGGACCCTTCGTTTCAGACACACGAAATGCCCCATCGCAGTGGAAGAAAGAGGCCAAGGGGAAAAAGAGCATCCTCGGCCTTTGCTATGGGGAGATCAAGTGAAAAGAACTTTCCCCATCATTTCAGCAAGGCAAGTCCCTGGTCTGCGGACCCGCACTCAAGCCTCGGGAGTCTCGGGCAGCCCGTGGGGGTCACATCTAAAAACTCCTGCGAACGACACGTGGTGACCAAGTTCCCACTTGTGCAGCTTCTGTACCCACCAAACTGCACCCGTTTGAAAGCAGTGGCTGCAGCAGCAGCGTGGCCCCTTAGGGCCAGCGGGAGACCTCTCCCAGCCCGGAGGGGCAAACGTTCGCCCTCGGCGGGCAAGGGCTAGAGGGCAACGGGGATCTCCCCGAAAGCCCCGTCCCGGATCCACTTCATTGCAAGAGCCCGGTCGGGTTCCCGGTCCCCGCACCTTTGCGGGACGAAAGCAGAGCGGAAAGGAGCCCAGGGCTCCCGGGTAGGGCAGGTCAGCCCCCGCGGCTGTTCCCCCCGGTTCTTCTCTGCGCAGGCCCCCGGGGACCCAAAGCTAAGCCGAAACGCGGATCCCACGCTCAGGGAGGGCACGATTCCTTCAAGGGGCTGCAGGACAAATGCGATCGGTGGTGGGCTAAGGGAAGAGGCCGGGACGGCCCACCCGTCCTTCCCTCCTGCATCTGCACACACCGGGACCAGGGCCTGGCCCGCGGCTCCCCGGGGGGACACGCCGAAGACGTGTCCTGGCGTCGAGGCTCGTTATGGCTTCGTTTTGTTTTACAGAATAATAAACCAAGGGAGTGACGGTGGGCAATATTTTGGGAAGCGGCTTTGCAGCCATTGAAAAACCAAAGTCCCAACCTCCCCCGAACAAACAGCCCCATCAAACCCGGACACAGAGAGTCCCCCCGGCTCGTTCTCGGGGAGTACTGCCGGACTGCTATTATGGGCCGCTGCCCCCCTCTGAGGGGCGATGGGGCAGCGCGCCTCTGGCTCCGCAGCTCTTCCAGATCGGGCCCAGCACTGCCGGGCTGCATAGGGATCGGGCGGCTGCGTCTCCCTCTCTGTAAGGCTTTAGCAAACTCTGGAGGACGTTTTCAGTCGCTCCCTCTGTTATTACTATTTTTAAACGTGTAAAAGCCCCCATTAGCTCCAATTCCGGTGTTTCTTGTTTTAAAACTTAGTTTTAAAACAAACAACCTGAGATGATAAGACCCATCTAGACAAACAGCAGGGCCAGCCCAGAGGCGCTGGGGGAGAACAGGCTTTGCAGCGCCTTCCCCGAGCCTTTTCTTGCTGGTTTTACCCCGTTTTCTCCTGTTTTTACTCGCCTGTCTGGAGATTCGACGGTGTCATAAAGTAAACGAAGAAAAAGGTGGGGGCAAAGCCCCCGATTCGATTCGAGTTGGTTAATTTTCGAAACTTTTTGAAGTGGGATATTTGCAATTTTTTCCCTCTTCTTGGAGAGCTAAGAAAGCCAGATCGAAGAACTCCTGTTTTCAGAGAGCCTCCGCCTGGAGCCTGAACGACCTTTTCCGCTAAGGAAAGCAACGCCGAGCCCGGCGCCGGGCTCAGGGGCCGCGGCCGGAGACAGCGGGCTGTGCCACCCGGCGCGGGGGCAGGCACCGTCTGAGGGAAATCCCGCCCGGGTCCCGCAACGCAGCGCCGGCTTCTTTTGCACCGGGCACCACGGTGATTGTTTTATTTTAGGAAATTGCTAATTAAAAAAAAAAAAATTAAAAAGGCAACTGCGTACATGTAAGCATGTTTCATTTTTTTGAACTTTCGGGACCCTCAAAATCGCTGACGGGAGAGCGGGAGCGCACGGTCGCGGTCACAGCTCTTGCCAGACCGTTCGGAGCGGAGTCCGACCCTCTCCCCCGGCCATCCCGCCGCAGTCAGCCCCGGGGCGAACTGAGAGCAAGCAACGGGGGATTCCTTAATTTGTTTGTTTTTCTTTTCTCCCCCCCGCCAGATCGCTTTAAACCAAGGCAAGAGTCAGAGCCTGGACAATTCGCAGCTCTGCGAGGAGCCTGGCGGGGAAAAGCTTCGCAGCTCTGCCTGTGCCGCCGCGGCCGCGGCTCTTCCCGAGGATCTCCATTAAATGCAGTAACTAACAACTGTAATTGGGACTCCTCTTCCCCCCATATGTTTTGCTCGTTTCTAACGCGATCTCATTTGCCGCTTTCTTTGTTCCCTGGCCAGGAGCGGGTTCCTGGCCCGGGACCCGCGTCGCGGGGGCCGGAGCAGAGCCGAGAGCAGCCGGGTTCAGCCGGGCTCGTTACTCGATAATCGGGAAATGCAACAGCCCTGGAACACGCTTCAAGGTGCAGAATTAGGGTCTGTTCTCGACTCCGCCGGAAAGAAAAGATCTGCCCGTGCTAAGAATGTATTTAGCAGGTTTTGCACAGTTTGCGTGTTCGTTTTTTCCTTCCCCCGTGTCGTTGCTGTCTGCCCCGGGAGCACACACTGTCCTCCGTAAACACGGATCGAAGTCCCGTGTGGGGTCACAGCCGAAGGCGCCCGGAGGAGCACAGCGCCCTTTCCAGCGGGAGTGAAACCCAGTGCCCTGCCTGCCGCCCTCCGCACGCCTTCGCCGTCAGCCCGCAGCAGCCGCGCATTCTTCCGCAGTATCGAGGCCTTCGGGCCGCAAGAGCTCGCAGATTTCGCCCCAGGAGAAGGCAAGGATCAAATGACGGTGACCGCTGGGCCCGACCGCTCCGCGACTCGCCCTTGGGCAGCTTCAATTTCCCCCCAAACTGCTAATTCAACCGCTCGCGGCCGGATCCTCCCGCCCCAACTAGCCTGGGCGCCCAGGTCCGGAGGGAGCGGCTGGGGGGGCGGGGCGGGCCGGGGGCGC
>NW_008238337.1:7865705-7867381 GCF_000691975.1 Corvus brachyrhynchos
TTCTTCTATTTTTTTTTTTTTCCTTTGCAAACCCGAGAGGTCTGCCAAGAGCCGCGGCGGTGCAAAGCCCGTGCTATCTCTGCAGGCCTCCCTCGCCACACACCACTCGGGACAAAGAAAACTCCCTCCTTTCGCCCCCCCTTCAAAAAAAGGGGGGAAAAAAGAAAAAAAGAAAAAGAGGAGTGGGGGAACTCAGAAAAAATATCGGCTCTTATTTCCGCGTAGCTACGCTGCTGCAGGTAACGTCCTTCCCTCTGGAGCCGCGGGGCTGCGGCTGACAGGGGAAGTCGGATTTGGTTTGGCAATGCCCCATTCCTTCCATCCCTGGGCGAGAAAGGGGAACAGGCCGGGACCAGAGCAAAGCTCCGGGTCCGCGCCGAGGAGCACCGGGATGGCCCCGGCTGCACAGCCCTCGGCCGCCGGCCCGAGCTGGCCCTGCAGCGCATGACAGGCCGCCCCGGGGAACGGCCGGCTCCTTCGGATTCCCTCCGATGCTGAAAAGCTCCTCGAGGTCCCGACAGTCTCTTGCGTTATTTCCGACGCAGCCCGCAGGCCGGACAGGGGCTGCGGAGCCGGTGGGAGCCGAGCCCCGGCCTGCCGCTGCCCCGGGCACGGCCAGCGCTGTCGGGGGATGCTTTCAGCACCTCCGAGAAGAAGCGGGTCCCAGCGGCTGAGCCGTCGAAAGCTGCTACAGGGCCACGGGCAATGCCCTTCTCTGAGGGAGGGCTCCAAGGGCCCAGGCGTGCCGGGAGGAACGTCAAAGCCCCCTCCGACCGGCCCCGCGGGCAGGCCGCGTTCTGTGCGTTGCCCCTGGCCCGGCTGCCGGCCCGGGCCGCGTGAAAACCCTCGGATACGCGGGGGCCGGTGGTCCCGTCCCCACAGCCCTGCGGGGCAGAGCGCGGCACTCACCTTCCATGTCCCTGGTGACGGTGCTGAAGTGCATCTTCTCCGGGCGGCAGCCGGGGCGGGCGGGCGCGCTGCGGCCGCCGCGGCGCTCCTCCAGCGCTCCTTTCCCTGCTTGCTCGGCGGCGGCGACTGAAATCAGAGAGGCGATACTGAAAGCATTTGCCTTGGGAGACAGAGGGCTGTTTTCGTCCATAGGGGAGACACCAATGCAGGAGAAGCAGGCGCGGCAGCCTCCCACCACGAGCCCCCCCTCCCACCCCCTCACTCCCCTCCTTTCTACCGCACCATCCAGGGAGGTGCGAACGAGACCCCCTCCTTCCAGACGGGGGGTGGGGAAGGGAAATTTAAAAAAAATAAATCCCACAGAAAACAACCTAAACCCTCTGCCCCCCCGGGAAGGGCGTTGGGAGCAAGAAACTTCCCCGGGGCCCTTTGTAGCCAGCGCCGAGCACTGCAACGGCGGACCGAGCTCTGTCAGCGAGAGGAGACCGGGGGGCAACAAATAAATAATCCCACTAATTTCTTTCCCGGAGTGTCAATTTCTCTCCCCCCCTCCCCCCCCAATTCGTTCCCTGAGATTTATTAATTTATTTTCTGTCTTCTCTTCCCCTCAACCACCACCTCCTGCTTCTGCCCCCCTCGTCCCCTCCTTTTCTCCTGCACGAAGGGAAAGTGTCTCCCTTATAGGCGCTTTCCCCATTCAGTGGCTGGGAGGCGTCACATGGAAGCCGGGGGTGTTTGCCTGCAGAAGTGGCTGGGGCGGCGGCGGC
>NW_008238337.1:7868255-7869885 GCF_000691975.1 Corvus brachyrhynchos
GCGCCGGTGGCTACCGTCGCGATGGGGGTTGCATAACCCGAGCGATGCGCGGGGAGCCAGAGTGAGCAAGCGGGTTATATATAGCTGCCCTGTCTGTAGCCTGCGGGGCTTGATTCTTCTGTTGAAATATTATCTTTGGATGTGGTAAAAATATTTGCAGAGAAAAATCTAGACTACTCTTACATATTTGAGCATATGTTCCTGCAGCTAACGGCATAAGGGCAGAGTGTGACATGATCGGTGTTTTGTTTCTTTGCTGCTGCTGCTGCTGGCAGCGCGATTCCCGGCCGGGGTAGCTTCTGTCCCGAGCTCAGGGACACGCCACGGAGAAGAGTGTCCCCGTGCTGACCCGCGCAGCTCACCTGGGGGCAATACAAGGGAGAGGGGAAGGGATTTCGTTTGGGCACCCCGGGGCAATATCGGAGGAAAGCGAGGAGCCGCGAGTGCGAACTCCAAGCCGCCTCCGGCAACTCAAGGGCTGATGCGAGAGGGACGCGGGGAACTTGCCCCTTCCCCGAGGTGTGCTTGGTTCTGGACAGCTTCTGCCCCAGGAAGAAAGAAAATATTCCCCCTGGAAATTAAGAAAAGACCCGAAACCAACAGAGCGTGGGGTTGCTGTCCGTGCCTTAATTGCCCGCACCGTTTCCCAGGTTTATTTCTTTCTCCTTTCCTGCTCCTTACATAAAGCTCCAGCTGTAAGAGACGCCACGTCGGGGACAGCCCAGGCGCGGGCTGGTCCCTCGGCCCGCCGGCGGAGTCGGGGTTGAGCGGTGTCTACCAGGAACAGGTGACCCACCGGGAATCGTTGTCACCTGGGTGGCAGCAGAGCGGGTCCCCGCCAGGGTGGGGCTGCAGTCTCGAACCTCCAAATCCCTCCAAATCCAAGACCCCGCCGCCCCGCTTCCACATCCCCTGCCCGGCCTCGCAGACATACGGGGTTCCCAAACGCGTGAGCGGCGCTGGGCGGAGCTGAGACGATGGAGGGGAAAACCAACCGTGCCTGCCCCGCAACAGGAACCCGCAGCGACAGAACCCACCCGAAGGAGAGGGTGGCACGGCGCTGTGCAGCAAGCAGGGTCGACCCCTTTCTTGCACCCCCAAAAGGGCCTATACCCAGAGGCCGCGCTTGACAGGCGTCCCGAGGACGCATGTCCCGTTCCTCGACCGCTCCGCATCGGCGGAGCGCTGCAAAGCGCATTCGGTCTCGACGGGGGGGTGCTAACCCCGCCGTTAGCAATTACTGCTGTGCCCCTGGCTCTGCATTCGTCCAGAGGACGGCTGTGTGTGTTAGGATCGAGCCCAGAGGTTCTGCCCCCACAGCTCACACTTCGCCCGAGCAGATGGGAGGAGAGGTCGAGGTTGTCCCGCCGCCTCTCCGCCGGGAACAGCTCCGAGGGGAGAGAACGCCAAGAGCTCGACGCGGAAGAAGGGCTGGGACACCTCTCCCCCTTTCCCCTCATCCTCCGTGGACACACATCTGCTTCGTCCCGAAAAGATCTAGCCCGATGGCTCAAAAGCCCGTGGTGGCACCGAGGAACGCAACGCGTGGCGACGACTCGCGCATTGCCCACGACGGCAACCCCCAAGTCCCGGGGCGGCTCCCGAAGCCGAGCATCGCTGTGTCCTCGCC
>NW_008238337.1:7870756-7872271 GCF_000691975.1 Corvus brachyrhynchos
AGGGCTGATGCTGCCTCGCTGGTGGCAATTCTGCTGGGGAAAGAAAAAAGATGATTCGTAGGCATTCAACTAACGGGAACCGCGGACATTTATGGACTCGTTGTAAGGATGGAAATAAAGAGGACACCGCTGACATCTCGGCAGGTGAAAAAAAAGCCTGAAGTTCCCGCGGGTCCGGGAAAAAATGGGGATTTCCTGGTATTTTATATGAAACCGTTATCGATGAGTACTGTTCTTATATTTACATCCATCCTCGTTATTACTCCGTCTATGTCGACTATTAGCATGATTTTGCAACTGACGTTTGAAGTGAAATAAACGAATCTCTGTAAAAAAATAAGATGTGTGAACTACGTCTCACTGAAAAAGACAGACAGTAAAACAGAAAATAGAGCAAAACAGACGGAAGGAAGGAAGGAAGGAAGGAAGGAAGGAAGGAAGGAAGGAAGGAAGGAAGGAAGGAAGGAAGGAAGGAAGGAAGGAAAAGATGGAAGGAAAGGAAAGGAAAGGAAAGGAAAGGAAAGGAAAGGAAAGGAAAGGAAAGGAAAGGAAAGGAAAGGAAAGGAAAGGAAAGGAAAGGAAAGGAAAGGAAAGGAAAGGAAAGGAAAGGAAAGGAAAGGAAAGGAAAGGAAAGGAAAGGAAAGGAAAGGAAAGGAAAGGAAAGGAAAGGAAAGGAAAGGAAAGGAAAGGAAAGGAAAGGAAAGGAAAGGAAAGGAAAGGAAAGGAAAGGAAAGGAAAGGAAAGGAAAGGAAAGGAAAGGAAAGGAAAGGAAAGGAAAGGAAAGGAAAGGAAAGGAAAGGAAAGGAAAGGAAAGGAAAGGAAAGGAAAGGAAAGGAAAGGAAAGGAAAGGAAAGGAAAGGAAAGGAAAGGAAAGGAAAGGAAAGGAAAGGAAAGGAAAGGAAAGGAAAGGAAAGGAAAGGAAAGGAAAGGAAAGGAAAGGAAAGGAAAGGAAAGGAAAGGAAAGGAAAGGAAAGGAAAGGAAAGGAAAGGAAAGGAAAGGAAAGGAAAGGAAAGGAAAGGAAAGGAAAGGAAAGGAAAGGAAAGGAAAGGAAAGGAAAGGAAAGGAAAGGAAAGGAAAGGAAAGGAAAGGAAAGGAAAGGAAAGGAAAGGAAAGGAAAGGAAAGGAAAGGAAAGGAAAGGAAAGGAAAGGAAAGGAAAGGAAAGGAAAGGAAAGGAAAGGAAAGGAAAGGAAAGGAAAGGAAAAGGAAAGGAAGGAAAGGAAAGGAAAGGAAAGGAAAGGAAAGGAAAGGAAAGGAAAGGAAAGGAAAAAGACATCGGAAAGACGGCCAAACCGATAAGGACGAACGAACGAAAAGCCAGGCAGGGAGAGCCCGAGCTCCTCCGCAGCCGCTGTGCCCACCGGAGCGGTTTGGGCTACGGGCACTGGCACCCACGGCCCGGCGCCAGTCACCGTCCCTGCGCGGGGTCCCGCGAGGTCCGCCGGGGTTCACTGCCCCTCTGCAGCTCGCTGGTTTCTCCGGGCTGCCGGGTGCCGAGCGGGGATTTCACCCGTCC
>NW_008238337.1:7872795-7884007 GCF_000691975.1 Corvus brachyrhynchos
AGAGAAAGAGAGAGAAAGAAAGAAAGAAAGAAAGAAAGAAAGAAAGAAAGAAAAAGAAAGAAAGGAAGGAGAAAGAGAGAGAAAGAAAGAGATAGAGAAAGAGAGAGAGGAGAGACAGAGGGAAAAGAGATTGAGAAAGAAAGAAAAAGAAAGAAAGAGAGAGAGAGAAAGAAAGAGAAAGAAAGAAAGAGAGAGAGAAAGAGAGAAAGAAAGAAAGAAAAAGAAAGAAAGAGAAAGAAAGAGAGGAAGAGAGAGAGAAAGAGAGAAAGAGAGAAAGAGAGAAAGAGAAAGAAAGAAAGAAAGAAAGAAAGAAAGAAAGAAAGAAAGAAAGAAAGAAAGAAAGAAAGAAAGAAAGAAAGAAAGAAAAAGAAAGAAAGAAAGAAAGAAAGAAAGAAAAAGAAAGAAAGAAAGAAAGAAAGAAAGAGGGAGATAAACACCCCAAGGAAGGAAGCATCCAAAAGAAAGAATTTTTATAGCCAGCTCAATCCTCATGAATAACAGTCGTTTTCTTGCTAATAGACAGTGATGTGTCAGTGAAAACTGGGACTTGTGGGGCTCCATGGGCTGCCTGACTGATGGGCACGGCGGGGAGTCTGTGGGGCTCCATAGGGTCTGGGGGAATGGGACTGGGCTCCTATAGCCCTCAAACTCCCCACACCTCCCACTGGGCTCCCGCTTGCCAGCCTTGGCTCCATGTTATTTTCCATGGGGATTTCAGGCTGCTTTTACAGGGTCACTTGCCTGCAGATCCCAATGTAGAGATCACGCACGGGGAAATTCTCAGAAATAAAACTGTCAGCCACTCTCTCCCAGCACACAGCCGGTGGAGTTTCTCTCTTTCCCCTCTTTTTTCTTTTGCTCCCCCCTCCCCACCCCCAGGCCCCCACTCTGACAACTGCTCGTGCTTCTCCAGTGAGATAGATATCCATGTTCTCCTGCAGTGCAGCTGCCCTGTGTGGTCCACAGTTTGGGGCTATAAAGTTTTTGGGACCCTCGCCCAGCCCCAGAATGCAGAGTTCCCTTGAGAGCTCCCGGGGTGGCCTGGGGAAGGGGACCTGACAGTTGGGGTCATTGCTTGGAGATCCACCAGGAGCAACCCCTGCGTGTCTGATTTTGAGTGCATCAGGAGCTACCTCTAAAACTAGTCACTCTCTGTCACTCCTGTCCTCATTATTGTTCATTAATGCTGTGAGAAAGCTCTGTATGGGGATGCTACTCTGCTGCCTGGGGATGACACACACATCTGCCACTAATAGGTGTGAGAGAATTAGTGCCTATCCTCCCTGCCTGGCCCTTTCCTCACTTTCACCCGGCCCCATCGTGGATGGGGAAGCTCTTGCCCAACTGCCTGTGCTCCCTGGGTGCAGGGAAATGGGGGCTGCAGCTACAGGGGAATGAGGCACTCTTAGTTTGAAAGGATTCCCCCCATGCCCTGGAGTACCGAGGTGCCAAAAAAGGCTTAGTTGAAGTGCATTTCGTTACTGCAGCACAAATTGAGGGAAGAGGGGGTGAGAATTCCTGTAGAGCACAGGAGGACACTGCTGCTATCTGCATCCAAAGGGAAAGCAGCTGCCTCACTGCTTCTTGCTAGATCCTTTCTGTGGAGCCAGAGCTGATTTCAAGCCATCCGCTTGCAGCCGTGTCGCTAGAGGGAAGGTCAGGCATTTATCCACAACTAGGCTGTGGTTGTTGCACCGAAGGTTTATATTCACTCAGTGCCACTGCAGCATCCTGTGCAGACTTTATTTTGGCTAAAGGAAGCCTTATTCTCATTTGGGTGCAGTCGCTGAGGCCTGACCCACATAGGTGCTGTGCACCAGCAGAGCTGCTGTGGCCATACAGGTTGTCTGTGTGTGGGCTCACTTCCATACAGGGGGACCCAGATGGTTCCATCCCACAAGAGGTTGCAGTTAGATGAGCACTGTCCTTGCATGGGGGGTCACTGCAGAGCTCAGTCACTGTCACGAGATGTGGTGTCCCCCAAAGCTGCCTGGTTGCAGTTGCTGTAGACCATCCTGTAAGGATTTTTTTCCTTGCAAGACATTTTGTCCTTTTCTATTAGGCCAGTAAAATAGCCCAGACATTCCTTGTTGTTCTACCTTGTCTCCTGTCATAGCAAACAGATTGACATCACTTGTGCTGGAGCTCAGATGTTTTCATGAGGTTTGGTGTGGCAGATGATGATATATATTAATCACTAACATAACACAGTACGTTAGCACAAACAAATGAACACAAACTACAAACCGCAGGGCTCAGCATGCTAATGGGAGGCTGCACAATCCACAGGAGATCCCACTGGGATAAATCCTCTCCCTGCATTGCTGGGTGTTACATTGGACATGTTGCAAATTTAACCCAAAGGCCATAAAGAATGGATACTTCAGCCAATGTCAGCTGCTTCTTCAAATCCAATCCAGCATAAAAACTGGCTACATCATGGAGATTTTTCTCCTTGCGTCAGTGCTGGAGCTGAACCCTCTGGATCGCGTCCAGCTGAGAGGCAGCAGGCTCTGCACTGCCACTGAGGGCAGATCACACATGTTAAAGTCATATGGCAGAGCGCAGTCCCTGAGAGCAGAGACCAGACCCGAAGATGAGCCCAGGACCCTTTCTGGAGCCCATGTTTGTCTGCAAAAAAGCAGAGATGCTTCTGCCAGACTTGTCCTTTCTCCTTTCCATCCACTTTGCCCACTTGTGAATGTGCCTGTTCCTAAGGGATTTTGTGACCTGTCCACGGCTCTCAGCTCCACTTTCTACTTCCTCATGCCCTGTGGGAGACCTTGTCCCTTTGGGAGTGCTGTGGTGGGGCAGGTGAGGAAGGAGTGGTGGTGCCTTCTGCCCACCTGCAAAGCCACACCAGTATTACTGACAGGACATCCCTCTCCCCAGGCAGAAGGATTTTGAGGATTCCAGACCATTGCTCTGACACCCATCACCCAGGCAGACGCCCTGCTGAGGGTGCTGAGGACAGGCAGATTGTCTCTGCTGGAGCCCAAGGCTGCTGCAGCAGACAGGCACTGCAGTCAGAGCCTGCCAGGCACAGAGACCAGTTGGAAGTGTGACCAGCCCTGCCTGAAGAAATGATGTGCCCTGCACCCTATGTGCTCCTGCCTGCAGAGTCCTGGCTGGAGACCTGGCACCCCTTAACAGGCATCTCAGGGAAAGGAAGGGGCAGGGACTTCAGCAGCCCTTAAGGAAAACCCTTACAATACGCTTTGTAATCCCTGCACAAGACCTTCGAAGGGCAATGACGTGTTACTAAATAAGCATGGTGCAGCAGAGCAGAGCAAGCCTCAGAGCTCCCAATCCTGCCTCTGTGATGCCTCAAACAAGTTCAGCAAGGGGTACCCAGGACTGCTTGGCACATCTAAATCCCTTTGCTGTTTCCATCTCAGTGTCCTTCTGGGCAAACAACAGTGATGATGTCTAGTCACCTTTGGAGAGCTGTTTGGCATTGAAAAGGATCCAGGACAATCTTGGCTTAGGTTTTGTATAATTTATTTATTGTATTTTTAGGTTTTGTTGTACAAAGCAACACTGCACCATTTCTAGCTCTTCTCTGATGACATCTTAAGTCAGCTCCTGTTCTTCCTACTCATTAATTCCATTTCCCCTTTTTCAGTTGAAACACCAGCCTGGAACCATTCCAGAATCCCCATTGATGAGGATTTTTTACATTTCTTGTGATTTTCTCATATAATATTTTTAATGCAAAAAGCTGTTCAAAGCTAACCTATTCTCACACAAGTGCCTGCTGCATAAGGAACATCCTCCTTCTTGTCCTACTGGGCTCAGAGTTTGGAAAACACATTTGAAGGTGCACAGCCAGGCTCCCCAGAGGTGAGAAGCAGCACAGCTGTTTCCTTCCTCATAGCTTTTGCCGGGGAAAACCTGGCCCTGGTGAAGCCAGTAGTGGGATCCCTGTGACCTGAGAAAGGCACATGTGTAAGGGGACCCATAAGACACCCAGAGGCTGAGCTGTGCTGGGAGCTGTGCTGGCAACTGTCCCTGTGGGGCCACTGGCCCTGGAGGTGAGGGCTCTCCACCTCCCCCTTGCATGGCTCGCAGCGGTCCACAGGCACTTCCTTTGGGCCACAGCCTGGGAAACACCACCATCCCTGCAAATAGCACGAAGCGGCTGGCACTGAGGGGTGGTTCAGTTTCAGGAACTGCCAATGCTCACGCCTTCCTCTGCGGAATTAGCACAAGGACAGATTAAAGAAAGCCAATTTCCTTTCTCATCAAATCAATTCCTTCTGGGGCAAACAAAGCCACAAGCGCAGCGCTCTTGTCCTCCCGTGATCTTGTGGTTTGCTCTGGTTGGAAGAGGCAGCTTTGGAAAACCCGAGCCCATTTCCTGCTCTGCGTGCTGCAGTGTATATCCTCGCCTCAGCCCTGGAAATGCTTTGATGGATATTATTAGGCCCGGAAAGCATTTGGAGCTCCTTTCTTCCGTATGAGCTGAACAAACTGCTACGGGATGAAAGAGGGGCAAATTGGAAGGGTCTGTGGATACTGCAGGCAGGCTGCCTCGCTAAGGGAGCCCATGTTGTGCTGCTGTCTGCAATAGGGACAAAGCAGCCTTGGGGCCAGGGCTGCTGCCAGCCCCTGGGGAGGGGGGACATCTCTTTCACACTCTCCTGCCAAAAGGCAGAGCTGTAGTGGGGCACTGCCAAACTGATGCCAGTAAAGCCTGACCCCTCCTAACTGCATCCGGCCCCACCCAAGACTTTGGCCTCTTCTTAAATCCATATACCAGGCCCAACAAATCCCATGCCCTACCCCAACATGCCCTCATCAAATCCTACAAGAGAGGGGAAAGAGCCTTTTTCCCCTCTCACAATGACCATTGCCTACCCCAGGACAGACTTGCTGATTCTTGCTCAGCCTTCCAGACATTGGGAACAGGAGTCTCTCACTGCTTTGAAAGGGAAAGTGCATTAAAAGCAAAGCCAAGCCAAACCTTTGCTTTCTGAGGACTGGAGTTCTGAGCGGTGTTTTGCCACTAACACAGTCAAGAAATGACAGTGCGGAAATCTTGGGGAGTGAACAGCACTTGTGGTTATTGGTGAAATCCCATATTAGTAGAAAGGTCTGGTAAATGGAAGCAGGAGTCGCTCTGACTACAGCATCTGTTGGATGTGGAGAGTGGTTATGACTCTCTCCAAATACAATGCACATGTACTGGGGAAAACGACTGCTACAATAACAGGAATAAATCTTAATAGAGAACTTGGGTGATAACAGACACCATAGGGGAGTTATCAAAATGAAAAACATATGGCAGCGTCTCTGCCAGACCTGCATGGAAACCCCTTGAAAGCACCAGCAGAGCTTGTACCTGAAAATGAAAAAAGAGCAGAAGACCCAGTGACAGGGGAACAGCACTGAGGGAACCACATAAATTCTGTCATTGTGCCCTCCTCAGAAAAGCAATGGGGCTTTGGTGTCAGCGTCCTGCAGCCTGTCTCCTTGCTGGACAAGTCCAGGTCTAAAAGCAGCGTGGTCTGACAAATTCTTTCCCACTTCTCTCAGGTTTGGCAAGGCAAAAGGCTGCAAGTCAGACTGGACAGGGGCCATTTTTGATTCAAACAAGACCTTGACCTGGACTGCTTATTAGCATTAGATCCCATTTTCTCTGCCTTTTGGCAGCAAATAAGGGCAAGGATGGCAGAGAAGGAATAGTGGAGTAGCAAAACTCAGGGCCCTGGGAAGTTCAGGCACAGCCCTGGCTGCAAGGGCAGGATGGATTTGTTTTCCTGCAGTTATAGGAGCTACAAACTGAGCCCAGACTTCATGGTATGGCAAAGAACAAGCAAACGGGAAGCTCGGCTGGAACTGACAGTTTCTTGGCAGGAAGCAGCAAGAGACAGGACAGAGCAACGTTAAATGAAATTGCACCTTCTCCCAAGCACTTCAGTGTTTTCAGCAGAGGTGAAACCCCAGATTAGCCAGAGTGCAGAAACCCAGCTTTGCTTTGCTCTCCTCAGGAGCAGCCTGGCAGGTAATGGATAAACATAAGCACAGCAGATACACATCAGGTGGATGTGAGGTGTGGGTATTGTTTGTCTCTTAGGTCTTCAAGAAGGGAGCAAGAGGCATCCCCATGATCCCAAGAGCAAGGGGAGTTGTCCAGCTTCTGCTGACCCCATACTTTGGGGTCAGGAGCAAGATATGTGGATTGCTTGCCTGGGTACCAGCCACTGCTCCTTGATTCTGTTAAAAGGTTGGTCCCACACCAAACCCTGGCTGCACTGACCCCTGTGGCCATACAGCACTAAGGCAGAACCCAGGGACCATCATCTCCTCTTCAGTCTCGGAGGTGACTGTGTAGGCTACCATCATCCAATCCAGTGCCAACTTGACAACTGGGGATTAAATAGTGGAAAATTCAAAAGACAGCTGAGGATGGGGCTTATATTAGTCAAGACACTTGGCAAGATAGCTTTAGATGACCAGGGTCACCAGCAGTAAACAGAGATATTGTTATGGTAATGGAAACAAGACGGGGGCAGGAGGACCACAGAGCAGACCCTAAGTGCTAAATGCCTCTAAGCTGTCAGGGACTTTGCCTCTGGCTGTCATTATTTTAACTGCATCCTAAATCTGCAGCCATTGGTTGGAGCAGGTGTCTGAGGACATGGGATGGATCTACTCTGGTGCCTGCTGCAGCCAAGACTGAGCTGAAGAGAGAGCTGGATGTGATACTTGTTACACTGAGCATCCACATTTATATAATCCAGGGTTAGTAATCCCGAATTACTTGTTTGCTTGTAGTCAAAAATCATTGCCGTCCAGGGCATGAGCAAAGAGGAGCCTGAAGCTCTGAGCTGGTCTATTCCAGTGTCAGAGGGGCAGATCCTGTCCTTGTTTCCCCAGGCTGGGACTCACTCATACCCATGGCTGGTATAGTCACTTGGACAAGACCCTGTCCCAGGGACAGGCAGAGACTGTCTGACCCCAAACAGGCTGCAGATGCCTTGTTTTGACTCAAACGAATGTACACCAGGCAAAAGAATTCAGAGATCAAACAGCATCTTTATGCCAGTCCTGAGCAGAAGGGTTGTTTTATTGTGTGCTTAGTCACAATAAACCAAACAATAAAGTAGTAATAAATGGTCACCAAAAATTATTTCAGAGTCCATAAAAGAAAAACAGAGTTTAACAAGGATAAATGAATTGTTAACACTCCTCCTCTTCCCTGTCCCATAAAACATGTTGGATTTTACAGGCAACGGGTGAATGCCAAGCTCCCCTGGCCTTGCAAGACCAGCAGCGTGATCATTGTTGCCTTTTGCTGTGAGCAAGGTAACAACCCCGAAACACATTGCCACAACAGCCCCAATTCCCACTTGTGCTGCTGGCTGGGGATCCCTGCACAAGGTCGTGGGCTCCCCATGGCTGCAGAATACTGCCCACGCCCCACGTTTCCCCTCCATTTAGGCAGGGAGTGCTGCGCTGCCATCAGGAGCCAGACACTAAAACCATGGGGTGCTGCGCTGAGCTCTTGTGCTGAGCAAACAAGTCTTTCTAAAGATTTAGAGGACCACCTTCATGAACAGAATGACCCCCCATGTTTAAACCAAACAATCTTGACCTCTCTATGAGTTTTAGCCACATAAAAGCTCACCTCTTGGACTCTCCATTAGGTTTTATGATGTGCTTCCATATTTAAATGGACATGACTCACACCAGGGTTTCTGCCGTGCATGTGAAGGAAAGAAAATATGAATGCCAGATGTTACGTATGAGTTACTTCACGGAAAGAAAAGGAGAGAAAAGGAAATGTTGGGCTGGGCTTTCCCAGCTCCCCCTGCTCAGGTGAGCATCAGACTGGTATTTGACTTTTCTTTAAAAATGCAGCCTCCTCAGCCTGGCCACACTCCTGGCTGCTGCGCAAGCACACAGCCCCCCCAGTTCACCCTCCTCACAGCAGGGGCTTCAATTTTCTGTCAAAAGTCTTCTGGCCAAACCTGACAGCTGTCGGCACCTCCTTGTTTATTTGTGGAGCAGGAGGGGGCAGGAGGAGGAGTGGAGAAGGGGTGGAGGGCAGCCCCTCTTTGGGGTGACACATTCCTTCACCCAGAAAACTCTGGGTAAGGCAGGCAGAATGGCCGGATGATGCAGAGGAGCTGCACAGGTGGGGTGGTGTGGGTGCTGAGAGGAGAGTTCTGGAAACTCACGGCAACTGGAAAAGCACCTGACAAGCGGCCTGCCATCCCCATGGGCTTACGGCTGATTTCCTCTGGGCTCCAGTAGCATGGGTAGGTAGGAAGGGCTCAGCAGCAGATCCCCTCTACAGCCTTGCTTCTGCCTCTCTGAAAGGACCTTCTGTCCCCACACAGACCCCCTGCATGTCATTGCCTTGACCACGCTGCTCTCAGTGGGCTCATCTGGCACATTCTCACATTCCCACCTCCAGGGACAATGGCAGAGCCTCCACCCAGGCAAGCACGGAATTCGCAGGCTTGTGCCATGGGTCAGCCCTTTCCTGCACTCACTGCTGTACACACACAGAGCATGAAGCACGGCCATGCCCACACTGAAGTCATGGCCAACAGGTCCTGCTCTCAGACCCTCAGCACCACCTGTAGTTAAAGAAGGATCACTCCACCCATTGCCTCTGTTCCAGAATAGGGACATACAACCTTAAAAACCTAACTAGCCCTTCTCAGGGGGCTCCTTCTGGGGGGGGCGATGGTCCATGTGGCCTCTTCTCCCCACAGCTGGCTAGGGGACCGACACATCGACATGAAAGTGGTCCTGCTGCTCCCAACCAGGGCGGGCAGTCCCACTGCAGACAGATGAGGCTGAAACTCCACACTAAGCATATGTAAGGACATTAAGCTGTTGGAACTAAAGGATAATTTGAAAAGTATTTTTCTTAATACTGGCATTAGGTTTCCCCAGCTTTTCAGTTGGTAAAGAGAAAAAGAATGTCCTTACTAAGGAAAAGCAAGTGAAAGCTGAACCAGAGGGGAATTAGGGGGTGGTGGATGCTTGGAGTTGGGTCCCCTTGCTTAGCTCAGGGAGCTGATCATACTTAGTGCAAGAAGGTCTGTTCCCACCCCAGACCTACAGAAACAACCTAGGGGTCACTGACTTTCCTCACTGGGAAACTACAACATGGCAAGAGGGAACTAACATGGTCACACTGTCCTGAGAGCAAGAGCATCCATGCTGCATCCTGCCTGCACCAAGGGTAGGGCTGCACTCCCACTGAGGCCCTGCAAATATTCAGGTTAAGCAAAACCTCCGTTTTTCCAGAAGTGATGAACTGAGAGACTTTTCATCTTTATATCACACAGAAAGTCCTCTTGGGTACCTGCTGACCTCTGCAATTTCTTTATACAGCTGCTGAGTGACTCAGTCATGAATAGAGAGCACAGAACTCTGCAACCTTTACTTCTCATTTTTAGGTGTCTGTCTTTAGCTGGATAAATTAGTGCAGGAGATCTGCAGGAGATCTGCAGCTACAGCAGCTGCAGGTGGTATCTGTTGAGTTATGTTAGTTCTCAGCACTATCCTGTTCCCCAGCCCCACAGGGATGGCAGCCCTTCCTGGTGCTCTGGGCCTGACGAGTCACAGCCCTATGGTGCAGCCTCTCCTCTGCCTCTGCATTCCCACCTCTGCAAAGGTCCCAGGGCTGCAGGCTCTGCACTTGCTTCTGCTTCCTCTCCCTGCCTCTGCCACCACACACCAGGGCAGCAAGTGGGATGTGGGGCCCAGTGCTGCATCTCGAGCTCCTGAGCACAGGAAACCGGTAAGCTGGCAGCTCAGAGACCACAGGGAGGCATCAGAAGAGCCCCTGTCCCCCATAGAGGAATTCCTGTGCCCTTGCAAAATGCCCATGTGAACAGAGGCAGGAAAATTAGCTGCAATATGGCTTTTTGTGATCACAGAGATATTGCAAAGAGAAGGAAAATAAAAAAAGGTTCCGTTTTCCTCTCCTTCCCCTTCCCCACCTCACTGGAAAGACTCAGGAAGTGCCCAGCCATCAGGAACAATGTGAAAAAAAGCTGGTACCATTTTCCCTGGTGAATCTGGCAGGATCCCAAGCAGGGACCGTAACAGCCAGCAGGAGTGAGACTCCCTCATGCCTCTCCTGGAGAAACAAGTGTTGTTTCACTTTCCTCCTCATCCTTTGTGGAGCCCTGCTGCCATGTCCCCAGCATGACGAGGAGGGATGTCTCCCTCTGCCTGGACATTCGGAGTGCACGTGTAGCAGCAAGGGCTGGCAGGGGGTCCCCAATGAGCTCCCTGTCTCTGGCCTGAGCAAGAAGCTGTGGCTTGCTAAAGGACACACGCTGGTCATTCCAACAGCCTCTTTAATTTCCATCTCTCCCCCAAAATGCCTTTAATTGAGCATCAAGGCTGCCCAAAAATTTTCTCATCCTGAACCACTAATGTTGATGCAGACTGTGACAATGGCCAGGACATGTCCCTGGGAACATTAATCAAATTTTGCAAGAGCTGCAACCACAAGAGTGTCTGGGCAGAACCAAATTTACCACAAGCCACGTTCCTTCCCTTCCTGCCCTGCCCATCTGGCACAGCTGGGGAAGAGCACAGGCAGAACCGGATGCCCCGGGGTCACAGCTCTTGTACATCCCTAACAGAGGGGTGAGGGAGAGGTCTATGGCCAGGCCCATACACATCCCCTTGTTGGGTGTGGGGAGAGCCCAGGATACTGAGGAGCATCTGTGCTTCCAGAGAGCACATTCCTAGGAGCAGACACCACAGCCTGGCCTTCTCCAGGGCCTCACGCATCCCCTGGGCTTGTGTGCAAATGCTATGCTTCCCCAAATAGATGCTTTTCTGGGAATGTCCCATGGCCCTGAGGAGGCTCGGCTGGTTGGCATCAGATGACCAAAGCTGTTGCGTGCTCCCATTGTTCCCCAAGGCAGTTATTAATAGAGCACTGTAATAATAGGGGATATTTATAAAACACCTCTGTGCCTGGGAATCCAGAGCAATCTGCAAACCTGTGGAGGTCTGTGTGTCAGCCCTGAGCCTCTGTGGTGATCATTACAAGAGAAAACAAACCCTATACCCCACTGAATGGTATGAAAAATGCCTGGGCTGGAGGGGCCACGGCAAAGGTCTGGTGTAAGATGTGAGCACCAGCACTGTGGGACAGCCCAGGCCCAGCCACCTTCCTGCCAGCAGAGGAAAACAGGGGAAGAACAGAAGGCAGAGATGCTCTTTC
>NW_008238337.1:7884134-7905108 GCF_000691975.1 Corvus brachyrhynchos
CTTTCCCTGGTCCCAGCTTGTGGAAGAAAGTTGTCACTAAAGAAATCAAAGCTGATATAGTCCATGCCCAAGCTCCCCAGGACTAACCATGGGGTAAGGGTGCAGCTGGCAAGGGGGCTGCACTGGTGCAATTGCCTTTTATGCTGAGTTTGGTTAGAAGGATCCATTTGCTGCCCTTCCAGGCATCTGGGTTGCAGAGACCAAGACCAAACTCCGGTTACAGGGCTGAGGATCTGTGCTTACATAGTGGAGTTTCACACTTGCAGAAATCTGTGCAAATCTACCAGGCCTGGTACAAGAGAATGCACACTTTTGTTTAGCTTTATAGATGGAAAAATCAAAATGAGTTGCAGGATTCAGTCAGAGCAAGGCCAGACCCTCTGTACATCATGGGCTGGGGCGAGGTGCAGTGCCACACACTGGCACCCCACACAGGCTCCACACACAGCCAGGATGGGGACTGAACAGAGAGGAATGCAGATAGCCTTGCTGTTGGGCTGTTCCATCAGGATCATAAAACCAAACAAATCCAGTCTTCCCGCCAGCCTTGCTTGAGGAATTAGAGAAATGAGGCCATTTATGTCTTCGCACGGGCGACTGAGCCTGGCAATGACCTTTGGTCACTTCGAAGCAGGGCTGGATTTGAAATGTGAACCAGAGACCAGGAGGTGAAAACCTCCATATCCCATTACAAATCCCTGGGGATGCCCAAGGCTTGTCAAGCCACAGTGCTTTTCTGCTTATTTATTACTATTTGTCTATGATTGTAGCCATTGCCAGGGCTGGAGTTACTGCTTGGGCAGCGGTCAGCTGCCAAATGGCCTCCAGGGCCAGCCCATCTCCCAGCAAAGCCAGAGGCTGGGACCCTGGGGCTGGAGTGGTTAAGATGTCACTCCTTGCTGCTGGAAAAACACGTTGGTCCTTTTGCAAGCACAAGCACAAGCATCACAGTGGGTGACACAGTTCCCCAGTTGGTGACATCCACAAGGAGGTGAATTCACACTTTAAGGTAATGAAGTATACAGCCCTACACAGTAAGGGATCCAGGTAAAAAATATCTGAGCCATAATGTGGTGAAATTAATTCTATATATTGTATATTCAATCTTGTAAACTGGCTTATTCACAACCAGACAGCACTTGCTGTTTGATTATTAGTGCTCGAGGATAGGTAAATCCTCTGTCTGGCTTGAGCCTGTCCTCTGAAACAACTGCACAAGACCTGCTTTATTCACAAGTGGTTTGATGGACTTACATTTTCTTTTATCCAAAACAGATCTCAAACCCATCGAATAACCATGGCTTCACGAGAAAAGCAAGCTGGGGACAGAGTGCATTTCTTTAAAAAAAAATCCTATCTCTCTGTAGACAGAAAATTTCCTTCCATCCCTTTTAAGCCTGCTTCACCCCACTCCTCTCCACTAATCATCTTATTTCTACTGTTGTGGTCTAAGAGGCATCAGATAATTTTGCAGCTCAGGAGCTAAGGCAGGCCCCTGGGTGGTCAGAGAGAGCCTCCCAAGAATGGCTTTGCCAGCTCTGCCCTCCAGACACAAGGGCAGGTTCCCATAGCTCAACAATGGGATTTGGAAGAATATGTTTTATAGAAGAAGTTTTAGCACCCCTGTGTGGTATCACTCTGCTATGTGAGAGCTGAGCAGCAGAGGGAAATTCTGCCTGAAGCTTCAAGGAGTCCACAGCAGCCTGGATCTGCTGACGGAAATGTGAGTCTGTCGGGAGGCCAAGCCCAAGCTATTTCCCAACTACTGGTTCAGCCTCTGGGGAAAGCCACAAACCCATCTCCCAGCAGGGATGGGCACCACAGGGCTCTCTCAGGTGGAGTTCCTTAGAGGTACAGAAACAGGAAAGAAAACAGTGTGTAGAGAGCATGCAATGACAAACTCACATAGATCCATGTGTCTTGCTGTGACATTAAATACAGCAGAAGTGATGATAATTAATTCGCTTGTGATGTGGGACAGCTGATGGAGGTGCTGATGTTGTCAGGATTCAGTGAAGCTGCACTGATTTTCATGCAGATTCAGGGGCTCTGCTTATGAGACACAGTGGGTTATGTCCTAACAGGACCATGGTGATTTAGAAGGTGGAGCCCCATTTTCAAAGGTGAGAAAGTATTTAAGTGCATGTTTGCTGAGTACCCACAGGTTTGCCATCTGAAGGTATCCAGACACTGGCTGGTGATGGAGAGAGAGACCTGCTGACTGGTTTATTAGTTTTACCAGGCACTATCTGCATTTAATAGGAACCCTTACACACTTCTGCAGATGTGATGCAGGCCGCCAAAATGCCTGCACTCTCTTGAAAATGCACCAAGAGTGCATTTCTCCCTGAATCTTGGTGGGATTTATGCTGTTACGTCTGTTCTGGAGACATCAGGCAAGAAGCTGCATTTCTCCCATGTCCAGCTGAAGTGCATTAACTCCAGGTGCAGGTAGGAGTGTGAAAAGCAGCTCAGCTGATGGGAGGGAAGGTGTATGTTGATGGTGCCAGATTCCATGTCCATTCTCAGCCTTTTGCTATGGGGAAGTTCCTTTGCCCTCAAGGCTGTCCCGCTCCGTGCTGCAGCATGTCCTGGGAACAGTCCTGTCACTCTGAGCAGCTCTCCAAGTCCCTGCTGCCAGCAGAAAGAACCTGTGAGGGGTGAAACAGCACCAAGTGCCTGCTCTCAACAGACCAAATATATTCTGAGGGTTATTCATCAAGAATAAAACTACAGAAAGAGAAATATAGGACTGTAAGGAAGTGCAGTGCAGGTCTGGAGCTGAATAATGGAAACTCCCAAGAATGGGACTTGCTGGTGGCTCTTCACACACAAAGCTAATCCAATAAAGTGAATTGTCTTGTGCAACCTTTCCAGTACAGCAGCCATTCTTTCAGCAATAGGATTAACTTCGGGCTCAATCTTTGTATGCAATGCTGAATTATTCTGCCTTGGTGCACCATCAGAGTCTGAATTTACTATTTTCCATTTGCTTTCTTTAGCAGAGCATTTTGTGGCCAACCTGAAATGACAGCCTTAGTGAACATGCAACAGAAAGTTTTAGGTTTCACTGAAACATAAGTTAGTCAAGTATAAATAATGTGTATGCTCCTAAAACTTAGATTGGCTTCTAGTTAAAATTACATATGTGTTCCAAGTGTTTGTTTTTGTTACTTGTGTCAGGACTAGAATCCAAAATACCTAGGACTACATAACAGCTTTGGGAATCACATTTTTGGTCCAATGGCTGGGTTTTGCTGTAGTGATTTTAGACTTCTTGAAAACATGGGCAAAGAATAAATTGGCTAAGTATAAAAAAATTAAATGTAAGACCTCTTTGAAACAATTAGAGTATGCAGCAGTTGCAAAATAATCCACAGAAACTTCTTGGTGTTCGTGAGCTGAGAGCACTTCTTTTTCAATGCCAGGTTTAGAAATTTCTACCTTATTTCATGCTCTGATGAACCGGCAAGAGTTTTGTCTGCTATGAGGAGCAGCACTGTGCTGTGCCAGAAGAGGCAAAAGCTCTATAGAGGAGTAGAGGCAGGAAAACATGCTCAGCTCTTAGTGCAGCTCTCTCTTGCTGCAAAGTGAGGAGATTTTGGCACGTGACAGGTTTTCTCTATGGTTACTCTGAGTCCAAAGGCTTGTGCAAACCTCCCCTTTGGCATGGCACCTGAACCAGCTTTGGGTGCCTTTACTGAAAATTGGAGTCCTTGCAAAATCTTTTGTCCAAGGTCCAAGGTTGCCACAAAGCACCTCTGGGTCCCTGTGGCAGCCTAGGCAGCAGCCTGACTTGTCTAATTTGTGGAGAGAGCAGAGCTTTAGCAGGTGGCCAAACTGATGCTATCACATCAAAGTGTCAGATTCCAGGGAGAACAGCCTGCCCTGGCAAGGGCAGCAGGCTGGGCTAGGTGCTCCTGTCACTGAGAGCAGGTTTCTGGCTTAGCGAGTTCGGCAGGCATCCGGCAGGTATTCACAGCGTCTGTGGGGGGCTGACCCAGATAAATTTGACCTCCACCATGTAGAGAGCACCAGGGAAGGGCTCTGATTTTACTGTCGTATCCAGGAGGAAAAGCTTAGTAGTTTTGGAGGGCAGACCCTGCCTTGCCCCCAGAGCGATGCACTGTGTCCCTGCAAGCAGGGCTTTGGCAGGGAGGGCATGGCAAAGAGCTGCTCAGCTGACTCCAGCTTTACTTAGAGAGTTTTTTAATTAAAGAAAATCCAGGGGACAATGACCAAATGAAAGCAATGCTGGCTGTGGCTGAAGAGAACAAGACTTTGTGGGAGTAATTTGGGGCCCCAAATAACGGGTCTCATGCTGGTTTTATGTGGGGTGAAACTGTTCCAGGACAGGTTCCACCACAGCCCCCACAGTGCTTTCCCCACGAGACCCTCCCTGCAGATGATGGGAGAATAGGTACAATGTGGGATAATGACAGATTTTCAGTGTGTTTCTGAAAGTCTTGGTTTAACTTCTGCCTGGAATTATCAAGGCATCTTTGGACACATGACTCTTCATCTCAAGTGTTTGCACTGCCTCCAACAGGCATGGTGGGTACTCACCACAGAGACATCAGATTCCATTTGAAGGCCAAACTGAAGTGTGGGTAATTATACTTCCCCATTTAAACTGCTGGCCAGTCTTAGCTGGATAAAATGTTCCCTTCCTAGCTGGAACTGTTGCCATGTCCTGAGAAACAGCTGCTGTGACAAAGTTAGGGGGCAGCTGCTGAGGACTGACGTATCTGTGGCACACGGCTGTCCAAGCCCAGGTACCCAGTGGCAGGAGCCAGTGCTGCCAAGGGCTCACCTGCACACTGGGAGCCCCAGGAGCCTTTCTGGGTTTTGGTATAGCTTGAACCAGTGCCTGGCTGGTGAGAGATTGGAGGGATAGAGAAAGGCTCAAAGCCAAGTGCGAGTGGGATTTGTGAGGCTGGGTAAGGGGCCGTCGTTGCCCGAAGCACTGCCTGAAGTGCTTGATTTGGGACAGTGACATGGGTCTGGGTGCCCATGCTACGCAGAGCACGCTGCACCCGTGACATGATTCTGACATGGCTAAGTCTGCAAATGAGACCAAGTCCAAAGACATCTGAGGCAAAGACAAGCTGAGTCAATGGCCCAGCTTAGGAAAAGCTGGTGAAATACAGACTTGGCCCTTTTCCTTCCCTGCATCACTGGTGAAGTGCAGAGTCTCTCAAGTAGGTCTTTATAACCGATCAAAGCGTCTGTGTGGCTTTCCAGGGGGTTGAGCTTCCACTCACAACCCAAGGTCCAGTTTAATAATGTAGCTTGTTAAATAAACAAGTGGATATGCAGAGCCCCAACACTGTGACGATGGAGAAGATCCGGTGTTCTCTTCCCACTCCAGAGCCAGCTGTTGATGGACATCTGTCTGTAAAACATTGGGCCTTTTATTGTTTTTAATGCAAGAAATGCCTTTTCCTGGAGACCACCACTGAATACTGCTTTGCTAGAAAGGCTGTTTCACAATCCAAACAGAGAGCAAGTGAGCATAGAGGATCCATTACCCAAAAACTCAACAAAATCTTCCTCACCCATGAAAAGTGTATGCACAGCGGAGGACGATCTTGGGGATGGGGCTTGGAAGAGGGGGGAGCTGTTCCTGGAGGGTGGCGTTCTGGGACCCACCAGAGGAAAATACTTCCATTTTTCTATCCGATAACTCTACTGCCTGGCTAACAAAAATAATCCCTTATTAAAGATAACAGGAATCTGGCTTGTATAATGCATTCATTGAGATTGATGTGCTTGCAGTTTTCAGAGTTTCTATACCTTCAGAAAGACTAAAAGCCACAATATTGGCATGATGGTGGGGACAAGCTCTTTTGCAGACACAGTTTGGGTTTATGATTTTGTGTGTGCTTTTGAATTGCAGACTTAAATTTGATCTCAGGCATCAAAATAGAGATGTCAAGGTCTTAACCTGCCTGAACAGGTTACCCATTCAGCCTTGCATTGCAGTCAAGGGATGCACACGTGCAACCAGCTCTTTTTACCAGGGGCATGGAGCCACTTATCTGAATTCTCATCCTTTTATTAGACCAGAGATTTGTTTTACTAAGAAAATATGGAAAATCCAAGTGCCAGTAATATATTCCTTAAACTGAGCCAAATTCCACATTCTCTTACACTCTCAGATACCTTTACCAGCAGCAGTATTTTGTCTAGTGTGCAAAAAGTACAGTGGGCTCTTGGAGCAAGAAAGCTCAGCAGAGCCACTGCTACTGTCCCCCAGGGGGCTACCCCAGAGCCCCTTGCTGTGGGACAGAGGCAGCCAGAGGGTTACAAAAGCACTGTGACTTGATCTGCCACAAGTCACCTAGAGTCACCTCCACACTGGCACACATCCGTTGCATCTGTTTTGTGCGGGAAGAAGTGATTTGAGCCTGACAGGTAAAATCAGGCATTCTTACAGATTGGTCCTGGAGGAGACATCGATGGCGAGACAGAGGCTAATTGCTGATGAGAAATGGTCCATCAGAACTGGCAAAGTCTCCAGCTCTGAGGTGGTAAATAACCCCAGTGCTTTTCTGGCAGTAAAGCAAAAATCTGCCTTTGTGCAATGGTCAGCAGAGGAGAACTCAACCGGAGCAACCTGGGGTATGCAGAGGGGCTCCCAGGGAGAAGGTTAATGCAGAGGCTGTTTTACAGACTCACAGGATTGTGATCCATTTTTGTGCCCAGAAAGGTCTACTTCAGGATAGGAAAGTTCCACCCATCTCAGAATAGCTTTGGTTTTCCGAACACAGTTTGATGTCATCAAAGATGATTTCACCCTTTGTCTCTTCATGGGTGAAATTGCAGCTGAGTGACATTCTCACATTATGCAGAGACAGTGCAACAGAAATTCCTCCAGCTGAGGAGTGCTAAATTGCAGGGTCACCTTGTCAGTGTGGTGAGGAGATCCCCTTTTGGCTCCCACCAAAGGCAGGTTTGAGAGAGGCCTCAACCCACGTGGCTCCTTCCTGGGACTTGGCTCTTCCTAGGACTTGGCTTTTCCCCCTTGAGCTCCCTGCCCTGTGGCAGGACCATGAAAGCACAGAACCCAGATGTCCATCTCCTGTCTCCTTTCATTCCTGTTTTCCATAGAGGAAAAGCATGGTTTCATCCTGGTAACACCCAGGAGCAGGCACATTTCAGCCTGGAGTTATTTCTTTATTTTCTTTTAAGAGCAATGATAAAAATAACCCACAGGAAAAAAAAATCAAGTACTCAAACCCTTGAAGGCCTGATGCAACCTTCACTCACAGGAGCACTAGGACTGACAATACCATAATAAAGATCTGAGGTATCACCAAGAAAAATAGGAAGCAGCCAAAGGAAAAAAAAGGTCACCACAACCTCACTGTAAACACTCTTGCTTTGCACATATCTTGGCTATGCTGATGTGACTGCTAGCAGGCCAGTGTGACGCTGCATTTTCGCTGCTACAGGTATTTATTTTACACTCTGGCTCTGAGTCTGAGCCTCTGAATGTAAAAACAATCAGAAGGCTGAAGTGTAAATTCTCCCTGCTGATTTATTTACTGTTGTGTTTTTATAGCACCACATGGCTCTAAGTTTGCACTGGGCCCATTCAACCAAAACCCGTGTCATACACTTCCAGAGAAATGAATGACTTTATAAATTCTCTACAATAATAATCCCACGTACAGGAATGCATGCAGAGAACACCCAGACGGGGCTGGAATGTTTTAAGAATATAATATTGTGCTTTTTTGGTCAGGGAAACACATTTCTCTCAGGAATATGTGGTGTGGCCCAGGCTCCAGCTCTGTCTGCCTACCACCTGTAATAAGCCCTTTGGGAGATTTTAGTTCAGGCCACCCAAACTGTGAGCTGGGCAAAGAGACATCAGCACTACGAAGTTAACAACCTTAATGAAGCCCGGCCCAGAGGAGACTCAAAACATCCACAGTAGGGGAAAAAAAAGGAAAGAAAGAAAAGGCTTTGATAGGAAAAACATCTGATCCATGTTCTCTAATCTTTGCTTTGTTAGCTAAAGCATCTTTAAAGGGCTTAATACCCCTGAAACAGGGATCTCTTTCTCTCCCCTTCAGAAATGCCAATTAGGAGAGTAGGAAACTGCTTCCAGAATGGGGGGACTCTAAAAGAAATTAACTTTAGCTTGAGTGATCTGATTGCCTTTTTTTCACAAGCTATTTTTTCCCCCTGTTGTGTGGGTGAGCAACAGTTTTCTCCAGGGAGAGAAACCAGCTCCTTGTGCCAATCCTGCTGATGGAAGGAGAAGGCAGTGAGGCAAGGAGAGCGGAAAACTCATCAAATAAAGGGACAAGAAAACAAGAGGGTTTACGTTTTAAATACAAGAGGAATGACACCTTTATGGCGTGGCAGCCTGAGGAGTGAGTGTGCTGTGCGCTGGGAGGAGGGAAGCAGCAGGCTGGGTACCAGCACCCGGTCACCAGCTGTGAGCAGGATCAGTGCACGGCCCCTCCAGCCCTGGCAGTGGAGGCAGCGAGGGATCAGCTGGGCAGAGGTGGTGCTGATGGCCACAGATTACATTGTCTCTATCACTGCTCTATCCTCCTCGGGAAGAGAAAACCTTCCCCAGAGTTTTGGTGTTGGGAGCACGTGGGCAGGCACAGTCCATGTCTGTGCAGCACAGCTGATGGCCAAGGGGCTGTGTCTTGGTGCAGCACAGCACGGCCAGCCCAGTTTTGCTGCCAGCAGACCTGGTCACAGAACTCCTGGTGACACTCTGGGGACCATGGGCCACACTTGCTCCTGACCCAGGGTTTGGTGGTGGGAGCAGAGATGCATCTGCAGCCTGTGGGGCTTGGCCAAGGAGCAATCACCCGGACAGTGTGGCTGCTGCTGCCATGGGAGTCTGTACAGCGGGGCTGGACCTCCGATGGCAATGGCTGTCCTCCCTGATGGCCACCCTCCCTCAGGGCAGCCCTCCATGCCGGGCCATCCTGCAGCCCACTCCGGTCACAGCTGTTACAAATGATAAACCCTCTCATCTCCACAGACCCGGCTAACCCAGAGCCTAGAAGGGAAACATCTGAATAAGCTCCTGGCTCTGTTAATGAAATTCCTGGACATAGTCCATGCTAAGATCTTTTCCTCTGTAGCTGAGTATTTTCCTTTGCACCTCAGGGATGTTACAACAGCTGTTTGTACACAGTTTGCATCCAAAGTTAGCAGAAGGGTGAGTAGGGGAATCATGTATCAATTTTGTCCTCTTGAACATCTAAAAACTGCTGCAGCTACATTGGCATTGCCATGGCAGATTTAAGAAGTCAGTCAAAAAGGCCAGTAGCCATCAGGGAACCACCCATGCCTGCCCACACACAACCAGGCTGGAGCAGGACTGTTGGATGCAGCTTTGTGGGATGCAGCCCTGAAGGTGCCTGCCCTTGTGGAGGCACATGCTGCCTCTGCTTGGGATGAAATTCATCTCAGAGCCTGTGGTCAGCTAGAATCCAGCAGAAAGAGGTTTTCTGGGGAAGGAAGGAGGCAGAGGATGATAGGAGCTGTTGGAGCCAAGAAGCTGCAGGGCAAGTATGTGCTGAGGAGGCTGAGTGTTGAGCACTTTGGAAAACCTGACGTTCTTCTGCAAAACACTAAAGTGGCTGTGGGGTGGCATATAGCTGGGCTTGAATCTAAGCCCTGACACCCCTTCCCACACTCCCTAGCCCTTCACAGTATCCAGCCTTAGAAACACGATACAGACCCTGAGCCCTTCCCTGTTCTCCTTTCCACCACAAGTCCCTGCTCTGAGCCAGCTGAGTTTTGTATTGAAAAGAGAAAACTTGCAAAAAAACTCCCATAAACATCCTGCACCCTAATGGGGGAAGAATAAAATCTTGTCATTACTGCATATAGGATATCTGGGTTTCTGAAAGGTTTTTGCTTTCCTATACAGCCTGAAATGGACTGGTGCCTGTGAGAGCTCAGTCCTGTTGCATGAAGCTGTTGCCACAGCGATCCCATGAGACCTCAAGAGCTCAGCTGGAGTAAAAGGGGGCTCTGCAAGTCTCTGTAGCCCTGACGCAAGACCTCGGATTTAGGACAGCTAAGCTTGACACCCTCAGGAAGAGCCACAGGGGCCACAGCACTGGGCACAACAGGGCTGGGAGACATCTGCTGACCATCTGTGCTGGCAAAGCTTTTTCTCTCTCTTTTTCTTCTCAGGTTGTGTTACCTGTCATCGTTTCTGGGAACAAGTGTATTTTAAGAGACATCTTTAAAACTGCCCAGTGACAGGCTCCCATTCGTACATCACTCAAGAGTGCATTTGAATAAATTGAACCACAGCTTTTTCCAGGGGCTGTGTTTGCTCCCTCAGGCTTTTCTCTCTGGAGATGCCTCAGCTGCCTGACTTCTGTCGTTGTTGCAGGTGGCACAATGCCTCCATGCTTATCCCTGCCAGCCCTGACTGACTGGCACTGTGTGCTAGCACACCCCAGCCATCCTGACAGGTCCTTGAGTGTTTTTCTGGATGGGATGGACTGGCACAGGCCATCAGCAGAACCCAGAATTTTTCTTTCCATCCTTTTCTGGCAGTCTTTCAGCTGATATTGGGAGGACCTTATTTGCTTTCTTCTTTGACTAACACTTTCCCTTAGCATTAAAAATATCAGCAGTGGCGCTGACACTGGCAACAATTCCAGAGTATTTTTCCCAGCCTCAGTGAAAGGTGAGTTATGACTCATTGTGCTCAGTCTGACACCAAATAATTCTGGGTGTAGATGTGTGTAGGATATGAAACGGGTTTTTGTGTGCGACTGTTGAAGCTTCTGCTCATTTTCTGATGCTATTCAGAAACTGAACTGAAACACGAAAGATGAAGTACATGACCTCTGCAGACCTCTGGCATATAACCAGCAGCAGGAGCTACCTGAGATGGGGCAAGAGGCTTTGTGGATTACTGCCCTGGTGTCAGGTTAGTGCCAGGCATTTGCTGTGGAGGGTCATTGCAGTTTTTTTGAGTGCCAGATGCTTAGCTAAGGAACAAGGCACATGGTTCCAGGTGCAGCCCTGGATGCTGGGGCTAGGTTAGGTTATAAGCATGTGCAGAGATGCTTATGGAGGTCACACCCTCAAGCAAACTGAACAAACTGTATGTTGCAATTAATTGCTCAATAAGAGAGGAGAAGCAGAGGGTGGGATGAGCCCTTGGGCTTTCCCATAGCACAAGGCAGAGGCAGGGAATTATTTTTATTTGCTGTTGACCATGTCCAGCTCTTGTTTTCTCATCTCCCAGCCAGAGACTCTGCTCGGTACCAGATGCACTCTCTCCACTTGATGCTCCTTTGCTTTTGCAGCCTGACGTGTCAAACTGAAACAATACAGGACATGTTTTACAAGGTACTTCTGCAGTGGGGAGGGAGAATTTGTAATTTTATGGAGCTTGTAAATTGAACTTGTAAAGTCCTTTAAAGCCCATAGCTTGGGCATTTCATCCCACTGTTGTTTAGGGATAAAGGCCAGCAAGGGCAGAGGTGAAAGGGGCCAAATTCATTGCTGAGATGACTGCAGGCACTGGAGCTTACAGAGGGAAGAAGTTTGGTGTAGTTTAACCACTAGCTTTACAAAATTAGCCTGGACTATCCCCCTTGCAGCTCTTGGGAGTCTCTCCGAGCTCGTTATAGCCTTGTGTGAATATGTGAGTATGAAAGACTCCAAGTCAGTGCAGTTGAGTCAGGACCCAAATGAAGTGCTTTTGGTTTGCATTTCACCAAATACAGCAGCATCTGGGGAGACAACTTATACCTCTGGCAAATTTGGTTTGTATGCCTCAAACGTTGGGGTGAGCATCCCTGGCCTGCAGCACCACAGGAGTATAAGGTACCTGCTGAAACAGCCCCAAAAAGGAATAAACAGCCATCTATTGCAAAGCACCAAGCATGAATGTAATTGAAGACAAATTATAATAACAGTGAGTATAACAGCAGGGCTTCTAATAAAGCCTGCTCTGTGTCCTGAGCCAAGGGCTTTACCTGCCACTGTGGCTCTGCAAGGTAATTATTCCATGGGCAGCCAGGATGATTGATGGAGATATTCATTAAACACAAACCTGACACTTTGCTCTCTAAGCCCAAATAATCCAACCAGGCTGTCCCTGGACAGGGCACCCTCCCCTCGGCACGTTTTTCATGGGGGGTTTCAAAAGAAAACCAGCAGCCAAGTACCAGAGCCCAGACCCAACAGGGGGATCCCAGCTCACTTCTGAGGGCCGAGGGCAGGTGCTCAGGCTGGAGCCAGCTGTGCACACATGGACCCTAAGCAGAGAGTATTAGGCTGTGACAGCTGCAGCTGGCTCTGAAATAAGCACCAAGCATGAAGAGATTATGACAGATTTTACTTGTATTATGAAACTGATTTTACATCATATATGAGGCAAAAAATGTCTGTCTCTCAAAGGGATGGAAATCCTTTTGCAGGGCCAGAGCCTCCAACACAGCCAAGCTCAGGGCTGCTGGTGGGGGTCAGGCTAATGGAGCATCTTCTCTGCACAGTGGCTGGTCCATAGCACATGGAACGGAATGGAAAAAAATCTGTAACTGATAGTCTGACTTCAGTTTGGGGGAAAAAGAAATTTTTATTCTTTCTCTTGTCTCAAAAAGACTTTTCAAATTTCTTTGCTATTTCTGACCAAGAACCAGGCTGCTTTGGTCCAACTGTTTTTGTCTGTGCTGTAAGTAGGGCACAAGCTAGGGAGGAAGGACTCATCTCCTCTCCCCTCATCATCACCATCAAGAGTCCTAATTCCCATCTGGGACAATCACGTTGTGTTTGCTGCACTTCTAGGATGAAGGGCACATTACTTCCTTCCACATCCTTCTGGGCTGCTGGAAGGACCTGCCCATCTGTTTTAAACAGGCTTGGAAAGAAATGGCCTCATAGCAGAGGGGAGGCAAAGTGATGGGTCTCCAGTGCAGCCCAGGCCAGGGTCCTTTCTGTCACTCCTCCACAACTGGGGAAGTTTGGTCTGTACTCAGCAATTCCTTGTGCCATACAGACGTAAGTGCTAATTCATAAAGAGATCAATCTTACAGTGTTGAATAATACTAATGGCATAACTAGCACCACCTCATTAGTCCTCTAGTACCTGCCCCTCAGGATAACAGCGTGTAGGAGAATAACAAAATCCAGCTTTAAAAAACAACTCTCTAACTCTTTTACTAGTATCTCTGCAACTATTAACACGTCAGAACTGCTAGTAAGGGGCCTCTGTTACTGGTGAGAGGCTGTACAGCTGCTTGTGAATTTTCATGAATATATTGAACTATGTAATTTGGAAGGAAAAGAGTTATGTATTCATTTCCGAAGCAGATCATTTTTGTGTGACTGAAATAGCACCTAATTCCCTTCAGTTAATACCACAAAACAGCTTCCATGTGAAAACTAAAGGAAAGCATTATCATATTATAAAAGCAAGAGATTACAACTTTAGACCTTTTAAAAATTTGGTTGATGAGTCTCAACAAAACTTCTAATTTTGGACACCATAAAGTCCCTGCAAAAATGTCTGCTACCTTCAACTGAAATTAGTTTTTTTAAAAAAATAGCTCTGCTGAGAACTGTCATGTCTTGGGCAGTGACCAAGTGCCAGGACGGCTTAGCAGCATCTCTCTAGGGAGGCTAAGGCCTTCCAGGAACAGGGGAAGGGCTTGTTATAGGAACTTGGAAAAGGAAACTGTGGTATCTCAGTTGAGCAAATTGACAGGTTTGTCTAAGGATGGATGGTGCACCAGCTGGAGGCAAGAGACAGGCTTTGGCAGAGCTGTGGTTGGACTCAGTGCTGTTTCCCTGCACTATGCCAAGGCCCTGACTAGCAAGGGCAGTGGGTGGGAACCAGGGTCTCCAGGCCATTTTGAAGGGTAAATATTCCCAAAAGTGGATGTTTTTACTCTTTCAAAGCCAGTGAAAGGCTTGTGGTTCCCAGGGCACATCTGACCCCCCTGGGATAGTGCCTCACTTCCTGCATGAACCAGGTGCCTGCATGGGGAAGCAGGATGCACCACAGCTTCAGGCTCCCCTCATGGCACTATTTAGTCACTGGGGTTATGGGAAATAGCCTGAACCATCCAGGAACTGACAGTGGACCCCATCCTGTTATCATGCTCTATGATGGCCTATCAGGAAATGACATAAATACCCTCATTACTCTCTCTTTTATTTTTCATCATTGTGAAGCATCTTTTTTGTTTTGTTTCTGCTGGTGGTAGGTGACCAGTCACAGTGCCCTGGCTCCCCACATCCTGCTGGGCAAGGTCTGCCTCTGTCCCTCTGAGAATCAGGCAAAGGATGTGTCTGTTTGCCAGTGTTTTTTCTTGCTGCCCCAATGATGTTGCCTAGGTCAGGAAATAAACCTTTTGGGAAGGGGCAGGAAGGCAGGCTTTTATTAAGCTGCCTGTGCTGAATGGCCACAGCGAGATGGGCATGGTGCGTCAGCCAGGACAAACGCTGTGAGAATGAGTTCACACAAGTCTGGCTGTTTTGATCCAGAGTGACTCCAGGTCGCTGACCCCTTCCCTCTTAGAAACCTGCATCTGTCTGGAGTGACCTTTACAGTAACATTTTTAATTTAACTTTTGCACTCTGCATCCTGCCTATGCTGAGAGGGGAAGCTCCTTTTCCAAAGAAAGCTTTCCATCCTTGGAAATACACTAAAAAGTACTGCCAGTGAATTGTCTTCTGAGAGTTACACACAGAACTGCTAACCAGGGGAGAGCCAGTGAATACATTTACCAGCTTAGTGCCATTGTCCTTCCCTGCCGTGGTCACAAGCTCTTTGAGGACAGCAATATGGATCTTATGGATACCATGCATACCATGGGTCCAGCCAGCATCTGGCACTGAGCAGGCACCAGCCTGATACCTAGGAGGAGCCCTCTTACTCTTGTCTGCTTTTCTGGCTTTGAACTGCCCAACAAAGAGCCAGGGAGACCTGCCACAGGGTGATTTTCTGATTTACAATGGGACTGTGTTAGAGTATTTCTAGCTCAGTTAACAGCTGTTTTGTTAACTCCTAATTTCTCCTATAATCTGTATATTTTTGTCCCAGCTAGGGCATGGTCTGTGATATATGGTGGAAAGCTTTGCCATTAATCATGTGCAAGTGAAAGTATAAACTGGTTTTATTAGTTTTCAATGTGCCAGGTCACATAAATTAACTGGAGCATGTGTTTAATGTGTCCTGAGCAGTGTCTCCTACCTTTCCTGGTAAGTCAACATATCACCCAGGAACTTCCTCTATCTGCACCAGCAGCAGGACCACAAACACTCTTGTGCTACCCTTGGGGTGACTTTTGCCTACACTGCATTTAGGGCCTGCCTATCCCTGTGGAAGAGTTTTTTACTATGACTGAAGTTTATAGATGGGGGAAGCCAAGGCACAGTGAGGTGACACAGTGGGTGTGCTGCCAGTGTGTGCAGCAGCAGGAGACCAGCCTGTATCTCTTGAGTGAGACTCGTGGGACAGAAGTGTGAGGACAAGGAAAACTTCCTGAAACTATTTCACTGCAACCCAGGATGCTCTTACATCTAAAACTCAGCTGCTTAGGACAAAGCTATGAAAAAACCAGTGACCTAGTTCTTCCTAGTTCCAGTGCATTTGCATTTCCTATGGTGTACTGTCAGTATCACTCCAAGGGCTTGGGTTTTCTTGGAAGGAAAGGGTGTAACCAATTCATGAGCTGACCCTGGCATCCCTGATTTGCATAGGTTGCTTCTGCTCTCTAACTCTAGAATAATAGTGGTGATTATAAACACATGATGGAGAGGGGTGAGGGTGGTGAAAACCATTGTAATCACACATGGGGCGATGTGCTGACGGACGGGCTGTGGTTCAGGATCCCGGGCTCTGGGCAGCCTGCTGAGCTCCCACACAGTGCGGGAAATCCCCCAAAGCAGCTCAGCAGCTTTCCTGCAGGAATTCAGCTGTCCCCACAAGGGTCCTCCTGACATAGAGCTGCTGCCATTGAGCAACAGAGAAAATATAATACTGCCTCTATGAAATGTTGTCATCCAACTCCTGGATCAGAGCCTGTGATCCTGCACGTGCAGTCTAGACAGCCTGTGTCTCAGTCCTGCAGCTCAGAGCCCCTGGATTGGCAAAGCCAGGGCAGCTGGAGCAGAAAGTGTCTGTACTGTTTTTGTGTACTGCTGGCCCTCAAAGGATGCAGAGACTGATCAGGTTCTCACATAGTCTGGAGACTCATTTGGCTATCTAACCCAGGCTGGCTGCAAAGCCCTGAGCTTGACCTGGTATCATAGGTGGGCTCACACTCTCCCCTGACCTTAAATATCCTCTCTTGATCTTATTTGGATACTCAAGTTTTGTTCAAAATACCATTCCATTCTTCCTAGTGGTATCAGAAGAACCTTGGCATGAGAACCAGATGTGGTACCTGCTCTCCTGGCACCCATTCACTCACACACAGACTATTAATCTGTGCAGGAGTGTGTTATAAATTATTTGACATGTATGTAAATCCTAGAGCCAGAGTGTCATTTTTGGCAGCCTCTTCCACAAACTGATGTGCAAAACTCTTACTTGAAGACTGCAAATGATTTGCTGGGTCTCACACTTTCCATACGAACTTGTGGGGACGCTGTTAAAGCAATGGACAACATCAGGCTAAACTGCTCCTTGTTTTGGGGAGCTGTCAGATCTTTCTCCTTCCTTGTTCCACGTGAATGCAATTTTTTGGCTTGTTCCCATCACTCTGATGTTTCCAAAATAGCTGCAGATGAGAGTCCAGTGACTTGGCTGTCATGCTTTTTAGAGGAGTTTTCAACATGATTTTTCTATTATTCCCTCATTTTGTTTTGCTTTTGTATTCTGATTTTACTTGCTCAGAGAAGCAAAGTGAGAGGGGATATATGGCTTTGAGGGAAGGGAGAATGGTCTTAAGCTCTAGACTCCTCAGTGCATTTGGACTTTTCCATTTTAATTTGCAAACACAGAAATACTTTACATTTAGTTTACTAATGCCCAATGCATTAGCAAGAAAAAGACTCAGACCCTGAATATACTCACAAAGCCAGCACTTACTTAGACAGGATGAATTAGACCATTTACTTTCTAACTGAGTATTTTATTCCTGATGCAGACTAGGATTTCCCATCAAGGGAAAAGCAAGATTCCTTTTCTGGGTCTGAAAAATAAAGAACTGAATAGCTCATATAGAAAGGAAGATGTCTTTCCTAACACTGGCAATTAGCAGTTAACTTTGAGGCACCAGTGTTTCTAGCATCAATCCATACATTGTATATCCTGTCTACTGGTCTCTGCCCCAACTCAATAACTGTAACTACCCTTCTCATAGATAAATTGTATGTGTTCTTGATAAAAAATGACCATTTATTACCCTATACAAGTTTAGTCTCCAGTGCATCTTTCAGAAATTATTCTTATGATCAAATTGCCACAATGATTTCTTCTTACCATGTCCTTCTTCCTTTTGCCAATGGAAATAACTAACTTTTCATCCTTAAAAGGTTTTATGTAGGCCTTTGGTAACTGGTTTGGGAATTATTCTTGCAATTTCCTAGCTACTGACTTGGCACTGCTGGATATTTTTCTGGTGCAGAAAATGGTGGGGGGGGGGTCCTTTCAGCAGGTAGAAACAACTGAAGAGATGTTTGAATAGTTACTTGGCATTTGCTCCAGTGCTTAAAAACACTCCTGTTTCCTGACTGGGCCCTATTTTTCTCCTAAAAACATTCCCTGATTTGTGACCTATCTGCAGGTGCCTGGGTTTTTGTTGGCTGAGTGTCCACGTCCTGAGGTGACATCAACTATTTGAGGATTTGTTTCTTGCCTTGCAAAGACTTAAATTTCCAGAGCCAGAGACCCCATGACCATGGGTTGGTGATTGGGTTTTTTTTCACACACAGAGGAGAGGGGATGCTACAGAATGACTGTTGCTGGAGGCTCACGCATCTCTGGCAGGTGTCTGGGTTGAGGTCATGCTGGGAACTTGAATTGTTGCCAAGTTGGTGTGAGAGGGGATCATCTCATTTGTCCTTTTTCCACCCAGCTGTTTTCTGTCAGGTGTTTGTCCTATCAGCCCTGTCTTTGTCTGGCTCACACATCAATGCTCTGAGCACTGTAGCCATATGCAAATACGTCCTTCCCATGTCGGAGGCTCATGTTTTCACTTTCACAAGCTGCTGTGTCTACTGGGACTTTTCTCAAGTTTTAAGTCCATTTACAGCTGAGCAAGACAATGGTTTAAGCTATAATATACCTCAAGGCTCTCTCAGGACTTAATTTGTGTCTATCATGGTCTTAATGGTCAGGGCATGGGGTGACTGCTTTGTGCCAGCTCTCCTAGTGATTTTCTGGCTGCCACTCTACCATTTTACCTGTGGAGGGGAGCTTGCAGTAGCAATTTCTGTTAACTTCTCTTTTTCCCTTCATAAATCAGCAAGGAGACATAGTCGCAAAGGGCAGTCTCTCACTGCACCAGGCTTTAGATGAGCTGCACACTCCTCAGTTATGGGGAACCCAGGGCCCACCCAGACATGTCTATGTTCAAAAATTAGGGCTGAATCCCTTCTTTTCAGTGCTGTGTCAATCCATTCAAGTTCTCTGTGAAAGCCAGGTGAGAAACACTGTTATGTCTAAAGAATTCATGTCAAACTGTCCCTAAACCTGGAAACCCAAAGGAGACATGGGCTCCCTCTAGGAAGGATGTTCATACATGAAAGTGTGACACATAATGAAAAAGAGATCACTGGACAAAGAGCTCTGTTATTTTATTGCTTTGCAATAAATATGGATTTTGTGTTTAACAGATTTCTATTCTACTGTCCTATAACACCCCCCAAGAGGAAGGCTTGTTTTAACCAAATGGATCACACTTTTACTTGTTTTTCTAAGAGCAAACCATCCGTGCACTGGGAAAGTTTTTATGGCCTATGAAAGAGTACTTATAGGTGCAAAATATCAACATTCCTGTAAAATTAAATTAATTACCTGTTGGGAACAAGGATTCCTTTCTCCCTTGTTTAACTAGAATTCCCAGGTCTGCCCTCCAGTTCCCTTCAAAACTGGGAACTCAATCAGATTAATCAAGGCTAAAGGCATTTCCGCTCGCTATTCAAAACATTGCAACTCCCCTTTGTCCTTATCATGAAGCTGTTCAATCACTCACTGCCATAGAGGAATGGGCTTGGTTGGGGGACGGGGACAATGCATGTGCTTCCTTTGACTCAGATCTACCTTCCTTCGACTCAGATCTACCTTCCTTTGACTCAGATCTACCTTCCTTCCCTTTAGAATCACTGTAGCACCTTCTATTGCTTAGAGCCCCAAAGTAAAACCTCCTCCAGACAGATGAAATGAGATGGTCCGAGCAAATGTACTTGCCAAGGTGAAGGAGTCTATAATTTCTCTGGCTCATCTTTCCTGTCTAAGAGGTCTGTGTTTCATTTTTTGCTCTTTTTCTCCGAGAATGATTACATGACTTTGTTATCTTTCTTTTATATTCCATGTGGCATCAGCCATGCCACATAGTTTGCCATCACATCCTTTCCTTTCATTTAAAAAGAGCGTATACTCTACCCCAGCAGATAGCTCCACTTTGACAGGAATATGCTCAAAATTCAGTGATGAAGCATAAAGTGTAATGGATAGCATGATGTGGAAGGAAGAGATGCAAAACAGACATAGCTCTGCAGGAAACTGCATAAAATGAAGAAGCCACTTTAGTGTAGATCTGGGGAAAACTTTCTTTACAAAAATCAACTAGTTCCTCAGAAAATAGACTCTACCACTTCTGAAAGCAATACACTCTCCAATGCCCAGTTGGCATTTATCCTTCTGAAAACAATTTTAAAGTCAGAGGAATCTCAGAAGCAGCTCATCTGTCGATTATTTTAATCCCTTAAATATAAATATGGAAAAATCATAACCAAAATGGTGGAATCCCTAGCAAAAGCCTCCCTAGCTACTAACACAGTTTAAGGATCTGGAAGCAAAAACTTGGCCAGTTTAGCTTATGCAGCTGACCATGTAGTGCCCTTCTGGTTACAGCCTTCATGAGTGTCTCTAGAAAACCTGCATGTGAGAACATCAGCTGCAAAGAAGGGCTGACCACAGATATGTCCCATGTCCTGGGATAACACACTCCTCCACACTGCAGCCTCAGTCACTGGAGAAAACTCTCCATGCTCCTCACAGCAATTGTGAGGTAAAGCCATTAGAAGCAGGCAGAAGCACAAGAGCTAGAAGTTATAAACTTTTACATTCTTACAGTTGGCTCTGGAGAATTTATGTAGTTGATTCAGGAAAACACCTGCATTAGAGATGGAGAAAATTCCTTGTGTACCCCAAGTCCCCACTACAGAACCCTTCCTTACAATCCTACGGACCACTGGTGCCAGCAGAGTTTTTAATGTCTTGAAAAATGGGTTTCTTTCTCTCACTTCTCTTGGAAGATGATTAGAACCCATCAGCTGAATGTCCTTTAGTTTTAGGTTATCATTTAGCTTGAGCATACGTGGATCTGAGAAAAAAAAAATGCGCTGCTGAGGTGGTCTGACTGGGGAGTGGACAGTGTATGTTGGTATGTGGCTCACAGGAACTCAGCACCTTTAAGACAATTCTTTGGCTGTGGTCATGCCAGAGGAGGAGTTTCTCCCTTGCTTTTTGTCCATGTGACACACATTGAAGGATCCCTGAAATATTAAAATAAACAGAAAGCTTGACTTGCAGAACCTGTCTGCTAAGCCAGGAATCACATTTCTTGCTGCAGTTTCAAATCGTCATCCAGAGACTTGTAAAACATTGACAAAAACCTCTTTGCCCCCAGAGCTTTCAACAAAAGCAACAGGCAGTACTTGCACCCATCCCTGAAAGAGCAAATATATCAGTCAGTTCCTGCTTCACTCTCCCTGCTTTTACCCCACAAAAGGAGAACCTCTGAGCATATTCTCCTTTGTAATTTCATTTTCTTTTCCATTCCTG
>NW_008238337.1:7905118-7908273 GCF_000691975.1 Corvus brachyrhynchos
CTGCTATTATAGCTGATTTAAGGATTAGAAGGCCCCAACATGCCAGATGTGAGGGAAGCAGGCTTAGTGGATGTAGTAAAAGAAATGTAAGGAAACCCCCTGATCTAAAGGCCCATTTCCTGCTCACTCTCATCACTGCCTGCTTTCAATGGGGAATGAGTAATCTTGTGCTCAACAGAGCACTGCCAGCTTGTGAAGTGGGGCTGCTCTGAGGCTGCCTTACTACTACAAGGTGTAGTAAAGCACAGGGTACCCATGAGACAGAGACCTCTAAGCAGATTATAGATGGATCTAAGCAGATGTTACATAGATGCTGGCTCTGCAGGCTCCATTCCTCAGAGACACACTGGACTCAAGAGCCACCACACATACACACAAAAGGACAGGGCAGGGTTATCTTGTGACTCACCCAGGAAGTCTGTGGCACTGCCAGGAACTGAACACAGGTCTGAAGGATGAGTGTTTATATTCTGCATGGTAGACTTGCCTGTTTCTCCAGCTTCATTCTAATAAAATGCCTGTTGCCATCTCTGTTGTGAAGACAGGGACTTCTCTAAATGGCTTGGTTTGAAAAAAATCTAGTGAATAGAAATAATAAAGAATATTCATGGCTGGGGTGTGAGCTTCATAATAACGGAACAATTTTTTATCCCCTGACACTTCTTGGTACTAAATACATACTCAGAAGGATACTGGGAATGTCTTATTTGACTGAGACGCTTGTGAATCTATGCAGAGTTTTTAGGTGATGATGTTTTATGGAATATATCCCAGAGCCCTCTGTCCTTGTGTTTGGAGAGAAAGTTCAGCTTATATGTCAGCCACAGTACCCACCAACTCTTCAGCTGAAAAAAAGGATTGAGTCATTGCCAAAGATGCTTGGTGTTCTTGTCTACCCTTTGCCCCTCTACAATCTTAAGCAGTGGGATTTGAGAAGATATGTGAAGTGAAAAAGCAACTTAATTCTACATCCAAGCAAGCCAACTAACACTATCCCACCTTTAGGACCAACATATTTCATAGTAGCTGCTGGCAGAATATCCCAGGTTAGGTGTCCAGTGCGTCTACTAATCCACAGTCAGCAGCCAGTTTTGAACCAGGTGTTTTGGTGAAGAAATACCAATCCCACAGACAGATGGGCTTTTTCCTCCTCTGGTTTTCTTAGGAAATACTCTTTCAGCTGTTTGGACACACAGATCTTGCTCATCTCAGAGGAAGGACAGCAGGGATTGAGAGCATCCTCCTCTCACCTATCCACTCAGCAGGACTCAGTTGGGGCTGCTGAGTAGAAGCAGTGCTCTAAGATCCCTGCATCCTGTCAGCCAAGGTGAACTTAGAGAGCAAAGCTGGAAAGTTTGATATACCTGGAGGAGTCCTCCTGGTGAAAGACAGAAAGGTGCCAGGCAAGAGATAAAGCCTTTCTAAAGCAGCAGAGAGGGAAGGGGCAGCTGTCTGGGCTGCTGTGCTCTAGGTGATGGGAGACAAAACCATCCAAAACACCATCCCATTGATGAATCGGAAACCTTGTTTTGCCTTGGGGATGTTCGCATTCAGTTTAAGAGAGAGCTTTGCTCATATAAGCCCCAAGGACCAAAGAGGCCAGAAAAGCACAGACTTAACATCTCAACAACTCACATAGGAGGTGATAGAGAGATGGTGCAATAGAAAAAGGCATAAAATTGTGAGCTTTTATTAGGTGCGGATGATAACAAACGCGCTAAGCAACCGCTGTGTGTTTGGCATCCCAGGAACACTGACTCCAGAGCTGGCACCTAGGGAAATGAACTCTCCAAACTGTAAAGCTCAAGAGCTTTGCTGAAAACGTATGTCAGCTCTTTCTTTATCAAATGCTGCAGGAGGTCAAGTGAGAGAATTTGTTTCACCTGACTCTGCAAATCATTGCTAAGTCATTGCCTGGGCTCATCTACACACACAGCAAGAGCATCTGGCTGGCTGGCTGGCCTCCCTAAGTGCTGGCTGAGTGCTTTCCAGCTCTTCAGCCACAAGTGCTGGGAGCAAGGTGTGAGGTGCTAAACTGAAATCGCCAGCTGACAACTTCCAGGGGAGCTTGGGAAGCTCCCTGCAGTCTGTTCCCTCTTACACTCTCTGACTCCTGTGACCTCTCCACAGATGCAAAAATGGCACCTGAGAGGCCTGTGTGCAGAGCTGGTAATTTGTCCTCACCCAGTCTATTCCCCACCGGTATGCAGAAACACGCATGGTGTGAGAAATGTGTCCATGGCACAAAGCCAGAGCAAAAACAGACAAAGAAATAATGTTTACCCCCAGGGCCTTTCTGACAAACAATAAAAAAGCAATAGAGTCAAGATAGATTACGCGTCAGCTAAAATATTACCTCTTCCTGCCAATTCTTACAAAAGGAGGCGAAGCTGCTCTTCATGCTGAGCTAAAACTTCTGTTAAAATACTCAAGGAAAACAACCATTTAGACAGCATCTTTCTTTCTAGCCAATGACAATAATATTCTTGTTAAAACTTTATTGAGAGGGTCTGCTTTACGGGATGCAGCAGGCAGTTTGCTTTGTTTGACTACAGAGCCGCATAAAGGACTAGAGGACTTAGAGCCTGAGATGAATGCTCTGGTGACAGCATCTCTGCAAGCAGAGAAATGAACTAATTCCACCTTCACCACATACAGAAAGCAGCTTTAGGTTGGTTGAAGGCTACTTTCTGCCCTGTGCAAAACCCACTTTCAAAGGCATCCAGGAAACCATTGCCACTTGCAAATCACAGGGAATGAAAAACCGGGATGTCTCACCTGAGCCAGCAAACAGCAGCCAGCTCCTGACTGGATGCCTGTGCTCACCTGAATGGGTCTGAACAACACGGAGATGAATAGGCACCGTGTGAATATTTTATTCAGTAAACTTGGCTCTGCTGTTGTGTGGAGGGTGAGGCATGTGATTTATTACTTACAAGAATTTGGACAGCCCCTGGCTTAACATGAAAACACTGGCAAGTGTCAGGAAATTCATGAACTTTACACACATGATTATCGATGACTTGTATTAGCAAACAGTTCTGGATATCCTCCCTTTTGAAACAATGCCAGTGGTCAAGCAGAGCAAAACACCTATGTGGGCCTAAGGTGGCAAATCACACACTATAATCTGCAAACAACCCACAGTCAGAGAT
>NW_008238337.1:7908536-7937563 GCF_000691975.1 Corvus brachyrhynchos
GCTTAGGAACAGATTAAGAAAAAAGGGCTTATCCACTTCTGCAAAGCCTGGTCAAGTTTCCAACAGGCACCACCTGTAGCAGTGTTAAATGCATAGGAAGCCATACCTCTGTCCATTAAATTTGATGGGGATCGCTCAGAGTCTCTGTGGATATCTACGCCATAACATGAGCTGAAAAAGGAGAATCATGCCTTTTTCAGTGAAAAAATATGATCAGACAGATGAGATAAGCTTCAGACAGCTTTCTTGGCTTGGCAAACCTAAAACTTCCTGTTACAGAAAACTACTCTCTCCACTCAACAGAAACAAACTTTGAATACTGGGCTTCCATGCTGGTTATTGGATGGCAATACATGTTTCTGTGAGTCAGACAGATCCTACTCACACCTACCCATACTTGTCTAAACCCACAAATCTGGCAGTGGGACAAGTTGTTTATGCACAAGCATCTGTACCTGAAATGAAGAGCGCAAAGTGGCATATATAAAGTAAGTACCTAATTTATAAAGTAAGATCTATGTCAATAAAGGTAGTTGAAGCATGGAGTCCAGAGGAGATCAGCTAATACAATATCATGCTGTGCACAGACACTGAATATGAAGCTCTACAGAAAGGACTTGTTCTGCTGTGAAAATTCACCACTTGTCCCATTTTGGAGTTATGAGACCGTTCAGATTTTAATGAAGTACTTACACATATGCTTAATCAAACCTATTGAAGGACAAACTGTAATGGAAACCAAGCCCCTCCAGTGTAACGGTGCTTAAGAGTGAAGTTAACTAAGAACTGCCTTTCAAGTAAGAATAGCAATGGAAAACTAAGAAACATATCCAGAAGTAATGAACCCCATTATGGCCAAGAAGGATGAGTTCCTCAGTCAGGAAACACTCATAAATACCTATTTCTGTTCTGTTTTTTAAAAGAAAGAAGGCATATTTCTATCTTTCAGTGATAATGGCATTCTCTCTGATCCATCAGAAACCAGGGAAAACTTTCAATAGGAAGCAGTCAGCTGCTTTAAAATCAGTGGAAATGGAGCTGCATGACCTGCTACTGTTAGATTTAAGGAAATTTTGGAACATGAGGGAAATTCCACAAGACTGAAGAGAATTGAAAAAAGTGCCAACATTTGAGCAGGGGGTAGATGGAAAATCCCAGGTGGTATTAACTCAAGTTAATCGGATGTTGATTCTGGGTTCAGTTGTAAAAAGACTGATACTGGATACAAGCATTGAAGAATCTAAAGGCAGCATATTTTGTTCCAGTCAGCATAGTTGTATGGAAAATAGGTTTTGCCAAACTAACTTTTATAGATGAAATGACAAGCTTCATTAATAAAAATGCTCCTGATATAACAGAGTTTCTATAAGGCGTAAGGTTTATTTGCACGACACTGATAAAAAGGCTGAGCACTCTACAAAGCAGTGCAGCATTTCTTAAGTTGAATACAGTTAGAGAACTGACAGAACACAAAATACTTGTAAATGAGAAACTGTGATGAAATGGGGCTGTTTCTGATAGCATCTTGCTCTTGACCAAATACCATCCAGATTCTTTCTTACGGATATTGAACGAAATGCAGATTTAAGTAGGGACAGCACTTGCAAGTGGCTCAACAAGGGAATGTAGTACTGTACCAAGAATGATGCTCTGGCTTGCTTCATCAATATGCACTTGAATTGGACCAAATGAAAAACCAAACAGACAACGTGAAGACTGGAGGTCCCATCTCCAAGATGTGGAGTTCTAAAAATGTTAGAAGGGAACTGGGGAGCACAAAACCATCAGTACAAAACTGTGGCTAAGAGCATTCAAACTCCAAAAGAACAGACTATCAGGGAAGATGAAAATTATATCATCTTTGCCTGAGGAACTAGTGAGACCACTTTTAGAATAGTCTGTCCTGCCTTGGATCTAGCCTTCAAAAGGATGTGGAAAAATTTGGGATATACTCAAAAATTTATGTCTAAATGAGACAAGGTTTGCAAACTATACCCAATAACAAAGGGCTTGTAGAAGCTAATCTATGTAACTTGTTGAGGAGAAACCTAGAAGAGACTTCGAGGAAAGCTGCAACTTTTTCTGTGTTCATTTTTGCTTGCAAGGAAACCAAATTTTAAAACCTGGCGTCTTTCATGAAATGGATCTCCTGGTCTCTGAGCTGTTCTCATCCCAATGATCCTAAACTCAAACAAATCCTATGCCAAGGGTAACACAAAGCTGAATTTTAACTGGAGATTGGTTGCATTTCTTTCTAGACAAATCATCTGCTGTGCATGCAGCTCCAGAATTACACTCCCTGATGGCACGAACAAGTTCTTCTTGTACTCAGAGAGACCATGTGGCTGAGAAACGGTTAGCAAAGGCAAGGGCTAAACTGTAAGCATCCTGGGCTCTAGTCCCACCTAAGCCCCTGCCCGATCTTTTGAACCTGAGCAAGCATTTAACCTCCTCAGCCTCCAGTCCAGCTGTAAGAACGGGGAAAAAAATCAAGATCTTGCTGAAAACCAGATGTCGCATCTCAGCTAAGATTTATATCCAAAAAGTAACTCAGTGAAAAGACCTGCTGGGGAATGCAGGCAAGCAGATGGATGGAGACTGTTGCAAATACTGAAAGTTTACACTCTTCACATGGATACTTAGGAGTAAATGGGAAGAGGCCTTTCCCTGATGATCAGTTTATAGGAGTAGTGTTTCCAGCCTCAAATTCACAGTGATAGCACATGCAGAGCTGCCAGCAGCCAGCTTTGAATTTTGTGGATTGGCAGCCTGGCAAGCCCCACTGCCCCAAGCAGAGGTGGTGGGTTGTGGGAATTTTCTTGCTTCCATGGTTTGGAGCAGGCAAGTGAGCCCTGCCACTGGAAAGCCCTCCGTTTCAGTTCATATTTATTCATGTGCTCGTTTTTCTTGTTTGGTGAATGTTGCATGTCAATATTTAGTCACTGCTGTGGAAACAGCAACACAAATGCAAAGGAAGAGGGGGAAAAAAGGAAGGAAAGAATAGAAAAGAGTGTTTTAAGGCACAACCAATTTGTCTGGTTTTGCCCTCTTGCCTCAGGAATGTGAGTTCGTATTGCCCATGTGCCTGCAAAGGGAAACAGGAATTGAAAAGGGAAGTGTATCAAACTGTTTACTTGAAACTATGGGCAAGAGTGGGAGCCAGAATGTCTGGGAATCCCATCAGGCATCCTCTGTGCGTGCACAGCTCCCTGGAATTGCTGCCTGGGGCCAATGATGCAACAGAGCTGTTGTGTTTTCAACCACCTCCTCTTTTCACCAAACCTTATGGGGGTATCCTGAGCTCCTCTTGGCGGAGTTCTGTTTCTGATCCTGAGGCATTGGGCAGGCTGGATCAGAGCTGGAGGTGGGCAAGAAGAACCAGAGACAGAGCATCCAGCCATCCATCTAACAGCAGCAAAGAGGCAATGGAGCTCTGGGGCTCCTGTCCTTCCTGTTCATGTGCAACTTGCATTGAAAAAGCAGCAACAACAAAAAGATAATACTCAAAAGACTTTTGTTGATAAGATTTATGAAACACTGATTACAAAGAAAGTTTCGCCAAGTAATATAACAAACTGCCCAGCAATTTAAAAACTTCATTTAAATTGCTGCTGATAATATGTCTGCTGTGTAGGAAAGCCAAAATGACATGGGAAAATACTGGATTTTAATTACAAGAAAGGACAAGGGAAAACTCCTTAAGTTATATATTTCAGTTATATTCAATTTGAAAACAAAAAAAGGAAAATGTGGTGACTGTGATCTCCAGAGACTATTATTTTCTTCATATATACCAACAAATTAAGGGAAGCCTTCTTTGTTTCTGTTGTTGGAAGTGGAAGAAGGGTATCTAGCTGTGATTTGGAGGACGAGCCATCAATACAGTGAAAAGTAGTTATTATATGTTGCACTTGGCAATGGGAACATCCTGAACAGACACAGGGATGTGCATGCAGAAACCTGAGGAAAAGTCTAACCTGAAAGGGAGGTCATCTGGTGCTGCCAGTTAGGGCTGCAGGGTTTGTTCTACTCAGGCTCTAGTCTTTCAGTATGACATTGCCTGTTGTCAAAAAATGGCAAGTCTCAGTGAAACCCTGGAGAAAGGGGAGACTGGAACACCCCCCAGGCTTTGGCAATAGCTATAGAAAATGTGTGTGTGTGTTTAGATCCTTGATTGCAAAAGAAAAATGGCATTAAGTTGGCACCAGCAGGGAATTTTATATCTGTCAGTTTTTGCGCAGGTCTGTAAATGGCAGAAACTTTCAACTTCTGCCAGAAAAGCATCAGGGTTCCCACATAAAAAGCCAGAGAAATGATATATCTATACCAAATACAAGAATTTAATTTTGATTTCAATACAGTCACTCTGATAAAAGAGCTGAATAAGTCTGCAGAGGCTTGATATAATCTAAAATGGAAATAGGTCTTGGTATGGAGAGTCACATCTCCCATTTCTGCACTCATACCAGCCGGTAGCATATAAGCACCAATATACAACACTTTAGGAGATATATCTAAAAGCTACATTAACTTATAATCACTGATACTTGGGAAAAGTCTAATTTGACCTCTCAGGAGCTAGAATGTTGGAATTGCAGACCAAGTGTCATTAAGTGCAAAGCAAAAGTTGACCTGCAGTTTTCTCCTCCCCATGCCAGTGCTCTCCAGATCCATACAATGGTATTTGTGCATTTTCTGCCTTCTCACTTGGGCAGGGACTGGTCCCCCTGTTTGGGCCAAGTGAGGAAGAGACCCTCAGCTGTTGGCTCCAGCCCTGCTGTGCACGGGGCCTTTGATGACAGGTCCTGGCGTGGCCTAGGGCCAAAGAGGAAGACGCAAAACTGCCCTGCAGCAGATGTGTGGTGGGATGCCCTTTGCACGGGCCTCATTGTGAATCTCATTCTAATAACTCAGGGTTGGTCCAAACCTTTATGTCCTTCCACAATTCAACACTTAAAAATATTTAGAGATAATCTTTACACAGGTGCCAAGAAACTTACAGATCTTTCTAGGTTTAAAACTAAACTAAACTGTTGGGTCCCAGGTCTAAGGTGATGTGTGGGTCAGGCTCCAGGCAGGTATGTATGGTTGCTGGTCCCCTTGTCTGCTTTTCCTGGTGGCTTTCTGATTTTCATGAAGAAATTGCAGAAGGCAGCTTTTTGGTTGCTTTGCCACGTTCCCATCCAGACCAACAGTATCCTTTCTTGAAGAGGGTGTGTATCTTGTGCCAGGTCCACACCATGAATGTTGAGTACATGCAGTCCCTTTTGAATCACAGGAAGTATGTAGGCTTTGGAGATTATCAGCCCATTATTAACATTTCAGAAAAATATAAAGTGGTTTCCGCTTTATCTGTTTACTCTGTGGCTGATAAAATATTAACATTTTTCAACCTCCACTGAATAATCCCTGGTCCCCATATTCCCAGACAATATGGTGTGTGGCTTAAATGGATCACCCCAAATGAAGCTGTTTCTCTTGGCTACTGTCATACAGGAAGCTGGTGAGAAAAAGGTTGTTTGCACAGGATTTAAGCATTTAAAAAAAATTATGAAAAAGTGATGCTGAGGAAAACATCGCAAGTAGTAAAAGTGCTTTGCATGTGTGCAGCTGTTTCCTGGACATTTCTTTCTATTGCAGAGGCATTTGGTTTACAGGAAATTCCAGCTCACATACAATGCCAGTCTCCCCAGAAAACGGGCTCTGGACTCAGCTGTATTGATCAGCTTTGTGCAACTGGTGGTGCTGGCAATTACACCACGTGCATCCTCACAGGCAGCAGAGACTGTTTTGATTTGATTCTAAATGGTTTTTAGGAAATACTAAATTTGCCTCCATCCAACAGCAGGGCTGTTGTTTCTCATGGTTAGTTTTAGACCTGCCCAGATTAGATATTGGTCCAGATATAACTTCGCACCTAAGCTCTGTGGGCAAGCAGCTGGCTCTGGGCTTGTGCTAAACACCACATGGAGTTGTGCGTTTTGCTGAGAGCTGCAGCAGAAGGAAGCAAAACTGCAAATCCACAGGCTGATGCACAGACTGAGGGTCTCACATCAGCCTCCTCTATACATCTAGAATTTGTACCAAATTTAGAGGTCTTGAGAAATTAATCGTTTCTACCAGCTACTCTTTCTAGACTGTTTTTGCAAGTTTAGAATAGTGACAATACAAGATAGGTACAGACTCCAGCAAGCCCAGATAAAATTTACATGTTTAGCATTTTCTGTTGGATAGAAACCCATACATGCTGCAAGCACTGGTATGGTTCATCTCATGGCAGATCCAGCAATGTTTAGTTCTCATCCGGAGGTGCTGGGAGCAAGACAAGTGCGAGCAGGGTTAGCTGGAGTTCCCATTCTGCTGAGTTGGCAGAGAGCCTCGTGGCAGCAGATGCAGGGGACCTGAGATGATAAATGGACTTTGGAAAGCAACCCAAACATGTACATACAAATTAGTATTTAACATACAGTTGCTATTTGCAAATTATCCCCTTGTGATTTAGCTCTTGAATGAAAGCAACTGTGTTAGCTGAACAAACAGTAGCAGAGGAGGCTGCAAAAATGCGCCTCCACTCCCACCCACAGCCATACCCTGGTGAGCCCGTAGGCCAACCTGCACATGTGTTCGCACGAGGCATGCACATCCCTTCCCAAACGAGCCATGAGAGACACCCAGGCCTGGTCTCTTCTCCCACTCTACCAGGCACTTTCAGCCATGTGAGCCATCCTTAACCAGCCACTAGCCCTGAGTAAGGGCCCCAGACTGTGCAGAAGGGGCTGGTGGCAACCTGCACTGTCAGCATGCAGGTCGCTGGTGGAGACAGGAGCTGGGCTTTTTGCCAGGTGCTTTGGCAGAAGACAAGCTGGGTCACTATCCCATGTTTTTAACAGGAAGTGATGTTATGGCAACACATGAATCATAAACAGTTTGACACCAAAAGGAATAAGCCACGGTGGCCCAACACCTGAGCACCCACCCCTACATCCGGAGTGACACAGTGGGCTTGACGCAACAGGCCAAGCTCTGACGCGTGTTGTGAACACTCAAAACCCCAGAACTCCTCCAAACCTCAACGATCAAAACCAGACCTTCCCCGTGTGAGAGTCCCAGTGCTGAGAGCCTGCACTGCTCCTGGGCCACTTGGAAGGGCCCGGGGCAGAGGGGAGGAAATCCAGGCTAGGGATCATAGAGCACCCGTGGAGTGCCGTCAGCTAGTTCAGTCTGCAAGGTGCTGGGAAGCACATCCCAGCTAAGGAGCCTGCTTGCCTCCAGCAAACATGAGGGGCTGGTGGGTAGCTGCCTCCTGCCATTGCTCCTGGCACAGCGTGCTCAGGGCTGGCAGCCTGAGAGCCTGCCCAGATGAGCTCTGCACCAAGTGTGCTCTGCCAGACCTACCAGGAGCAGCGCAATTCACCATCCTTTCCCTGACCTCACAGCAGGGCTGGAGTTTGGAGGTACCAAAAAGGTGGTGTTACTCAGTGGCCTACATTTCACAGGTCAGGTCTTTCCCAGCCAAAAAAAGAGGAAAAGGATTACATTTCAAAATAGTTTCCCTTCCCTTTGGAGGGAGAAGTCAGAGGTAGAGCCAAACAGCTGCTACTATGCATGATTTAAGGAGATAAGAAGCAGCAGCAAGAGGGAGAGACTGGGATTTACAGTATCAACCCTAAAAATAGTTGTTAAGAGAAAGCCTAAGCCTGGAAAAGCCTCACTGGGAGTTGCCCCATACACAATTGCTAAACTCAGCAGATGGCATCTAGGGCGGGAAGATTTGCCTTTGAAGAGTTTGTCTCCACCATCACCACTTTCACCCAAGATACCACTTTACACTTGAGGTTCAAGTAGCTCAACCCCGTGTGTGGATGTCCCTGGGAGACAGGTCACAGTGAAACAGGCTGAAACAGAGCTGTCAACACAGCAGCTTACACAGGCTTATAAAAAGAAAGTACAACTGAAGCCAATATAACTTCCTCTTCGAGCATCTCTGAGCAAGGAAATGACTTGCCCAAGCAGGTTGGTGGCAGACACTAATGTGGAGAGGGGCTCTCTAGGCTGCATTTCAGCCGAACTCGAATGACATGCACAAGTTGGCAACCAGACCTGGAAAGATCGTCTGCGTGTCGAGTCTAGCCCTCTGCAATCGCAGACAACCGTGTCATATAAAACCATTTAACTTTGCTAACTATGCTGCTCATCCCTTCAAACCTACCAGGAGTGTTTTCAGACCCTCTCTTGTCTACTGGCGTCGTCTTTGCTTTCCTTGCCAAAATGAAAGTCCCTAGGGCAGTGGGACCAATAAATACACATTCCACACTCAATCGGGAAAGCCCATCTGCTCCAAGAAAAGAAATAGATAAAAAGACAAACCCTAGTGAGGCTGAGATCAATAGGTATCAGAGCTGTCAGCTCTTCTGCTAGAAATGAGCTTTCTACTTGCATTTGCACTGAATGTCACCCACACACAAAAAAGACACTGGTGCTGTTGCACAGGTATGTATTACGCATTTCACACTTTGAGGAAAAACATTGCTTTATAAAGTATCTGGTTTGGAAGTTGTTGGGATTTTGATTTGCTGCCCAAGACAAAATACTTTTCTGGTTTAGCTTTTTTAAAAAATCACATTAATTTCTTTTTAGTGATGGGAGAGGAGCAGATACTTTTTAAGGGAAAGGTTAAAAAAAAGATGCTGTCTTTGGGGATTTCCAGCTAGATGCAAAAAAGCTTCTTTTCCACTAAAAGGTAAAATGTTTGATCGATTCCTTGTTTGGTTGTCTCTCCCTGTCCATTCACTCAGGATGCTGAGCACCATGTAAGCCCAGTCTGTGGCCTGACCTGGCCTGGCTCTGCAGTGTGCCTGGCACAGCTGCACGCCTCGTCCTCCCTGCCGGCAGTGGCAGAGGCACTCACAACACTGGTTTTGCTCAGAATGCCCACATGCTGTTTCTAATAAAACCTGATCTCCTTCCTTTTGATGCAGATGACAGGAACTGGTCCTGGTTTAAGTCACCCAGCCAGAGAGCGCACACCACAACTGGCCCATGATAACTCTGGAACTGGAGAGAGGGACTCAGGAAGCAATAAATCAACCGTGCTGAGTTATGACATCAGTGACAAAGGAATGGTTTCTCCTCCAGCAAGCCCTGCTGAAGGTACTTGGTCTCCGAAGGCACTGTAGGGGCTGGGCTGGCAGGCCCTGCAGTGGAGCAGACGGTGTTTATTTGTCCTATAAGCACTCTAGAAACAACCAGTGCTGCTGTGGATGGTTTACATACAAGCCTAACAAACAGCATCAATAACACTGAAAAATTAATTACTTTGATAAAATTTTGAGGCCCCACTGAAAGTTTGTGTGTCACTACACTAGAAATATATAGCTTCCTAATAGGAACTGGTTCACTCCTAAACAGGGAAGATCGATGAAGAGTAATGGAGGCAGCCAGGGCAGAGAGTGGTGGAAAAGATGTCCAAGGTCACACAGCAGCTTTTTAGTTCAGCAGTCCTGGTTCAGTGTGTTACTCGCTGCTCCTCACTAATCCCTCTATCATTACTCACACTATAAAAGTATCTTGGAAGCCTCTTAAATACTATTTGACCATTAAATCACATGATGGAGCAAAGACAGGATGAGTGTGACTCAGGGAAGCCAGGACCTGTGTCTTGAAAAGCTACATCTGGTAGAAACAGCTCCCCTTGTAAATGTGTTCCCAGAGGAGGTGCAAGCCTGGTGCTGGCTGGGAAACACTATCTGAACATCTAATACACTTGGAGCAACCACATCCAACAAGCATAATTTTTCACTACAGCCCCACAGTACTCCCAAGAAGGAAGCACTGTGACAGCAGTAACGTCACCCATTGACTGGGCAGGGAGAAGAACTAGGGCTCCATGTTGCCAGGCATATTTTCTACTTGAATTACCTTCCGACTCTGACCAAGTAACAAGAAGCCCATATAGTGCTGTCTGGCATCAGAAGCTCATCCGCACAGGGGGTCTGCAACCAGAGTGAGGAACCTGACTGGGTGGAAACACTGCAGCAGGGGGCCTGCAAACAGACACAGAGCCGTGTGGCTTCTAGAACTCAGGGTGATCCCCTCTGCACTCCCCTTACTGAAAACTTGAAGGGTCTGGGCCAATGCAACACACCCTGGCCAGGCTGTACAGAGCATGGCTCCCTCCAGGGGTGAACACACCATTTGTTCAACTTGTCTAGATTGTCTACAGACTCCAAAGCAAATAGCTAAGCATGCATCTTGTAAAAATGTCATGTCCCCCTGTTTACAAGAGATTTCTCTGTGATATTTTCTCAGACCAAAGGTAAAGTCACACCAGCGAAACAAATAAGAAAGGAGAAGGAAGTCACACAAAGCAGGGAAGATTAAGGTCCCAATCTGCTCTGGCAAACGGAGGCTGTTGGATATGGTCACATCACCTCCCTCCCTCTCTTCATCCATCAAGTTATTTGTGGCTGAGGAAAGGGACCATTTTAACAAAGAGCCTCCCAGGGAAGCCTGGTCTCAGCATGCAAGAGATGTGATCTCTTGGCCACACAGGATCCTCTTGTGGAGCAAGGAGGTTAGGATGTGTCTTGTCCACCCTGGAAGAGGAGTGCAAATCTATGCACAGCACACCAGAGCTGGGAGCCCTTCCAGTGTCCTGCACAGCCTTCAGAGGGGGATGGATGGTGCTGATCTCCTGGGAAAGGTGGCAGCATCTGCATCTGCAAGGGGGAGCTGACCAAAGGCTGGTGAGGCTCTGCAGATCAGGACTGCTTTTCGCTCCTGCTGCTCCTGTTACAGAGATTCTTCTGCCGCTGAGAAGTGAGTTGGGGATTCACCCCTTCACTCCTGTCTACTCCACAGACAGTATAGGACAAATTGAAGATATTTGACATCACAGAGAATTTTCCAAGGTGCCATAAACCCCAATGTACGTTACATGTCAGGTTAACATTGGTGAGAAAAGAGGTGTAAGGGGAAAGCGCTGTGATTTGGCAAATGACAGATACACAATGTGTAACTGACCCCAGACACAAAAAGTGGTTCAATCAATTCAGGAACTTGTTTATAAATAATTTTAAAAGCAAGCACATGGGCAGACAGAGATGTAGAAGAGGCACCTCTATCCCTCAGGAACTGCTGGCTCCTATCCATGGGATTTTCACAGAGCACTTCTATCTCATTAAAATAGTTTCTTCATGGGCCATGAAATGATTTTCCATGCATGGAAAAGGTTCATAATGCTCTCAGCTCTGAGCAAAGGAACAACAGAGGATGGCTTGGAGAAGCTGACACTACACCTGGGCCCAAACAGAAAAATTGGAGCAAGATCAAAGCCATCAACTCTGTGGTACCCTGAAGGGAGAGGCTAAAAAACCCAACCTCAATGGCAGGATTTGGGATCACCAGGCAGGCATCACTTACCCAGCTCTGGCTGACACAGTCCAAGGAGCAGCTGCAGCTTGTTTCCCACAACAGAAGCCCCTCCCTTGCCTCGCCCTTTACCAGCATTCTTGGGTGAGCCCTCTCCAAGGAGGGAGCACACCCAGCTGCCACAGCAGGGTGAGAGCCTATCTTCTCCTTGGGGTGCACCTGGCTCTGAGCTCTCTGCATGTCCCCTTGGGCTGGGGGCTGGCAGTGTTGGACACAACCTGGGGCAGAGGGAAGGAGCTGCTCCAGACTGAGAGCCTCTCTCCACCCCTTCCAGGCATATCCACTGCAGAGCCAAAGGCTGCTTTGCAGTGCCCTGGAGCTGCAAAGCTCTTGGGGCCAGAGCCTGGGCCTGGTCTTCAGCTGCTGAGGCTCCAGGAGTCTTCAGCCCTCTGGAAAAAGGACTCTAAATGCTGCTTATTTGGAGAAGGAACAGGCTGGAGGAGTGTCTCTTCTCCACCCCCTACTCAAAAGGAGGATGCTGATGCTCACTCCCCTGTGCTGCTTGCCAGCCCCTTGCTCCCCCCTTGCACCTCTTTGCTCCCTACTTCTGTCTTTTCCTTTTTGAGAGGGTTGGATCAAGAAACACAAACGTCCCCTTGGGCTGGGGGCTGGCAGTGTTGGACACAACCTGGGGCAGAGGGAAGGAGCTGCTCCAGACTGAGAGCCTCTCTCCACCCCTTCCAGGCATATCCACTGTAGAGCCAAAGGCTGCTTTGCAGTGCCCTGGAGCTGCAAAGCTCTTGGGGCCAGAGCCTGGGCCTGGTCTTCAGCTGCTGAGGCTCCAGGAGTCTTCAGCCCTCTGGAAAAAGGACTCTAAATGCTGCTTATTTGGAGAAGGAACAGGCTGGAGGAGTGTCTCTTCTCCACCCCCTACTCAAAAGGAGGATGCTGATGCTCACTCCCCTGTGCTGCTTGCCAGCCCCTTGCTCCCCCCTTGCACCTCTTTGCTCCCTACTTCTGTCTTTTCCTTTTTGAGAGGGTTGGATCAAGAAACACAAACACTTCTGATCAGCTTGTAGTAAATGAAATACAGTATTTTAGCTTCAAGAAACTTTGAAGAGGCTCACACAAGGCTAGAATTTGGCTTTCATTCTGAAAACCAGGCTACAGAAAACCCCCCTTGAGATCATTTTACTGATACCTGGGTTTCTTCTTCCCCCTCTTTGGCAGGAGGCTGAGGCACCAGAAAGTGTCAATTTACTCTCTCTGTTGGGCCAAGAACATCCCTGGTACAAATTTATTGCTCTTAATAGGGCTGGGCCTTTAATTCCTAGCACATACTTGTGAAGAATTTTGGCTTGTCACTGAGGAGTAGGAATTATTTTCCTCTCTACAGGTACAGGCAGGTCCTCCTTTTGCTGAGGGCTCTGCACATCCCAAGAAGAGCATTACTGCAGTGCTCCCATAAAGAAGAAATGAAAACCCCATAAGCACCTGCCTGTGCTGAAAGCCAGCAGCAGAATGGCTGCTGTTTAGTACATGGGATTTTTTTCTTCTTCCTTTCCCCCTTTTTATTGCTCTGCTACTAGTTGAAGTGCTACTGTGGGATCAATCTGCTCCCAGTCCCTTGGGGAATTAGACAATGGAGTAAAAGGCTCCTATAATGAAGACAAGGCACTTTTGCCACTAAAGTCACTAGCAGCTGAAGCTAGCACTAAGGTTTCACAGCAGATTTTATGACTTCTTCCCATTTGTAAAGGGATCTGGTTTAAATGCTTGTCATGCTCAGCTGACTGGGGTTCCTGCCATGTTCCTCTGTGGACAGTGCTGATGTTCTCACTGCTGCAAAAGCTGCTGCTGGTGCCTCCCCATCATTAATGGGGCAAGTGGCCACCAACAATGGGAGCCCATTAAAGGCTATTCCCTGAGAGAGGCTTGCTGAGTGGAAGGAATCTGCTTCCTGCATTCCAGCTCACTCAGCGTCTGTAGGGCAAATCTGGGCTGAATACAGGTCTTTTAGCAAAAATCACCCTGAAGGAAAGCAAAGAACAGAGATGAGCACGCTGCCAGCATGTGCCAAAAGTCCTGCCAGACTGCTAGCATGTCCCTGGCAGTGCATGTGGGAGAGATGAAGAGACCTCTCTGAGCAAATGCCCCTTTGCAACCCAGAGGGGAGCCAGGCTGGCCAGGCCAGCAGCTCTGCTCACTCCTCTAATAAGCAACACCTGAGCCCTGAACAATTCCTGAGAGCACAAACAACGGGGACTACTGGGGGATGCAATTCCCACAGTACATCAAGCTACAGCTTCCCATGGAGACTATGTGGGTTCTACCAGCAGCAAAAGGCTCTGATACTGCAGTTCCTTCTGTAAGGGTGCCTCTGCACCCAGCCTGGCAGCAGAAGTGGTTGCACATTACCACTAAACTTCATCCCAGTTTGCAGTAGATTCCCCTTTTGACATCTTTCTCAATAATACCAATAACTTTCTCGTTGTTACTCTGTGAAACCAGCACCATGAGCACACAGTGGCTTGCAAAGTCAGGTGAAAGAGGGGATATTGTTTCAGTCCTTCACATTACTGAAATGTGAACAGGAGATGCAGATCGCTTTTCTTCTGCAAGGAACAAAACCCAGTCTCCATGACCAAAAATCCTCTTTGGATTTCAGCTTATGAGTGCCTCAGCTTCCTCAGATCTACAAAGGAGGATTTGTGACAGTTGGAAAAGCCCAAGTAAGAACATGTGGAAGAATGAAAAATGATGACAATTTAAATGTCTGCCTTTACCCTCCTATCAAACTCTTCTGGACTCAGCCATTATGGATCACTCATAGGTAAGTGTAATAAAAGGGTTGCTATTCTTACAAAAGAAAATGATGCTTACTAGAGGTCCCAGGATGGAGGCTTGGCCAATCTGTCCCTTTCTCTAAAAATCCATTTCTGCTTTCTGTAACTCTGCGTGCCTAATGATGTTTTGTGTACATCTGAGAGTCTGCACAGACACTCAACAAACCATTTGCCTAAGGCCTTCACTTCATGGGTACTGTGTGAACTGGTCTCCAGATAGATGAGGTTGCAGAGGTTAAATAGCTAGTTACAGTACATAAAATTTATATCCACTGTGACTAGATGAAGCTTTTCCCATCTTTTAAGTGCCTTTCTCTTTATGGAAAAGAGAAAGATGACTGCAGTCACATCCCAGTTTCACAGCATAATCCTATTTTAATGGTAATCATACAAAGTCCTTCCTACTTTACATCCAAACACCTGCACTGCACTTCTGTAGCAGTAAGAGATGCTATTCAGCACGCAAGGGAGACTCGGTGCCTGTGTCTCGGCAATCAGTCTAACCTAACACACCTAACAGTCTTCTATTTCAGACTTCTAGTGAGATGAGCAAGGCTAAATACAGTGGAGATCCAGAACCTGTCTCAAGAAATTGAGTTCTGCAGGTAATTTTTCCTTCCTTTTATCAAATGTATACAGCAACAATGTCCTTCCTGCTGTGACTTAGTTTTCTACCAAATTTCATAGAGAAGGTCTTTGGAATATGAAATGCATATTTCATTTCATAAAGTGAAGAATACTTCATCAAATAAAGAAAATTACCATTACCAGATGTTCCGTGCCCTGATGGAGCTACGTAGTTCCAGGCAGGTAGTGCCGTAATTTCTTTCTCCATCATGCCAGGAAATGCTGTCTCTAGTGCCAGCTGGGTACATCCCAGGAGGAATGATTCCTCCAGGGGCTCACTAGTTTGGTGACCTGTTCCTACCAACCATCTTGTCTTTATTTGCTCTAGGGCAGAAAGTGAGGAATTTTTAAATGACTCATGAGATAGTCAAATCTAATTTCAACCTTGATGCAGTCTGGAGTTCCTAATGACCCTTTTCAGCCATCTCCTCCATGAAAAGTGGGGGGTTTTTGCTAATGATCCTTCTGTGCTCTGCCACAGGCGTGTCCCAAAGTAGTGGCTATGCACTGCACCATCATATGCTCTCCTCTGTAAATAGATGTGAGGAAGCAAAGAATTGCAAGGCAGGAAATGGCCACTTGGTCCAATGATACTGGCCCTTTAAGTTTATCTCGAACGCACCTCCTTGCTTTGTCTTTGCATCTGCAAATCTCCTTTCTCCTCATAAAAATGTCTAGCTGTCTCTTAAACCCATTCAAAGTATTTGCTTAAGTGACCTAACTTGGCAGCAACTCTACAGCATTTGGGCAGGCTTGAGTGACATAATGCTGCCAGAATCCCCTGTTTACTTTTCATGTTGCCTGCAATCCTGCCATGCTGGGCTGGGCTGTAGCAGATAAACAAGTCCTGTACAGCCCACAGGAACCATCCATGGAGAACTCAAAGCTACCAGAAGTGGCAATGCTGACTCCGCATCCAAAATGCTTCCCATGAAATAACTTAGGAGCCGGCCTCTTTGGAGCTTGTGCTTGTGGAAGAACCATGTCTGGGTGGAGATCTGAATTGGCTTCAGCCTGTGTTCAAGAACAGATGGGAGAGTTTCTGCCACCCTCCCATTTAAACTTCTCTTTACTAAGCATATGGAAGCATTTCATGTTCCAAATCGGCAGGTAGCTAATTTTAAACTTAGATACAGTTAAATAGTAAAGATTTTGTGAAGATTAGCCGGCTTTTGTGCTGCTTATAACTTTTCTTAGGAATGACATCCACTTGCTTGTTCTAACTCTAGATGAGCACTGCCATTTGGGTCACTCACCATGGTTCCTTCCTCCCTGGTGCAAAACCAGCTTCACCCATCTGCTCAAACCTAGTGTAACTCTGCCTCCCACTGGAGTGTACAGTGGATAATTTGCATCCCTGTACTGTTCTTAAATTACTGTTACTGATGCTGCTGTAACTTGCCCCCACAAGGGGCAAGTTTCAACTGACGCAGCTGATGCTGTGTATTTATTCCTATCAATCCCACTTAGTGCTTCTCACACATTTTTGCTTGGCAGCACCACCAGTTCCCTATGTGGGACTGTACACCTCACAGCACAGTGAATTGAAGCCAGGGATCTTGTCATCACATTCTCCTAGCTATCTTTCCTGCATCCTTGGGAAGATCCCAGTCCGAAAATCATAATCACAGAATAAACTTTTTCAGAGGATGTGGATCCTCATCCACATGCACCATTACATGTGCACCAATGGTTACACGTAATGGCTAAAGCCTTAAAGCCATGGAAGTAAACACTGCAACATCCAGCCTTCAGTCTTTTGTTGCAGTTCATACTCTGGAACATGCTGTGAGCAACCAGTACTGTTCTTCTTCATCAGCTGCCTGAGCATTTGTCAGCTGAACTGCAGCAGCGGGAAGGCAGGAATAAAAACCTCCAACTGTAACTTTTCCATATACACTGTATTATTAGGTTACAAAATAATCCTACATATTCATATAAATGTAGCCTCACTAAGGCAAAGGGACCATTGATATGAAAACTTATCTGTAATATTAGGATCTCTTCAGTTCCGGTTATTTTCAAGATTCTGTAAATGGTTGGCATATGGAAAAATCCCTTTGCTCTTGATATAAATCTCATTCTCATAAACATTTGAAAATGCTATTTTTCTGGTTTTGCCAATAAGAACAGATATTTAAAGATATTTAAAGCATGTAGAAACAGAATCGGGTTTTTAATGAGCCTTTTTGCTCCTCTCTAATTACTTTTTGTAGCACTTTAAATGACAGGGTTCCTGATGTAACCCTTCTGTAATCTCTAAGAGACTATTGCTATTTGATTTCTTGTTTCATATATCTTGAGCATTGATGATGTATTTTATATCTAATGTTGCTATCCACCTACAGGCATGTGCCAGTTTTTTTTTCCTCCTGTTCCTGGGTGCACCCATGCCTGATGGGGAGGCCAGATTCTGCTCTCCCTGGAAAGCTTAGTTCTAGCTCATTTAATTTGATCTGTAATAAAACTTATTTTCCATTTTCCCATCTGACTCCTTCAACTGTTTAAGGCTCCTATGTGTACTAGGTTGTGCTGACTTTTGATGGTTTCTTCATCATCAGTCTGTGTACAGAGTGTTCTGTGTTCAGAGAGATATATGCAACAATGCAAAACACATTTCTCAGCTGAAAAGTAAATCCCAGTTTTGAGACATTATTTGCCATAACGTCAAGCTTTTCCCAGAAACTGCCTTTCATTTCACCCTGCATTTGGATTCCGCATTCACTTCACCCTGCCTCTTCCTCAGCCTGGCAAAGCTTGAATTCCCTCAGCAGCTTGATAGCAACTAACGCTATATCAAAGGAAGACTAAACCCCATTTAACTGTTCATAGGGGGATATGAAAGCTCTCGAGAAGACTAGCAGCACATAGCTGGGAGTCAAGTGCCACAAGCCTGAGCAGCCCCAGCCTCCCCACATCCTTCTCAGAGCTGGAGAGCTGCAGCTGGTGCCACCCCTTACACTCAGCCCAGCCATCCCAGGATGTGTCGCTGCTCCCCCATGTGCAGCTGTGGCTGCTGAGCCAACGGGCACCCAACCGAGGCTCACTCTGTCAGCTCATTGCACTCAGACAGCTGGAGATTACACAGAGAACAGAAAGAAAGACAAACCTACAAGAGAAAACTGAAGAGAAGTCCCCAAGCAATGGCTGTGTTGGAGTACTGCTTCTCCTGTTTCCACACCATCATTTTTCACTTGCTTCTCTGTGTCTAAGTATTTTAAAGCAGAAATCTGATCTGCACATTTGGGTTCAAAACAAGCCAAGTTCCTGCTGTAGCATTGCACGTGTTTGGTATCCAAATTGGCATGGGATGGAGGCTGCCTTCCCCAGCAGGAGATCTGAACACCTCTTGTCAATTTAAACATCTTGTCCACTTTCATGGAGAACTGACTGTGGCTTCACATCCTGCACAACCCAACTGCAATGGGCTAAAAGCAAGGGACAGACTGGGAGAAGGGAACAGCTTTCATAGAAGAGCTGGAAAGTAAGAGAGGCTGACTGTGCCTGGTTGGTACATGCTTTTTTCCACTGATGCTGGCAGATAAATCACTGCCCTCTCATGTCCCCACAGCAGGTGTGTACAGAGCAGCTGTTCTTTGGGCTCTGTTGCCCTGTAATGGCACATGTATGTTCTACCTACACCCCTGCCACAGCTGCTGTGAAATAAATCTCTTAACCCGCTAGAAGGTGGATTCCCCCCTTGTGTCATGGGGAGAGGTATTTTCATGGTAAGAAGATGGGAGGAGATAAGGCTTTGCAGCCAGAAACATGCAGAACAATATTCAAAGTCACAGTCCTGTCTTGCCATCCAGATGTTTCCAGAGACACCAAACCGTTGCATACCAAACTCAGGGCTTCTTATTCCCACCAGAGGGACTGCATGAGGAAAGGATATGTGCTCTGTTTAACCTCATTTATTCCTTAGCAACGGAAAGCTCTCTGTATTTTCCCATCTTGGGGGCTTATGTGTGGATCCCCATTCAGTGACATTCTCCCACCATGAATGATTAAGGAATCTGAATCTTTAAAAATTGCCAGATCCCATTTCTATTCCTAAATACAGCCCTATAGAGAGATAAGCCTGGGAGGCCAGGGGATTTTACTTAATGATCGCTTTTTATGGGGCCAAGAAGCAGTGCTATGAAAAGGAGGTGGGGGGCCATTTCTCCCCTCTCTGCCTGTGCTTCTGAGATTTATGCAAACATTTTTGGTGTGTTACCTAGCTGTGCTGTGTTTGCTGGGAAAGCAGCTAGGGTCTTGCCCTGGGATGTATGGCACAGGCATGTGCCAGGTCTTGGAAGATATGTTCAGCACTGGTCAGTGCTAATGGGAAGTAAGGATTAACGTCTTAATCCCTGGTGTAGCTGTGCCACCAGCAAATCCAAGGCAGTGGGCAACTACCTCAAGGTGGAATGAAATACAAAACTAGTTTGAACAGGCTCCCTCTGAGAGAGCTGTCCATAGCCTTGCCTTCCTATTTGGGGAATGAATGGGATTTTGCCTCTCATTCATCAGTAACATACTTTTATCCTAATGAGGGCAAGTGTGGAGTGGTAACTGCTTAGCAAGATCTGTGCTGCAGGATTTTCCTTGTGTAATACAGCTCTTGAGGACAGGTTTATTTGTGTGGTTTACTTCATATACCCACAATATTTTCCTTCCTGCACAGGGCTGAATGTACCTATTTAAATTTATGCTCAGGACCAACTCAGTCCACTACAAATAAGGTACCTAAGTTTCACTGTCTCACTACCTGTATTTTCCTGTGGAGGAGGTGGGATTATAAACCAAGGAAGAGGAGAGAACAGCAATGGAACATGGAATGTCCTTAGCAGTGCCACTTGACCTTAGAACCTGCAGGCTCAGGAATAGGGGAGTGTAACCAGCAGAGTCAGCAGCTGGAATTCAACTGCCCCAGCAGGAACTGAAAACAAATGAACAGACTAACTGAAATATACCTTCCCCCTGATCTCTCTAAATCAACACCATGCTGTTTACAGTAGTGTATAATAATATTGAATCAAGATTTGCATGGGACAATTTCTATGCCACAGCACATGATAACTTTCCAATAACTTTTTTTTCGGTGATGCAAAAACATTTACTTTTATGATAATGAAAATAAAGTCAGTAAAATCCCTTTGTCCTGTTGTTTTGATCAGATAAACCATATCTACCAACTGTTAGAAGGAGGATTAACTTGGGTTGACATTTTTTTTAATGTATTTTGAGAAAAGCCCTGGGGCCAAAACATTTACAGGCCAGGTTTTAGTGTATGTTGATCTAATAGTTTTGCTGAAGAAAATGTCTTTAGACCTGGCAGGTGTGTATTGGTTTTCATTACTTCAAGTGTCTACTAGCAAAGTTTTAATTAACAGAGTTGTACACAAAATATTTTCAATGATGCAAGAGTGAGGAACTTGGGACCAGGACTCCTGGGTCCTCTTTCCAGTTCCTGAACAGTCCTGCAGACAGGACTGTAGTAGTCTTGCCTGACTATCCAATGGTTCTCAAATTGGTGGGGCAAGTTCTCCTCTGATATCCAACTGTTGCTCTCATGTATTATTTGCAAGACCCCCAGTCCTGCTGTCACATACTGAAGAAATTGTCTCTGCTATGAGCTAAAGGGAAATACAGGAGCAAGGAAATGGATAGACTTGGCTGAAGTCTCCCAGCAAGCCTGGGACAGAACCAGCACAGGCCCTCAGGTGTCCCCAGACCTACTCCTGTGACCTTATTGTCCTGAGCTGGCCCTTTGCCTCTCCCCATTCCACCTGGGGAGATGCCCACTTTTGAGGACTATGGAAGAAAAGGGAACAAGCTTAGCAAGCTGCTTGCCTACTACAAATATAACAGGGGAAAACACAGCATTTGCTTTGCCTCTTATCAGAGACGTTAGGCCACAAGAGATAAGGTTATTAGCAAAAACATAACACTGGTGCTCTAGTCAGATAGCAGAGGAGATAGACCACTTATCTTATCAGCTCTTTTATGAAGTCTCCCTCACTGTTATTATAATTTTCTGATAGTATTATATACCGAATTGATAGCATTTTATTTTTCCTGGACAGGTTCTTTTCACTTACCCTTTTGTCTTTTTTCCTCCTCAAGTAGGTGGACTTGCCCTCTGAAGTCCTAAGTTTGGCTGCTCTGTTTCGCCTCCTTTAGATCCACTTTATCCCAGTTTCAGATTGCTTCAATCGCACTTCTTTTACAGTCCTTTGTCTTCGGTTGCCTTTCTTTCAACTGAGATGCTGCTATAGGGGAAAGGTTTTTGACAGTGACAACAGTAAATGGGATGATTTATACTTCATCCAAAACTCCACTCTTTGATGAGCCTTTATTTATCATGGATAATATAGACCTTTTGTGTATTTGGGAAAGAACAGAGCTGTGCATTTCCATCAGATTCCCCATCACTTTGTCCCTCTGCAGTATCCTGAACGTTATGTAAAGCTTTGCTTTTTTATTAAATTTAATAAAATTGGAAGAATCAGTGATCACCAAAGAGCTCTCTGGTGACTGGCTTGTAAAGACAAACTCCTTGAACAGTTCCTGCTGTAGGATCATTTATTTGACATTTAGGTTCACAACTTTGAGAATTTCTGCACCTTCATGCAGACAAAAATTAGGCCCTAAATTATGAAGTGCTGATCCTATACCACTAAAATTAGTGAGAGATTAGTCACAAGTTTCAAAGGGCACAGGGTCAGGCTCTACCAGAAAAACACAGTCACCCTGATTTATTGTGCACATTTTCATGGGACAGCCTTTGAGATGCAGAGAAGGTCTCAACATGGCCAAATGAAATGGTATGTAGAACCCCCCTCCTTAGAACCATCTGTGTGCTCCTTATTGTGTCCCGCAGAGTCAGGCTGAAAATTTGGGTCGTTACCATGCAGATTATAACTAATTTCATACATATGATTTTGAAAGAGATCACTTTACAGGGCCTTTGCACATGGATTACTTGCAATCCTCCTTGAGGGGTGATCTCAAAAGTTTTTTCTCAGTATGATAGATTGATTTTTCTTTTGGCCATTTGTGATGATTAAAGCAGAGATCTTGACAGGTCCTCCTACAAAGGGTCAAGTCCTGCTCCTGGAAAGATGGGAGATGGCATCTGGTAGCCTGAAACTGGGAGAGGCATTTTAAAATCCAGACACTTGCCCAGGCATTAATTCAGACTGTCTGGATGGGACAAAGTTTGTCTGCCTGTGTGGTTCTCGTATGTATTGTTTCCAGGAGTTGTCCTTCCTAGAATAGCATACATCTCTGAATGATGCTGTCTGGCTGCCCTCAGAGCACCTCAGTGGAGTAGGGCATCTTGCCTTAAATAATTTCTAATTCCTTCCTTTCTGTGGTGTTATAATGCCTTGTGTACACTGCTCTGGCAGTTGGGCCTCTGGCCCTGGAGCCTGGTGAGAGGCTGCATTATTGTGCTCCTTAGGGGATCAACAGCTTGGCACATTGTTGTGAATCTTCATCAGTGTCTGCTGTAATGCTTTTTTTTTTCTGTGATATCCAGATACATTTAAGGGCATGTGTGAGTCCTATGGCAAATTTAACATTAACTGAAAAACATAGAGCAAGATTTTTTTTTCTAGGTCAACTGAATTTCTCATTTATAAATCAGGAAAGGACCAGGCCCTGCCCAAGAGCAGAGCTGGGCTATTCTGTTGCAGTGGCTGCAGTGCCCAGCCACTGCACTTTAGAATCCAACCTGCTTCCTTTTTCATTCCAGAAAAACCATGCAGCCCTCAAAAGTTTGTCAGGGGATGTGGTTTCTCCATAAGTGCTGGCTTGGTTTGTGATGGTGTAATACTGGATCATTTTGTCTGTGTTTCATATGAAGGGCTCATTTATGAATAACTGCTAAAGAGAGTGTAAATGCTTAAAGTCATGCATTTTATACCTATAAATAGGGTATATTATGAATGGGTATGACCAGACGAGAGGATGTTGTCACAGAGTGTTTTGGAGGGCCTCTTGAACACTACTGCAATCACTAACCATTAACTGCCCGATTTGTCATTTAGTGACAACTTACTTTGCATGTGTAAGTGGAAAAGACAAAATACAACTGGATTTTCTTTTTGGTGATAATCTTGCTGTCTGAGCAATCCTCTATTCTAACTTGCTGGATCCCCTTAAAAATCCCAAGACACACAAATAGGAACAAATAGGAACTCTGACCTGTTTCTGTTTTCACAGTCCAAATCACAACCAGCAAAATAACTCTGAAACACCAAGAAATTTGGGGGTCTTTTTCAGACATAGACAGAAATCCAAATAACCTGGAACACATAGGTCAAAACTGACTTACTAACATTTACAGACACGTCTGAGACAATCATACATTTCCAGGTTTGAAAGTGTAAGTAGACTGTGAAGTGACACCCGAAGAAGACATCTGAAGTGAAATGCAAGTCCTTTACCTGTCGAAAGTATTTATTTACCTAATAGTGATGCAACATCAAAATTTCTTAATACAAACTGAACTACAGAGCTCTTTTCACTGAACAAAAAGGTAGGAGAGGGAAGCAGAGTGGCACTACTTGGTGGAAGAAGAACCCAGCAGTAGTGGGTTCAGGTGCTCAGGGGCCTGCCAGGCCAGCTGCCTTCTCTATGGGGCAAAAGAGCTGAGGGTCTTGGTGTGAAAACACACCCACACAATCCCTGCGAGTTGGTGGTATTCTGGTCTCCAGTGAAAGCTGAATCGCTTTGACTCAGCTGCAGAAGCACTTAGGAGTTGTGTGGGAGTCCCCCAGAACACATAACAAATCATGGAGTAACAAAGGGAACTAAAAGGTAGTAATATGATACATGATTTAAGAACATGGATTAAATATTGAATTAAGTCCTACTCCCCATTCAGCCTGCAGCCAGTCTCTTTGCTATAAAATGGCACTGGGGGCCGAATTCTGCTCCTGCTTTAATGGGAAGGAGAAGGAATTGCTATGGAGTTATGCCAGAACAAGCCTGAGATGGCGAGAGGAGGCTGAAGCCAGGGCAGCAATGCAGTCAGGGCATGCCCAGGAGGGGATGGGGTGGACGGAGCTCCTGACACAGTTGTCAGTGTAGGCAGACAGGCCCTAATTGGTCTGATCTGATTACTTTTTCCAAAAGCTTTGAACTTTGCACAGGATGCCTTGGGCCTGCCTGCAGGAGCCCTGCTCTGGTGGGGAATTAGCACAATGGCTGGGCTGACCTCCCCCCACCCCAATTGAATTTTATTATCTAACGGGCAATGGTTGGTGATGAATGACTGACAGGTGTGATCAGCTGATGGGAATGGCTGGGGATGGTACACATACACTGTGATTTTACCACGCTGTAATGTGTTCTGCAGTGGGCAAAGGATAAAGCTTGTAAAACATTTGTTTTAAGTCTTAAAATATCAAATTCCTCATAACTATGGGCTTCCTAAAACTGGCCCTGGTAATTACAAGTGTTGAGCCATGAATAATTTCACGCTAGGAGGTGCATTAATTTTAACCTACTCCCACCTCCTCCAGACATTGTGAAAGCACATTACCAGTGAGGACAAGTTTATGATCTTATCCAGGACAACTGGTGCAATAATATGAAATGAAAACCAAGACAAAAATGTCATTGTCTGCACACTCTGTACAAAGGGATCCTGCAGAAAGCTCCCTCTGCAGCTTGAGACCAGGAGTGCTCCAAAGGTGCGAGCAAGATTTATGGAGCCTTTCCAAGCACATGGCTCAGATCCTGTCAGATCTGACTGTTGTCAGCCTGGTGTCTAGGGATTGTTTCAAAGAACAAGGAGGAGTTTTGACATCCCTATGTTTTGACTGTCCCTAGGAAGGTTTTTATTTAAAATCTTCAACCATGCTTTCACAAAAACCCACTGAGACCTGGGACCACGTTGATCCAGATGTAGCATGCTTGGTCCCAAAGCAATCACCTGCAGTCTGGAGTACTTAGGTTTCTAATCTCACTGTCATTAAGTTCAAGGCAGTGGCATATGGATGTATTTCGCAAGCCCTCCCTGCTTAACATCTACATGTTTCTGTCTGATCACATTTACGACAGCAACCCCATAGTTTCACAACTCGCTCAGTAGTTACACCTCAGTCAGAGAGGAAACAGGCAAGTCTGGCTGGAGGAAAGATCAGAGATTTCTATCTTGGGCAGGGCACCCCACAGAGTATTTGCCATTCAGGCTGTGTCGAGGCTGCACTGTCAACACCATCCTCAAGAAGGATGTATAATACAGATGTTAAACACCAATTATCCCACTAAAGATCAGGTAAAGTTAAATAATGGCAAGGGTGTGATGCTTAACATTGAACAAATTAGGGATGATATTCTCTCCTTAAGGTTCCCAGGGGCCCCTGTGGTAGCTCTCCCTCACCTTGTACTACATCAGATTGTGTGTGCTGTTACAGCAACGCCTGGTTGCGAAGTAAAAAACTGTCTTGATGTAGATTTGAAAGCCGTGGGGTTTGCTTCACCAACTCGGGGCTAATATGCTGACAATGTCTTTTTCAGTTGCTTCTCAGTCCCTTTAGATTGAGCTAAATACCTTGAGCTAAATATATAGGCAGTCCTGGTTTATATCAAGACATCACAATTCCTAAGTCGTTAATTTTGGGCTGCACAAGGTAGAATTTAATTTCTATGTCTCATCTATGATCCTGAAAAATAAAATCTTTGGGCACATTAATGATTGTGCCCTTTTGTCCTTTATAACAGTATAACAGTACTGAAGCCAGCTATAAGTTATTTTCTTGAAATTTTTCATGCTTTCTTTCTACCCTGTCAGAAAAATCTATCAGTGTGTCACTACTAGTAGTATGAAATTTTCCTCTGGAAATCAAAGCACAACGAAAACTCTTTATCAGTTTCGCCATTCTCTTCAAAAATCTGTGGTAGCAGATGCCTTAAACTCTCTCGTGGGTGAAGGGGAAAGGTTGGATTACTGAAAAAACAAGGCAGGCTTCAGAGTGTGGAGGAGGCATTAGGAACTGCTTAGGATCTCAAACCTGCAACACCTTGAACCCATCACCAGCCACAACCGTGATGGATGGGAGAGGATAAAGGGCAGTCTAGCTGACCCATGATGCCTTCCAGTGCCCTCCAAGAAACAAGAAGAAAAGAGATTCTTATCACTCTGTGAAAGAACAGAGGGGGAAATTATCATTAAAATGCCTTCCTAATAAAACTAACAAACAGGAACTTTTTTTTTCTTTCAAACTCCATTCTCTTATCCCTTCCCTACAAGCTTCAAGATGGCCATGACTTGAAGAATTTTAGTCTTTGGGTGAACCTTTCCTAAGTAGAGGTCACATCCTTCTGCCTAAACTTTAGCTTTGTTAGACAATCTTCTTTGAAAACCTCAAGAAAATAAAAAATTTTGGGTATATCTTTACAGTCATCAGTGCATCAAATCACTATGTAGGATTACGGTAACACACAGAATTAATATAAGTAATAAAATTATGTATTTGTGAATGTGGACTCACATCCCACATCACCTGCCAGAGAATCACTGATGAAACATTAATGAGTCACTTTATTTCTCTGTTTGCTTTAGGTCTGGGAATTTTGCTGTCTCTTTGTAAAGTGCTCTAGGATGACATCAAGTAGTGGAGAAGTTAGGTGTGTTATGGAACTGAGGCAATTACAGACCTTGTAGCAAACAATTTATAGTACAAAGCTGACCATTGAAACTTAATTTCCTATGATTGCTTTCCCTCATAGATATTTGCAGCCATGCATGTTTGTGTCTGTCCCAGCCAGCCAAAGAGATTTGCAGAGCTCATGGGAACCTTTAGGAGTCAGATCTCCCCAAAAGTGGCATGATGCTGCCAATGTGCTTTTACATCCTATCTTCCTGGTCGTGATAGAGGCTGGTAGGATAAGGCTGCGAAGCTGAGTGGATCTCAGGTTCAGTGTCCAGCTACAGGGCACCTTGCAGGACTTGAAGTTTTGGATAACAAGAAATGACCAGTGGAAATTCACTTGTTACAGCCCAACAACCTACCCACACACTCTCAGCAGACAGCTGGGGGACAGAAGGTCTTTTTACCTGTTCCCTGAAAGCTGCATAAAGCTGCAGAAGGGCTTGGAAACCTTTTTTTAAAGTTAATACTAGGATTCCAACTATTTGGGGGAGTCATATATGTCTCTGATTCTTTTCTGAATCCTGTGGTGCCAGTCTCAAGGCCAGGAACTGCTGAACAACCAGTGCTGAACCTGTGTTAGGTAGGAGGGATATTGACATAGACACTGTGTCTTTCTTCTGGCTATGGAGATGGAAATGTTTCCCAAAAGCTGCTGTGATGTGGTGTCCCAGACTTTGCCTACCATGGGACATTGCACTAGCTCTAAGAAACTGGTTTTGGATGTGAAAAAAAGTTCATAGACATGCTGGCAAAGACTTTTCAGTGTAGCTAAACCATCAAAAACAGGCTGTTTGGCCTCTGTGCTGTCCATCATCCAGCGCCTCAGCCTAGGCATGACAGCCCCTCTACCTGGGAGAGCTGCTCCGATGAGCCAGGGCAGAGGGGCTGACATCAGACACTATAAAAATGTGTGATTTAATGAGTGCCATCCATCACACAACTCAGGCCTTTAAAACAGCCTTGCTGCCGAGTGCCTGATGTAGTGTACCGCCCCAGATCTCTTGTAAATCTTGGCTCTTCTCCTCCAGAGCCTGCCAAGTTTGCATGATCACTGAAGGAACAGGGGTAGTTTGGAACCTTTCTGCATTTAGGGTTTATTCCTAATCCTGTTGGTTCCTATCTCACAATGACATAGCTTGGATCCCCCAAACATTCCAGTAATTCCTCCCTTTTGAGCAGGCAGCCGAGGCACTTCCTTGGCAAGCAGGCATCCCACATTCCTGGACTCAATTCCCAAGCTGTCTTGCCCACTCTTCAGGAATGGCTCCCTGCAGGGACTTATTTCCTTAAGGATGAGAGGTTTTCATACCCTGGCAGGTTTCCCACTTCCTATCATCACATGTATCCTGTGCAAAGAGGGAGCAGAGAAGTGCAGGTTTCTTCTCAGTTGTTTTGAGTGCCCAGAAACCTCAGGATGACAAGCAGGTGCTTGCAGAGTGTGTGGTCCCTTGCTCCAACCTGGGACACTGCTGGAGGGTTGCTAGAGGTCCTGGGGAAAACTTTGCCTGAGCTATGACAAAACACACCAGGAAGAGCCTTTCAGATGTGACACGTTAAACTCAGGGGCGTGCCGAGAGGTGCTCCCAGGTTTGCAGCAGAGACCAGTTCCCAGCAGTTATCAGCACTGACAAAGCTGATGCATGAGAGCTCTGCTTATACGTGAGGATATCACAGTTTCTAAGCATCTTTCTACCTCAAGCTCAGGTGAGAGAGTCAGAACATTAAGCTTTTCTCCAGGAACAGTCACCAAAATGTATTTCGGCTGAATTCACCAGCCTCTGTGTTGTGTTGCCTTCTACTCTGGTGCCTGCATGTGCAGTCCAGCACAGCAGCACTTTGCATCTCATTATCTCCCCAGGCCTCTCCCTGACTGCCCAGAACCATGCTGCCAGCCTGCTTGCTCACACAGCAGCTCTCCTCTCCCCAGAGAGCTGAGATCTGTGAAATGCCCTCTCATTGGGGCTCTAGCCACTACTGTCTTTATGAGCCAAAGGCAGCCTGCAAGGAACAGGATTTTTTTCAGGTCTGTTTTCCAATGCAGATGCACAGAGGTGGTGGATACAAGCTCAGCACAAGCTATTGGGCTGGTTATCACAGGTCACCAGCTGACAGCCTGCATAGTTTAATTTCTGCCTCCAAATACTGTTAGCTACTTGTTTTCTCATTTGCTGTCTATCACTGGGCTCCCAGGGGTGCTGCCAGCATTTAAATATATTTCTGTATGAATTCTAGTTATTTTGGAAAGAAATAAACTTCTTCCCATTACTGAGAGGCCCAGTTTTAAAGAGATGTGGTCTCTGCTTAACTCCTGTTCTACCAACCTTCGTCTACAGGAAACGTTTCTGTCTGTTCCACACGAGGTGCCTGTGTGTGTTGAAGCAGCAGAGCAGCAGGTACAGCCCAGCAGTTCACGGCACAGCCGCGCTGCAGCCCTGTCCCCGCTCCAGCCCTGTCCCCGCTCCAGCCCTTTTCCCCCTCCAGCGCTGTCCCCGCTCCAGCGCTGTCCCCTCTCTCGGTGCCCGGCCGCCCG
>NW_008238337.1:7937842-7943361 GCF_000691975.1 Corvus brachyrhynchos
CCGCCCCTCCCCCCCTCCAGCCCTTTCCCCCCTCCAGCGCTGTCCCCGCTCCAGCCCTTTTCCCCCTCCAGCGCTGTCCCTGCTCCAGCGCTGTCCCCTCCGTCGGTGCCCGGCCGCCCGCGGCGACCGTAGCACAGCGCACGGAGACACCTCGCGGCGAGCCCTGTGACTACACAGGGTGCCAGAGTCCCCCGCCCCGTCCAGCCCCGCTGACCCAAAAGCTCATGGCCAAGGCCGAAGGCAAGCAGTGCTGGACCAGCTCCTGTGAACAGTTCAAAAGGCCAAAGCTGTTACCCTGTGCAGTGCAGTGGGTGAGCGAGTGCATGCATCCCCTGCAGGAGCACCCAAAGCAGCAGCATAGCAAGCCGGGCAGAAGGCCAAGGGCAGGAAGATGGTCAAGCCTGTTGGTCAAAACAGATGCTGTAGAGTTGGTTTTCGAGAATCTGTCAGTGCTGTAGGAGAGCAGAACACAGATGACCCGGACAGCCTTCTGTTCTGCACAGACAGGGTGTAAAAGTAATTTTCCTTCTTAACGCTGACAAAAAGATATGATGCAGGACACTGCATCACAGCTGAGGAGTTTTCCTGTGGAGAACAGGCCACACAGATTTGTACTTCATTAGTATGCATCTGGCCAAAACCCCTGGAACCTGCAATTTTTTTCCCAAAAGGGCTGGGGTGATCACCCACTATGTGGCCAGAGACAGAGCCTACTTGCTGCCTACTGGCCATACATGTCTGCAGCAGAGCAGAGTGTTCCTGTGAAAAGAAGAGGCTGGCAGCCTACACTTCTGATGCTGATGCACTGTTGGAAGCTTGCTCTGCTTGGGACCTTTGGTTTCCTTGACTTGAAAACAAACTAGTAATATATGACCTGCAAAGGTGTCATTACCATAGCAGAGATCTTGGAGGTCCTTGGAAGAGAAGTGCTGGAGAAATGCAACCTATTAAAAAATGCAGTTTTCTCCTTGCCAACTCTATTCCGCTTCAAGGAAAGGTGTTTTTGCAATGACAGCTGGGGTGAGCTGGTTTTGACAAGTCAGAGTATGCAGGTTTTGATGGAAGTTTTAAGGGAAACATGAGTAAAAGACTACCTGGTTTACAGTGCTTTTGCCTTCCCTGCCCAAGTGCTTCACCCTTCCTAGAAACAATCGAGGCAGTGGGTACTGCAGTGATACTTGGTTTCAGCAACGTACCAGCAAGTCCAGAAAAGCACAATTGTTCAGGCAAGTTCTTCAGCATATTCTCCCATTGGGCTTCTTCCTGGACAGCCTGGAACTGAGCCAGCGATGTCCTGGCCGATAATCTCTGCTCTTGTAACTCATTGTAGTTCTCAGGTAGTGAACTTACTACATGGCGTATTTTCACACCTACTTGCCATTTTCTAGAATTCTTTTTTTTTCTGCTAAAAATTCTTCTGATTTTATTTTAATTTTACATTGAGGGTGGGATTTTCTTCCAAGGGTGACTGCCACAAACACGTTCTTGGGAGCTGCACAAAGCTGCCCAGGCCAGCTGAAAGGCCAAAGCTGCATGTGTAGATTTTCTCTGCAGTGCTTTGTGGAATGCTACCCAGAGTGGGGGCTCAGGCGGGCTCTGTCTCCCAGACCAGGGGAGAGGAGCTGGGAGGAGAGACTGAGTGCACCTCACCCCTCCTGATGTTCTGTAAAAGCTACGCTGGATGCACCAGTTGGTCTCAGGGCTCTGCTGGCAAGTGCTGGCGTGCACTTCAGCCTGCTCACGTGCATGGGGGAAGGCATCAGGAAGGTCTCCCGATTTTATAGCATCAGATCACATCTGGGGTCACAACCTGTTCCAGTGGAGTTAAGGCAAAATAGAAAGGAGATTTTGCCAATGTGTTAACTTTTAATTAAATCTTAATGCCTTAATTAAAGCAAGGAGGGCTTAATTAAGGACTTAGCTAAAATTTAATACTTTAATGGGACTAAAGACTTTAATTTATCACTGAGCTGAAAAAGAAAAAAGCATTAGGGCTCACTCTGAGATGCACATACACACACCAGCCAATTATAAAAGAATCCTGGGGTGTCAGGTTCATCCATCAGAGCATGCTGTACACAAGGGTGAATCTGTTGTTCACATTTCCATGCTACCTGCCTAAAGCATAAGCATAACTTGAGATCACTGTATTAAAATGTACATGGTACCTTTGTCTCTTTCTAAAGGCTCTTTTCTGAGCTGATGGAGCCCTTCCTCTGGGCTGTCCAATTCATGCTGCAGCAGCAGCTCAGGGATCGCTCTGGAGGGGTCCTGGTGCACCTGCAAATGCCCAGGCTCTGAGCCCATGAGCTGCTGCTTCGGGGCAGTGTGTGGTTGAAGATGCCCCATCACTGGCACATGACCCACAGCTCTGAAGACTGGACAGTCCTGCCCAGCATTATTGCAGTGACAGGAATGCTGCAATGCATTTGACTGGCTTTTAAAGGCCAAGTTTTCGTGGAGCTCGGAGCTCAGAACCTCTCATCCTCCTCAGACGGGATGTTTGTCAATATTTCTTGTGCCTGGGAAATATGAATCCAAGCCACTGCATCTCACTTTCAGCTCTTCAGGTGTGATATCCTTACACTGTGATATCTGTACTTTGCAAATAAGTGAGTTTTAAGGTGCTTCTGACTACAGCTTCTGAAATATTCCCCACATGCAGTGGTCTTTCAGAGGAATCATTTCCAACCATGTGACTTTTCAAGCTCATAATCCATTACACCAATTAATACAGTTACCTAGAGAGGAATCAGGATTAATGACAAGCAAAATCTATCCTTTTTCATTTCTTTACATTGTGGTTTTGCCCTGTAACATTTTCTGCAATTCATCTTGAAAATCTTCTGAACGGTCAGTAAGTATCATTGTGACTTTACCAGCAGAGAAGTTGAGATATGGATGGGGCAGTAAATGACTAATCCAAGATCAGACAGTGACATCACAGATATTTTCAAGACACTTCCCCATCAGACAGTGTGCAGCTGCACTCCTTTGAATGGAATTGGAGCTTAAATAGAGCCTTAGGTTCAGAAAACTCAGCCCTTCTCCTGGGTGTAATGTGATACTATGTGGGGCTTGGCATTTTGGTCAGACTGTCATTTCTTCAAACAGAAATCTGCCCAGCCTCTGGAGAAAGGACACATATGTTTCCTATAACAAGACTGTACGTTATTTTTTATATGCATAGGAAGACTATAATATCTGAGAAGACTCATTACGTGCTAACCATTCATATCTGCAATTCTCTGTGGAGTCACATAGGCCTAATACATTAACTACATCAGACATACGGAAGGCCAAAGCTTCATCTCTGTCCAAGGAGCACAGAGCACAGTGCAGCAGGATTGCCAGGTCAGGATGCAGAGACCCCTCTCTGTTTCTCTACCTGCCTTCATCTGGAGCAGAGCAATCCCCCAGGAACCTCAGGAACACTTTGGGCAGTTACTCACTGCCAGAGATGAGAGCACAGCTGGGAGCAATGGGACAGGGTGCAAGGGTGCAAATAGCCCAGACACATTCCCTGGGCTGGTTTGCTACAGGGACACCAACATACAGGAACTTTCAGGAGTTCTGGGTGACTTTGTTACCCCTAGGATGGGCATATCCATGTGCAAAGCAGAGACAGTGTTAGGGGGGTGCAAATGTAAAACACTCCCCAAACCACATTAGCAATTTCTCCCATAAATCAAGAAGATGTGCTGGATTCCACCTGCTTGCAATCCTCCCCAAGATGTGAAGAGAACCACTCTCCTAACACACCTCGCTTGCTGAGTCTGCGTGCTCAGCCTGTGGAGGCAGCTTGGGGGTAAGGGGTGGGGGACTTGCCCCATACACTAGCAGTAATTATTCTACTTTGATTCTTGCTCATCTCTGGCCCATGAAATCAAGGCCAAACTTTGGAGTGTGTGTGGGGGGTGAGGAGATGGAAGCTGGGCCCAAACTGCCTTAACTGGTTCCACAGAGCTGCTGCTTTCCGCAGCGAGCAAGCCAGAACAATGTCATCTCAATACCCCGTGCTAATCTGGGGGAAACTGAGCGTGACCAACTTCACGCATGACAGCCTCGAAGCCAAGCATGGGAGGTCAGCACCAGCTCAGAGCTCCCTCACAGTCGGCTTGGAGAGATGAGGCACACGGACGGCCGTGCCCCATCCCAGCACCCTGTCACTCTCAGCATCCACAGCCACAGAGCTTGGCCATCGCGTTAAGACCCCAGTCCCCATACTGACAGCCGGAGCTTCCAGGGTCTCAGCTGCCCACCAACAAGAAAGGCTTGTGCACGTTTTAGGCGTGCTGTCATTAACAAATGAGGCACAGCGCTTGATTAATTCCACAGGTTTCTTCCATTAGGAGCCACTACATCATTGCTACACGAGAGCCTTCCTCCCCTCAGCGCTGACCTTCCTCCCACAGCTCACCCATTTCCCTTGGCTGTGGAAGTTATTACAGACTGGTTATTTGAAAGACCTGGAAACCGGGGCAGCCGCTGCTTCCTTTCATCTCCAGCTCTGCTGCTCCTCACTCCTTGGCAGTTTGGAAGGATGGTGGAAGTAATTAATGGCTTGGGAGTGGAGGAGGAGGTGCTCCTAAGAGGGGAGTCAAAAATTCTTCTTGACAATGACCACATGTCTGAGGCTCGGCTACTAGTTCACCTGACAGCAATAAGGGCCTAATAGTCATTAGTCACCACTGCAGACACGCTCCATGCACTTCTCCATGCTCTTTTTTTTCCATGATGAAGGCTGAAAGTAAAACAGCATCAACGACCCCAATGCTTTCAACAAATTTTTGTCACCTTGCAGGGAAAGACTGGGGAACTGATGGCTTGGAGAGCTTTGTCAACATCCCCAACCAGAGACAGGGAAGGATCTTCAAGCAGAGAAATATAGCAAATAAAAAAATATTTTAAAACATCAACTAAAATCCACCAGGAAATGAGACAGCTGGGAAGGGACACAGAATACCCACAGGGAATTCAGGCTGATCAATATGGAAAGTTTGTGTGACCTGATTCCACATGACCTGCAGCTCCCAGTTTACTCTTCCTGTCTCTCTTCCTCAGCACTCTCTCCCAAATCACTGTGCCTTTAATTTCTCTCTGCACCTGATCCTGGGTTACCTAAGGGCTTACATTCAAAGAGCTTTGTTTCTCTGGTGCAAGAAACAGGCATAAAAATACAGCGATCATATCACAGCCCAAAACCAAGCAGAGAGTTTGGCTCTGCAGCATTATGTTTAGGGCAGCAGAGAGCAAGGGTTAGACCCCAGCCCCTGCCTCCTGACCCCATGCCTGCCCGGGCTGAGATGCTGAGACCAGGAACCTGTGTGCTGCTCTCCCTGCTGCCTTTCCCACCCGCTCACACATGATAATATCTGAGGTTTTGGCTCAGAGTCACCTGTAATTAGAACAAAACTGGCAACTTTCTGATGTTAAACTTCAGATAAAATTGGTTGTGAATGAAAAAATAAAAAAGAATGAGTGTTGTAAAATGGAAGTGATATATCTGAGAGCTGCTC
>NW_008238337.1:7943390-7945262 GCF_000691975.1 Corvus brachyrhynchos
CTCCTCCATGGAGGATTTCGATATTACATTTTGGACTGAGTGCAAAACCAAAACGTTTTGAAATGCAGGCAGGGAGGGAGCGCGGCTCTGGATCTTGGCAGCTGTCTGCTTGCCAAACTGTCCCCCACCCACAAGTCATGGAGACACCCTCGGGCTCTGAGCCTGTCCTAGACCTACTGACTGCAAGGCCAGTGGCTGAGGTACAGACCCGGCACCTGAGCTGTGCCCACCCCCTGGCTTGGTATTGTCCCCCAGGTGTGCTAGCAAGGAACAAGTAGGCTCACAGTCAGGGCTCTGCAGAGATCCCTGCTTGGGGCCTTCCAGCCTCCCTTGTTGTGAAGCTGCTTCACGGTGTCAGCTGGATTTTGGACTCTCAAAAGCCTTCTGGAGCAAAGGCTGCAGCTTTGCTTTTCTGAGAATTCTTTGGTTTTTCTATTTTATAACCCAGCATTCTGCATCACCTATCCCCCTGTACCCCTGCCAGACAAATTAATCCTGCCATTCCCATTTTTCAACGGGGAAATAGGGGCATAACAAATCACAGTAGTCGGCTCAGGGCCAGACAGAAGATCTGACCTATTGAATCCAGGTCACGCAGTTCTTCAACCAGAGTCTTAATTGCAGGATCATCAATTCCTCCATCCACAGCTGTCCAAGACAAGACTTTTTTCCCAGAAAAGTAGGTAAAAGACTCATTGGGCCCAGCTGCCTTTCATAAGTGTCTTTGCCAAGCTTTTCTGCCCCATTTAAGAGGGCTCAGGCATGGTTTATAAAAGATCAGATGGAGAGCTCTGAGATACAGCCCTTTCTTTTTGTAATGCTCAATACAGTGCATGATTTAGCTGCAGAGAAAAAGCACTGCTGTTTGGAAAAGAGTTCTCCTCTTTGCCTGACCTAGACATCAGTCATTATAAGTAATTGTTGTATCACTGAGAGAAGAGCAGATCGTTTCACTGGTGGAGCAGCCATGCTGTTTTTGAGGAAAACTGCAGTCTCCAAGGAAAGCCGCAACAGGCTTGATTGGCGCCCAGCTGCCATGCAGAAGTTAAACCAGATGAGCTGTGTCAGCCCAGTGGAAGGCAAAGGCATGGTAGCTGCTCCAAAAGCCTCTCTGCCCCTAGATTTGTCACTGACTGCATTGTTATCTGCAAGGGGGCAGAATCTAATCAGAAACACATTTTTGAGTGAAGGACTGACCTCTGCAGTATCACCAGGAATTTCTGAGGCGGTACAGCTGTGCAAGTGCCTTCCCATCTCTGTGAGGCAGAGTCATGCCCACTTTCATTTCAGTGCTCCAAGATCTCACGTGGTGCTGAGCAGCATTTCTTTCCATCTTAAATCTATTCACTGTGTTTGAAATACAGCTGTGGAGCACTGAGATGTTTCAGAAGATGGCAACAAATCAGAGAGGATCAATTGAAAGAATCAAAGACTCTAATAAGAACCCTTGCCTATCCCAGCATTTTGCCATGGTATTTCTACACCTTGTTCAATGCTGTGTGTTTGGCCACTCATCACTTGTCTTCCACAAAACCACCTCCTCTCAATTTGAAGAAGCAAGAAACACAAAAATGTACACATAATCTTGTTCTAATAATTAATTATTCTCACTGAAAATAATAGTGGGGGGGGGAAGGTGCCTAATTTTATAATTATTTGGCTTCACCTTTCAGCCAATTTCTTGTTCTGCCTTTCCACTCAGATTAAACAGTGTTTCATTCTTGGTATTTTCCTTCTGAAAAGTTGCTCATCTACTGTAGCCAAGTCACCTCTCAGACTTCATTTTGGAAAGTCAGATGAGCTGAGCTGTTTAAATATTTCACACTGTTTAGCCTGAAAAATTGTTTGTGATGTTCCTTGTCCCCCGCTCTT
>NW_008238337.1:7945285-7956528 GCF_000691975.1 Corvus brachyrhynchos
AGTGTGGAGCTAACCCCAAATACGGGCTACAGAGCAAGTCCTAGCATCAGTCCCATCAGTGTAACCCAGGGCTAGAATCCCTTACTTACTGTTCCATCCTGATCCCTTTTCAGAGCCTGAGGGGAACCCTAAGGACCATCCCAGGACACAGTTCCTACTCCAAAACTATTCTTGTGAAGGCAAAAACTCTCTTTGAGGTCAGGTGTACAAGAGCTGTGAAGACTCTGGGCTTGGTCTCCAACAGGAGCAATAGAGGAAATTCTACAGAAGCTAATAACAGCCTCAAAATGTAATTCATTCCCTGCTGAGCATTTTATTAATACCCCTTGAACAGCCACGTTCTCAGAAATGTACAGTACCCACATTGTACCAAATGTACAGGTGCTCAGCATTGGAGACCTCTGAAAGCCGGCCCCAGGGCTCAGTCTTTAGGGTCCTGAGCACCTCCACATTCCTGGATGCTGCACGCTCTCCATGAAGCCTCCCTAAATGCACCAATTTCAGGCTTTGAGATGGAAACCCTGGAAAGGGTTTGCTGGCATACCAATGACAGGAGATGACTATTAATTGCTGATAAAACTTCACAGAATAAGAGAGATGTATTCTTTGTTCTCGTTCAGCTTTGTTTTCAGGACTACATCAAGTAGTCCTGAAAAAAAAAATCAAGTGCAAAAATTCTTTATACCAAAACTATAAGGATAATAAGATAACCAGAAAAATAAAATACAGAAGAATAAAACCACTCAGTCAATGCTTTGTTTCCTTGTTTTGTTCTAATCTACCTGATTTTCCCCTAAACCTACTGACAAACTGCACTTTAGGAGAAAGGATGGATCAGTAATTCTAACGAACATGTCCATTTTCCAGTGATTTCAGGTCACTGTGGGATCAGGGAGCAGATGAGCTGAACATAAGTTTTTTCATCTTATTTTGCAAGTAAGGGCAGGTGTCACAATTCTCTTGCATACATAAATCCTATAAATGCCTGTGTACCTTGTACATGGGATTAAGACCTTTTCAAGGTGAGAAGTTGTAGCCACAATGATACGATTGGAAAGCTGAGTCTTCACCTGGCATTGAGACAACTTATTCACAAGTTCCTGTTCTTGACAGCTGGCACTCTGCAAGTGGAATATTGTCAAAAGCACTCCCAAAAGTTACATCTTCCATTTTAATATTCAAAGTAAGAAACAGCCCTTCCAAAACACTTGGCACTGCCCCTCTGAAAATCACCAGTCATGTCTGTGCTTATTTTATAACATCTGGCAACTTTCTGTCATGCCCCACTGCTGGGTAACCACCTTGGTGACTTTTTGGCAGTTATTACATTATTTGCTCATTTTAATCCCAAGGCTCAGCTGCTGGGTTGAAGACCCTGAACAGCAGAGCACTTAGCTGCTCTTCATGGTTACTGGGAAACACCTAAAAATGCAAAACAAACATATCCTAAAGGCTCAGATGCTAAAAGGAAGATTATATTTTTCAACTCTTGATTTTTTGGCCTGCTGCATACATTTTGATCACTGAAGGGTTTTGCAATTAGGCAAATGGCTGAAGAACCCTCTGAAGCTAGGGCTGAGCTGGAGTTCAGACAGATACCTGTAATAAAATCCCATGATGACTTAGGAGTGCCACTTCAGGCAAATACCCTTTTCCAACATAAAGCGCAACACACTATTGCAGTAAGCTGGGTTCTTCTCATTCTTTCTCCTTCCCGATGTTTGGCACAAGTCCAAATCCTCTCTGTTTTCCACCCACCCATCATACATATTCTGCTAAATATCCTGTTCTCTTGTCGTTTTGGCAAAAAATAAACTATGCACGAGAAAGAATTATGCCTGTGAGGCTCTCATGAAAAAATTCCTGTGAACGATAAATCAAAACAAAATAATAATTATCACCAGCCACAGGACCACATTTATGTTTCTCATATTTTCCTCTTACTTTTCATAGATTATCAAGTCTACACAAGAGCAAGAGCCAGATTTTCTTAAAGATAGTGATATACCAGTAATCTCCAACTCCAAAACTGAGGCTCACCTTGTCAACAAGAGAATTCTCTGTGCTATTTACAAAAAGGTTTAAAATTTTCTCTTAGAATTATAAATGGTTCATTTCTGTCCTGGAAACAAGATGCCATGTTTTTTTCCTATGGCTACATAAATCTTCCATGGTCCCTGTACTACTCCTGACTTGCATTTAACAAATAATGAGTAGTTACAAAGTGATTTTTTTTCCTAAGGCTCTCAAAGGCATTGCCACGTACACATACCCTGTAGATGGGCAAACTGAGGCACGAGGGACTTGCCCAAATGCGCAGCGTGGCTGGGCGGAGGCAGCTGCTGGATCTCACCTGGCAGATGTGCGGCTTTCACTGGCACAGCAAGTCCGAATCAGGCTCAGGAGCATTTCCCCCTGGGACCACTGAGCACAGGGAAAATCCACCCATACAACAACAGCACCTGACTCAGAGATGTTCTCCAGCCATGCTGGGGTTGAGGAATGCAAGTGGGGCTGAGACAGGAGTTTCCCACTCCTGCAGAGAGGGTTGGGCTGTATGAAAATGGGAAGGGCCAGAGAGACCAACTCTCCTCCCTGCTGGCAAGTGCTGCCTGGTTTTTGGATGCTGGGCCTCAGCATGACGTGGACCAAAAGGACAGAGTGGAGAGGCTTAGAAGGAAACGTTCACTAAAGAAATGTTGAAGGAATCAGCATGGTTCAGTCTAGAAAAGAGGAGGAAAAGCAATACTCCACTGTTTTTCCCAGCTTGGCAAAGTACTAAAGGCTCCAGTCCCTGAAACAATGTGGAGCTGTGGCAATCAGCACCCAGTGCTAAGGTGAAACCTCACCTTTCCTTCCCCAGCAGCCTTGGAGCTTGAACAGAGCCAAATCCTTCAAAAATCCCAAGAGCAGATGGAATTAATGTATGAAGCCCCACCAAAATAAACGTCTATGGGGCTTTTTCTAACACCTCATGGGAGCTCAGACAACTATCCAGCCTTTTTGTCAGCACCTGTCAGCTTATTCCCACTCCAGCAGGCATCAGGACTTGTGCCTCTGTGTGCTCTTACAACAGCAATTAGGCTCATTAGAGAGCAATTAACACTATTACATATCAGCAAAGTTCAGAAGTATTTTAAAATTAGTTTGTAAATACATTCGCCCACAGGAAAAAATACCATTTGCTGGATTTCAGCATTCCTGGAACTCAACTGCACCTTTTGCTGTGTAAAAACAAAATAATAAAAACCCATATGTGATTCCTAACCAAATCCTCTGAGAAGGGGCTTTGAAATAATTTTTTTTTTAATGAGCTCTTACTGTTATGGTTAAGTAGAAAATTATGGCAATGTTTTTATCTTAATACCTGAACTTTTGTGCCAGTACATTAGCTATCCTAGTGTCAAACAAAATCCTGACTGCAAAGTGATGTAATGTGTGACGGTGCAAGCCCAGCCAGACACACCATGGTGTGAGCAGCTACCACAGGCGTGTGTAAGGACAAACCTCACTCCCCACACAAATCAAAGTAATTCATGTGTAGCAATACAGTTAACAAAAGATAATTCAAGGCACCGGCCATTCACTGAGAGAAACAGCACGTATCTAAGCTGTGGCTGGGATCCTCTGGTGAGTTTGCCCTGTGAAATGGAGCCTGATACAGATGCTGGAGACCACAGAGACACAAACTGTAAGCTGAGGTTCAGAACAGACCAACACCTCCAATGCCATGATACATTGTTTGGGTGAGCTGAGCACTGTATACAAGCTAGTAAAGCCTGGCAGACTAATGCAACAAGATCACATCTGAATCTAAGGTGGTTTACATGCAACAACTTTCCCAACCCCACAGTATGTTCTCCTACTCATCCAGTCTGAAGCTATCACAGTCTGGTCCCTACGGCAGACGCTAAAACCTTGCTTATACTCAGTGGTCACTGAGGTGAAGTACTGAGGAGAAAAGCAAGCCCTCTGAAAGCACCCATGGAGGATGGCTGATAATGCATGGGGTGAATAATAAATAGATGTAGTCTTTAAAAATGAACACCCTGCGAGTTGTGGAGAATAGGCAGTGGGACACTGAGCTAGGATCCAAATGTTATCACTGGAGATAAACTGATACCACTTGGCAGCATGGGATGTTTTTGCAAGACAGAGTATGCTGAGTAAAAATATGTTTGGAGGGTCAGAGACCTTATGACCAGGCTGACATCTTATGTCACTTGGGCCAAAGAGCTCATCCTGTGAGTTCTCCACCAGCCGTCTGTGGCAGGGTGTTAGGTGGAAGACTGTGAGGCACTTGTACCTGGTAAGCCTATCGGTTTTATTTTCATAACTACAGTCTCCCAAATGTAAATGCCAAACAAGCATATCACAGGCCTGGCAACATGAGCCACAATCCTGGAATGTGACTGCATGACAATGTCAAGGGCAAATTTCTAAACACTCCCCACCCTTCCCTGAGAAATGCAAAGATGCAGACTATTAAATAATCTCTTCATTTTAGTAATTTAGTTGCTGTTTGTACAACGCTTTGAATGTGCACGGTGCCACAGCATAGAAATGCTAAGTACTCGGTTATTTAGCTGTAAAGCCTGTGATAATCCCTCATTATGAAATAATAATTAATCATCATCATTTTATTCAAGAGCTCCTCACCCCTACCCCCACCCAAGCCCTACAGGCACTGACCAAACTCCCTCCTGTCTGGACAGGATAGGTTGGTTGTGGATGCAAAGTTCAGGTATGAACTCTCCCAAAGTTCAGGGCTCTGCCTACCAGTGAGTTTCACCCAGCCCAGCAGAGGGACAACGCTTCCTAATCTCCAACTGAGGATCAAAGCTACGGATCCACCCAGCCCAACCATTCCCGTCATTCTTACTAGTCCAGAGAGGGAAATTGAGACATTCAAAGGGTAACTGAGGACTTCAGGAGACTGCATCTAAAGGAGCTCTCTCTTTTCAAGAGGAACAGAGTACCTGACTCAGCCATCTCTGTTTTCTGTGTAAAGATGGGGCAGATCTTCAAGGCCTCCGTCCCTGGGGGCAAGGAATGTCCTGTTCTTAGTGACTGTCCAGAGCAAGGTGCAGGGCACTGTGAGGCTGTTTCAGAGCTATCTGTATTGAAAGCAATTTGGCACTTACAATATTACAAATTAGCACAAAAATATAGTCATGGTTGCTGCAGGCAGAAGACAGAACAGAGCCTGGACATGTGAGAAGCCAGAGGGGACATGCTATGGCAACACTGGGACCTTGAACTGGTCCCCAGCCACTTCCACCAGCTGTAAAACCCCAGTGCATTTATAGCCTAGGCAAGCACTCACGAAATGAAGAGGCAACAGACAGAGTTTAAGTCATCAAAGAGGAAGATGCAGGTGTCTCCTCCTGCTTGGGACCCTGAGTTCTCCCCAGCAGCTAGCAGTGTAAACAGTGAAGGCCTACAGTGAGTGTCAGACCTCTTCCCCCCCCATCCCACCTCTTAAAAGACCCACAACTCTCACCAGACATGAAAGTGTCATACTTCTTGTGGGAGCTGCTCTGCTTTGTACAAGATGTTTTTTCAGAGCCAACATAGATGTTCATGTGCCAGCTGAGTGGAGATGTGCATTCCTATGTGAGTTTGAAGATCTTTTGTTTGAAGATTTTGTGTTCTAAATTATCTTTAACTTGCACAGCACAACCCCCACAGCATTACAGACATCCTTACAGCCAGCAGGTCTCCCACCAATTCTGGTCATCCTGGAAAACCATGCCTCAGTCTTCTCCCAAAACTTTACCAAAGAGATGTCTGCAGCTGCTCCTATCTCCTATCTAAGCTTTAATAAAACGAAAGTGGAAAACCTTGTGAGATGGTTCATATTTCATCATGTTGTCTGGGGAGAATCTAAAATTAATGTCCTAGATACCAAAAGCAAGCTTAGGGTGAGCTAAGTTACATCTGACTGACAAACAAACGTGAGCAAAGTTTCTTGTGCATCCTCCCAGAGAGGCAGCACTCAGCAAAGCTGCTAGTTTAGCAATTTGTCATTAAATGGAGCAGAAGAGGAATGACTGGGTGGGGATGGCTGCTATGAAGGGTCGTTTAGACACAACACTAGTAGCAATCCTTTGGTATGAAAAAATAGAGTCCAAAGCCTTGGTCTGCTCTAGCCTGCAGAACCCTGGAGGTGGAACTCAGCTGATTTGGGATCTTAACCTGTGATAGCTCACTGTGCCATGGCTAGGGTTCAGGTATGCTTTAAGAACTGATTTTCTTAGTTAAGCTTTTCGTTTGTAAATAACTTGCTTCCAACTTTGTAATCAGGCAACTGAACACCTTTTGATGCAAATTAAATATATTAGAATTTTAGGCTATCTCAGTGTTTAACGTGAGATAACCCGTCCTCTTTTCTGGATGTAACAAACCTAAAAAAATCAGAATTGCCTCTTCAGCAGCTGAGCTAGCAGTGATGTGAGCACTGGTGTCAGGCAGTGCCAGGTAAAGGGAGATTCACACCCCTTAGCAGATGTCACACAACACTTTCTGTCACGGAGCAGACATAGTAGAGCAACAAACTGCTCTAGCAATGTATCCCTTACCAGCACCTCTATTTCTGTGAGACGTTGAGTTCTTCATGATATTGTGAGAGAAAATGCTAACAAAAATCTGTGCAGGATGCATTAAATAGCCTGAAACCACTTCAAAGACAGAATATGAAAAGAATTTTTAAGAGGGAGGGATTTGGGGAGTTTTTGGAAGCATTCTGGACAGATGTATTCTTGTGCTTTTAGTTCAACAACCTTTGCACTGTTTTTTTTTTTGATAGCGTGGAAGAAAATACAATACCAACATTGGGAAAAAAATTCCAGAAAACAGTGGCCAAAAGTTGGATTAGCTTTCATTCTTGCAGGAGAAGATACCCTGAAATTCAGGTTATTTAAGCTTCAAGTAGTTCAATTAATACAAGAAATAAGACTTTAACTTCTAAATGTGAGTGGTATTCGCAACTGGAACTGAGGGGGCTCCTCCATCATTCACAGTGTTAAAATAGAAAAGAGGAGATCTTTCTGCAGTAGAGCAGGGGAGCTGTTACCTGTCCATAGATATTGCTGGCTATCTTGCCAGTGCTGAAGATCTTTGGTGTGCAGTTACAAAGCAGGTCTCTTCTGCCCTTAAAGTCTCTCTAGTGAAGTTAGACCAGGGCCAAATCTTGTTCAGTTACACTGAATTTAGTCCAGAGCAAATCCATGAACCTGTTCAATATGCACTAGGTTTACACCAGCATAAGGAACAATATACTTATTAACCCTCATATTTAGATTTTGATTTTCTCACAGGAAAACAGACCATACCTAAAACGGTCAGACAGCTTTCTTTTCAGCGAGCTGGCTGCTAAGTATTAGTAAGATACTTTCCAGGCTGGGACTCTTGCTCTGTCTTTCTCTTTACTCTTCAGCAGGTTTCCATTCAAAACAGGTTGTTTGCCTCTTGGCCATGGATATTTCTGCAGAGAATGACTTTCAGATGGGATGACATTTCCAAAGTGCTCGGAGGGACAAGTCTGGCCATCCTGTTCTGTGGCTGTGACACATTATCAGATACTGACCCAGAGGGAAGGTTTTTTGGCTGAAAAATGAGATAGAAATAGATCCTTTTGCCTATGTCACAGCTTCTTGACAGTGAAGATGAAGAAATGGGGTATAGAGGGACACTGAGGAAGAATGACTGCACCACAAAGCTTTTCACCAGCTAAGACTGGCAGTGGATTCATTAAGGAAAAGCAAAGTTTCTGAGGCACACAGCCCTGTTTTCATCCTACAATGGCAGCAAAACTGGCTCCAGGTTTGACAACTCAAAGGACAGGAGACAAGATGGCACAAACAAACCACAGGAGCTGAATCAAGGTCCCACTAGGACCTGACTTTGCTCTCACTCACATGGCTACAAAACCCACATGACAATGGAATCACATCATTTTAAGGAAAAAATGGAGCACAAATTTTATTTTTTGAGAGATTACATTTCCCTCTTTGTTACAACACTGTATTTTAAAAGACTATGGTCATATTATGCCAAGATCAGTTATGAACCTTGATGTTTGCAAAGGCATAATGAAATACTAATCCCAGCATTTTGCCCTGGTATACCCATTGAGTGAACAGCCATTCTCCAAAGCTCTCTGGTGATTACACCATGTCATTGGCATCTCCTCTTTTAAAAAACACTTGAGAAAATAAAATAAAAATCATGCTGTAAGCTTCTTCCCATCAGAAATCTCAGGGATCTTTAACTGCAGAAAGAAAAAAGCCTTCCCTAGTGCCTGACAGCGAGTTGCATTCTTTGCCGAACGGGAGGTCAAGAGGTGACCTTGCTCCTGCCCAACTTCCTGATCCTCCCCGGCTGCCAGCGCCATGCCTGGGAGCCCTGGGCTGCTCCGGGCTTCCTCGCAGTGCAGGCCGGCACCAAAATGGCCTGACAGGGCTGGAGGGAAAAGGAAGCTGCTTCTATTCCCACAGCCTGTTGTTTGTTTTTAATGGAAAATGGCAGCTCCATCACTGCATCCCACAGGTCCCAGGGAGGGCCACAGGCTGCACAGGGACTGCAGGCTCACGAGCTGCACAGGTGCCACCACAGCTGGGACTCTGCAGGGGTTCAGACAATGCTGCAACAGGCAGTGAGTGCCAGGGAGGGACGAGATGTCAGCCTCATGAGACTTACCTCAAGACTCTTTTGCTTTCTACTTGATTTTTTATTTTCTTTTCCTTTGCTTCCTAGACTCTTAAAAAAGGGGTGACACATAGTATCAGGTACATCAGGGCTGACTTTGACTTATTAAACAATTAAGTAAAAATTACTGGAGATGCTTGGATAAAAGGTGAAAAGCACCATCACTACAAAAAAAGAAAGAAAAGCACTAGTAAACCATGAAAGAATAGCTCCACATGAGGAATTTGAAAATTGGAGGACTCATCAAAGCATGTGTCTCACTAAAAACTAATCTAAATGAGAAAGTCACTGAAAAAGCTGCAAAAAAAGTCCAATTTAATGCCTAGTTCAAGAAGGCATCCTTACCCAATAAAGAAGGCTAAATTCTTGTATTAAAATTTTAAACATGTATTTAAATGATCTTCTGACTCCCAAATTATACTTCATTCCTAGCATTCAAGTATTTCCACTTACATTTCACTGCAGGGCTGGGGACAAAGAGTGTCTTTGCTCACAGGTTTGTTTCTGTCTTGAGTTTTCTTTTGGGACTGAACTGAGAACTACTGCCCAATGGGATACTACAAGGCCTTCAAGAATGGGAACTCCATCAAAGAAGGAACAGTACCAAAGCACATCCTTTGCCTGAGACACAAATCCAAGCTCTTTTTTCTAGCTGCAAACATGCCACAGAGTGGAGGCAGCAGCCAATCAATGCCCTGTCAGTGTTTGTATTACAGTGACCCTCCTGGATGGCTCGGTCCTTTGGCAAGAGAGTCGTAGCACCACAGGAAGAGCCAAGCTCCATCACAAATGTTTTTCTCTGAGCAACCAGCAGCACAGACAGCTCCTTTTGCTTCTGAGGAAACGTCTGTGAGGGCACGAAAGGGAGATATGCAGGAAGCTCAACACCAGATCCAACTAGTCTTTCTCATGTTAATCACTTGTCTGTCATAACACAACAGGTAAATCTCATTGTACAAGCAGGCACTTGGAAGACAAAGGCAGCCACCCGTATGTGAGGCTTAAAATGACTGGCAAGTGCAGAAAATTGTCCTACCTGAGACAATTATGTGCCATGCTGTGAGTGAGCCTAGGGTTGCCCTTGTGAAGCATTTCAGACATGCAGCATTTCTTTTGCAGAAACAAACAAATTTTGCTAAATAAATTTGTGCTGGCTGTATCATCAATTCTTTGAGATTGAAATGCTTTAATATTCTTCGGCTTTACAGGGCTAATATTTTTTGCATAGGGCTGTAGTATGCCGTCTCATCTGACACACAGCTTCTTGTGAGAACAGTACGTTCCTCACAGGTAGCTTCTGAAAACAAAACTTCAGAGGAGTTTTGCACCAGCTCACGTAGCAGTATGGGGTGGCTGTGGCCTGCTTTGTTTTTCCAAACATCACTTGATTCCATAAAAAAGGAAGAAATGGTGAATATCATAACATTCCTAGATTCTTGCAAGACTGCCTGCCTCTGCTCCTCTCTGCTAAGCTTTATTTGTCCCAGGTCTGCTGAGCTTTAGCTGATGCCACATGGTAACAACATGTGCACAGCTGCAGTGGCAAGAGAAGTCTGTTTTATGGCCACATCCACAGTGGCACTGACTGGTGTTAGATAGGTTTTATCCATGTCCCACAGTGAAAGTTATTATACACTCACTCATGGCTATTGCTGTGTGCTTGATGCTGCTCTATACAGCTATTGTACCCTGAGGATTTAAATTGTCAAGCAAAGAGCCTGCTCTCTATTTTCTTTGCTCTTGTTCTGTGTCTGCTTTACATACTGATGGAGGATTACCCGGGTTTTACCTGCTTGTCAGGCAGCTATTCCACTAAGTACTACCTGTATTGTTCTAAATCTCTCACATTTCTTGACTAAAATTCAATTTACTTTTTTTGTCACAAGAACCACATGTTTGATTGTCCTGGGCTCATTCTCCTTTTCTGGTTTTCCTTGTCTTTTCAAAATGAAAAGCTTGCAGAAAAGCTTTAACTGAGCTAATGGAAGGGGAGATTGTTGTTTTTAAGGCAGATGTGTGTCTAAGAGCATTTTGGCACTGTAGAAGGAAAAAAAATATAGTCAAAGCAAAGGCTTCAAAGAAAGTCAGTCTCTGCTATCTTTACTCTGCATGCTATACAGCAGTTGGTGTTTTGCAGTGGCATGGAGCACAACGACCACATATAATCTTTTCTTTCTCTGTACATCTGCTAAACACACACCTCACACCTGACAGCTCTTTAGGTCCCCTTTGCCTAAGTCACAGGGTAGGCCCCGGGTGCCCCAGCTCTTGGTAAATGTAGATGGGAAGAGACACAACGAGCAGTCAAGGCTTCTGGATCACGTGCCATATAAAAGGAATGGTTTGTTGGTGGGGAAGGATGACAAAGAGAGAGGAAAGCTGGAGCCAAGTTCTCAGCCAGATTGAAGCAGCAGTGGGTGGGCTGTGAAGTCGCAGGGGGATGTGGAGAGGATGGATGCCTGGCCAGGGCTCAGTGGCACTGAGGGGCTGGAGAAGGGAAATAGAGAGTGCAGCGGACAGTTTCTGGTGCTTTG
>NW_008238337.1:7956594-7958300 GCF_000691975.1 Corvus brachyrhynchos
GGCTTAGAGGTTTTGTGCTAAAGCGCAGCAGGAAGGGGAAAGGGTGGTGTGGAGGCAACTGCCAGGGCAAAGGGGAGATGAATATTTCATTTGTTACGGGGCCTGAAATAGCTCTTAGCAGCCCTGAGTGCGAGAGTCATGTTGCGAGATGGGGGGAGAGGTGGGTGCCAATTTGTCAACAAAGCTGCTTCAGAGTTACACTGAAGATTTATGAGTGTCTGCATGGTCCTTCTAGCAACAAAATACTGCTCAGGGTAGGTGAGCCTAATGCTCTGGAAGGATAACAGAGGTCAGATGTGTTCACACAGTATGGCCTGGCTGGACAGCACTGTTACCTGCACACTTCCAAGGCAGCAGCTAAGGCCTTGGAGCTCCAAGGTGTCCTGGGGAGTCACTTCTCCCTGGATGTTAGTTGCAGTTGACCATTAAGTGCCTTTTAAAATGTCATCCAGAGGGTTAAGAGACAGACCACAGTCTGATAACAGACCCAGGGCAGAGCCAAGACAAGAATCTGACCCATGGACTTTACAGACACAGCACACTGGGCTCAGACACAGAGACACAGCTGTGAGAGGCTTCTGTCCACATGTGGATTCACTCTGGGGTTTTAATATAAAATATCATTTTTGATTAATCAGTTTTGATGTGTGTCCTGATGGAAGGAACAAGGCACCAGCCTGCAGGATAGAAGTCCTAGATTTTGGCCCTGAACCCTTGTTATTTCCAAAGACAAACAGAAAGACAAAACTGAAATGAACAAGCCAGCTTGGTGCTATTTGACCTACTTATAAATCCTGACAGCTACCAGTGTCCCAGCCCAGCCTTCACAGGCACTCACTTGCTCTCCTGTCCCACCCAGTATACCCAGCTCCTCACTGTCCCAGGTGGAGCCCAGCCCTGACAGTCTACCTGGAGCTTTGGACAGCAGCACAAAAGTCTGGTTGTGCTCCTGCACAGGCTGGAACTGGCTCAGATTATCGGAACAGCTCTAACTCTAAAGTGCATGAGATGTGTTATCACCCAGGGATACAGATGTAGTTCACTGAGTGCATTTAATAAGCTTAGCTAAAACCAGATTGGTTTTAGGACATTTTAAACTAATTAAGTTGGGCCATGTGACATGGCTGTGGCTTCAGGTGGAGACCTTAAATTATTCTTTTGCCTCTTAACTCTAACAAGGAACCAAAATTTCCAGGTTTTGCTGCTGATGCTAAAGCAATTATTACTGGAATAAATCTGGAACAAACCTGGAAATGCTTTAAAAACAACTACTTATTCTTCAAGGGAAATACTCCTATGGGAGTTCAAATTCAAGGTGGCATTCAGATTGAAGCTGGATTTCCCAGTCACAGCTTGAGCTATGTGGGATTAACAGAGCTGAAGTCAGTCAGAGGAAAGGCAAGAAACACTGCTTGGGTGCAGGGCATCCTTCCACCTCAGGAAAAGCCACACAGGCAGGTTCTCTTTCAGGAATATTTCAGGAACTAGAAGTAGACACAAATAGTTTTATTGCATGATTCTAGAAGAGTTTTTTTAACCCCCTGCTTCTTCCTGTAATACAACTTCTGAAACACTGAAACTCTTCTTAGCTCAGTCACTGCAGTTTGGGCAAGAGATAATAGACCGTGCCCTTGGACATGTCTCAGCACCGAGTGAAGGGTGTTCTTTGGGATACCTTGTTCTAACCCACACCTCAAGATTTTCCC
>NW_008238337.1:7958334-7959572 GCF_000691975.1 Corvus brachyrhynchos
AACTTTCCCCTGAAAACACCTTTCTCTTCAACACCAGCCGGTGCTGAAGCTGGGGGTCAAAGCATGCTCATTCAGCAAACTAGAACGCTGCAAACAGCATCCCACCCCCAGCAGAAACACCAAAATCATTATCTTCTAAGGAACAGCCAGCCCTCAGGCTGCAAAGAGGAGGGGGTGAGGGACCCACAACTCTGCACATCTCCCACTGCAAATTTACTGGCCTCCTGTCTCGTTTTAACAGAGTGAGGTTGGGGGAGAGAAATACCACACATAAATTCGCACAATCAGTCATACAAGGGGGAGAAAAAAAAAAATCCACAGTCGTCTCCAAGATTTATGAGCCCCCCTGAGCTACAGCACAGAAAAAACAAAGACACACACACATACACACAAGGAGTGAAGGGAAACGTGATCCCACTTGCAGCTTTATTCCTTTATCATGTTTCCTGACAGCAACCTGGGCCCGGGCTGTACAAAGAGGAAGCACACAGAAGGTGTGGCTGTGAGCAGCAGAGCAACAGCCCTGGACTAGTAATGTCCATGTTATACAAGCTTGGCACTGTTCCTTGTGGATGATCTTGAAGCACCACAGAAATCCTCCAGCACCCCTCTGACCTCAGTTAAATTGGAATAAACTGAGTCCTGGCATCCCAGTCAGTGGAGCCGCTGCAAACTCACCTGGCATAAGCTGGGACAGAAGTATGTCCCGTCATTGCTTACATCCCTGGGATGTGCCCATTTGGACAAATGCTATCTGCACTGCCTACTTCACTTACAGCTCTTCCACAATTTTTAGAAAAGCTATGCTTTAACGAGGAAGAGATCTGCGGATCCAGATCCTCGAGCGTGTCCTCCTGTTTTGGACAACATGGCACATGTAGAATTTAGATCCCTTTAACTTTCTCAGTTTGGGCATTGAAATTGAATGCACTAAACAACATCATTTTTTACAAAAAGCCCCCTTGATTGTGGAATCTCCTCTCTCTCTCTCACAGAGACAGTAAATGGTACATTGGTAAATGATACACTTAAAACAATCTAAATCAAGTGAACATGACAAGAGCTTATCATCAATGATCAATCACACTGCTTGTTGCTACATTCCACCCAGTTCCTTACAATATTATATCATCCACATAGGCTGTGCAGTGACATGAACATTCCCCTCTTACATGTGTGTACAGCACCTAAGGCACACCTCCAGACCCAGTCCTGTGCTCTGACCACTGAGGAATGCC
>NW_008238337.1:7959633-7974422 GCF_000691975.1 Corvus brachyrhynchos
AGGAGTTAAGAGAGGATCTCTTTGTGTAAATTAATAAATTCAATTAAGATTTCCATGGCCTGGTCATTGTCCCTGAAATCTCCTAACTAAAATGTTCCCACCCTTTTGCACCCCTCTATTGCTGCTTTCTAACTAGGTTCAAAACCATAGATGTAAAAGTTCTAAACATCAATAAAGCTCAAAATAAACTCAGAGTCTGATCTCAGTAGCCTATTTTAACAGCATCTTCTTATAAGTTTAGCTTTAACAACCTCCAGCTGAGGGGTGGTTGGGTGCAGTTCACCAAAACATATAAGCAGAGGCATGGTGCAAAGAAGCAGCCCAAAAGCACTGTTTAGTTTTCTCATCACTGGTCCTGACTCCAGCACAGAACCAGTGACTGGTTTACATCTATTTTCCCACTAGTTGATATAAGCAGTTTAATCTGCAACCTGCCCTACCACGTAGACTTTAAAAGCCAATGATTGCTTCCCTTTTCAGTCACATCATATGACCATGGCCAAAAAATATGTTTGAAGAGCTCTCCCACCTCAGGCCACTGAGTTTTTGAGGGCTTATTTGGGCATGTTCCAGTTCAGATGCTTTTTTTGAAGTTAATCTTTGATTTTTACTTTAGTAGTTCTGCTACATCCTGAAATAAGTCATAGAGTCTGCAGACACTGATGCTCAGTCCTTGGGAACACCTGTAGAAGGGGAATGGCAGGTGCAGGTGAGAGAAGCACCTGGGCCAGCAGACCTGGGGCCCATGTCTCAGGTATGCCACCAGCTGACAGCCACTCAGTGACAAGTTTTTTAAAATAACATGACTTGGGAGCATCAGCTGTCTTTGTAAAAGTCACTGATGAATTTTGAACTCTAAGACCAAATGCCTTTCATAAAAGCCTTGGCTCCTAAAAGCCCTAGTAGGGCAGATGGGTGCAGACTGGCACCAGGAGCATCAAGTAACAAACAATCTGATTGCATTTGGAAACAAGAGTTTCAGCAGAACTGGAATTGGTCTTTAATGACCAATGCTAAAGCCCAGAAATTAAAATGATCCTTTTCTATACTGCCAAATACATGTTAAACTTATGTTCTATCTTTATGATAAGAAAGTTGTAGTGCATGAGGTGTTTGGGATTCACTGCTGCATGGCTGAGGGGCAGGAGGCTGTGTCAGGCAGGGGCAGGGCCAGAGATGTGCAGCTCAGCTTCCTTTGAGAAATGGATCTGAGTATGAGCGTGTGGGAGCTGTGCACCAGCCCATGGGATGGTTTTGCTTGGTCTGTAACAGATACTGCCTCAAACAGGATTTCTTCAAGGGGACAAAGCAGGCTGGAGGAGGACTAACACAGTGCCCCAATGGCTGTGGGATGATGTATTTGTGCCTTACCATCACATCTGTTAAGAGCTCAAATGCACTTTGGAAAAAAGTCCAAACCTCACTCGAACTAGATCTCATGCAATCCAAATCCTCCACTCTCCCACCTCCCAGAGCTTTTGTGCTGCACTTTCAGTGCAATTACATGCTAAATATCTGTCTGTCAATATGCTGGATCCCCTCAATTTGTATGACACGCTTTAACGCAGGCCTAGCCAAGCTTAATGGAATGACAGCTATGCCCTCCAACCATAGACCGAGTGCTGCTGGGAGAGCTTGCCCGGCTCCGTGAGGAGCAGGGGAGGGGGAGGACAGAGGAAAACCAAATGCCACCAATTAGCTGCCACACTTGGACCCCTGGCTCAAAGAGAAGAGATTGCCACCTTCTTTGTTGTTGGCTCTGGATGAAAAACCAGCAAGGGAATGCCATGCTGTGTGTGTTCCCTGGTCCCAGACAGATACACAGCCTCTGTCACGGGTGGTTTGCCAGCAGGTGTAAACATGGGTAGCATGTACTGAACTTTACTGGGCAACGCTGGTGTACAGCAGCTGAGGGTTAGATCCCTCTGTCTTTGCAGTGATCCCATATCATGGATGTTTTAGTCATGCACACCAGGAAAGAGTCAAACTGGAAAAAAAAAATTCTTTTTGAAAGAAATCCTTAAACTCCCAGGCTAATCTTCCATAATATCGATGAATCTCTCCAAGCTTGTTTTTGTCTTCATGTCCAAAACAGCTGGGAAGGTCCTTAGAAATGACCAAATCCATCATCCTCTGGTAGGAAGCAAGAAAAAAGGGCCAAGGAGAACTGCTTAACAACCAGAGAGAATTCTATTTGTTCAGAACCTGGTACAAGGGGAGGGGGAAGATAAAATGTATCCCAACTGCACATTATCAGGAGGGGAACGAAAACCGACTAGAGCGACACGGCACTAAAAATAATGATTTTTCAGCCAGCAGCCAGACAGGCGTCTAATCCCATCTGAATAGAGACATCACTGGAATAGCACCCGTCAGGGTGACTGCTGATGCTGATTCCAGCTGGACAGGTCTCATACAGCCCAATAAACATACCTCAATCCTGTGTCTCTGTCAAACCTTTTCTTTTATTCTTTTTAACTGCTTTCTTCCCTCAAACCTTATTGTCTCTATTGTAACCTAAGAGGGTTTTTTAAAAGCTATAATGAAAAAAGTTAAATGAAATCCATATATTATTAAGCCTGGCATTTCAAGGGACTGTACTGGCATTTGGTTGCAAAGGTGTTTGTAGCTGGGCTGTGGGACTGTTCCTTTATGCGATGGTTGACAACTCCATGGTGCAACATCTCTTTTTTACAGATAAAAACTGTTGACATTTTCCTTTTCAATATCAGAAGTGTTTAATAAACACCTCCATATAACAAATACCAATTCCTTTGCCTGGAATAACAGCTCTGGACAGAGATTCAGCTATTCTGTAGGGACAGTTTGTTTGTTTTAAATCAGTGCAAGAATTTCCTAACTTATATTTACGGAACAGAAAACAATAAATCAAATGAATACAAGCCAATTCTTGCCTCTGGTAGGAGCTGTCAACTTGAGCTCCCCGCCTTCCTCCTAGTTCTTGTTCTTGCAGGAGCCATTGAGCCTCCCTGAACCAAAGGCTATAGAATGGCTGCATCCAGGATAAATCACAACTACAATACCTTAGCTGTGGGATTCCTGCTCTGCAGTGGCTCTGCAAGCAAGACAAACACTGTGAGTTGGTGAGCTAAAGTCCTCTAGCTGAGGGCAGCAACGAGCAGTGTGCAGCTGGACTTGCACTGGGCACATTCCTCTGCGATGCCAGGCCTAGCCAGCCTGCAAGGGGAGTTCCTCGTTTCAAGACTCTCTTCATCTTGGCCTAATGCCCTGTCAAGTAGCTGATGTGTTTTATTGCACATTTTAGCAATGACTGCAACGTGAGTGTGCAAATCAGCATCCCAAAGTATGGCCGTGCACCAGCTCAGTCCTCCTGCTCTCATAATCATTTTTATAGCCTTGAAACAGAGAGGTCCTGCTAGCTAATCATCACAGGGCACCAAGGACGCTTTGCTTTCTGATTTAGTGTCTTTTTCTTGCCTTTTGTTAGTGTTTAACTATGTCTATAAAGAAGTAATAAGCAAACCCCTCTACTTTGCTCTGTGACAACAAGAACAACAGAAGACCATCCCAAGGAAACAGCAGCACCTGAGAACTACCATTACTCCACCTTTTGTGGCTTCTTCATTCACCCTCTAAAGCTGACTGCCAGATTCTGTTTGTAATTAATTATTCCTCCTTTATGTGGACCTTTGTTGCCATGCAAATTCTGAAACTACAGACCACCTGAGAGAAAGAACAAAGGTTATGGGTGAGGGTTTGATTCTCATGTTCAATGCATTTTGACACTTGAGCAATCTTTCACCTATCTCAAAGGGTAGGAAATGAAGACAATCCAGACTAAAATGCCCCAAAATAAAAGCACTCAAAAAAATCAAACTTGAACATGGTTCAAAAGTGCCCAGTAGACTGCTTTTTATGGAAGGCTGAAATGAAATTCTGTTTCCAGGTTTTCCCTGGAGCATTCCAAATCTTGACCCGTGGCACCATTATTGCATTTTAAGCACATTTACTGAAATATAGAAAACACCTTTGCTCTTTAGGAGTTCAGAAACACTCTAGACTAAATGATTCAGAATGAATACCTGAAATAATGTCAGCAGAGCCAGATGTTTAGCATTTGCAGAAGTTAGTACAAAACAACTCAGTCTGTACTTTCCAAATGCTCAGAAGCAAAATATCCCAAAATATTTCCAAACATGTCAAAATCAGAAGTTCTTCATATGGGCTTTGTGGAGAGATTTTTATTTTAAAGTCAGCCTTATGGGTTTTTTTCCTAGGCCTGAATAATGATTCAAATCTGATGAGAATTAAGACAGTAAAGGAGCCTACAAAATCCTTTGGCTACACAGCAACAGAGAGGGGGTCTCCAGAGAAGGAAATTTCATCCGTCTGCTTTGCTGACAGGAGAAGGCTCAGTGTGATAAAAGAGATCCTGCCACTTGCTCTGAGAAACCCCAGCAAAACTCTGCACTGATACATCTACTCTGACACCTGCTCCAGCTGATCCTTCGCAATTTGACAGGGCTGGAAGGCTGAGGGCTAAAGAGGAGGTAGGCCAGGTCCTGAGAACAAGCATAACATTTCATGTGTCTGATCTGGCTCTTGGCTGTTGCAAAGGCAGAAAATGGAAAAAATCAAATATTTGGGCACCCATTCTGTCATGTTGCCAAGGCTATGCAACCTATTCTCTGATGTTTATCTCCTACTTGAAGTTCATTTCGCAGTACAGTATTGCTAGACACTTTTTATTTTGCCTTCTTAATATTTTATCTCACAAATCAATCCTTTCAGCTCCCTATTCCTTATCCTCCTTGAACTTGTATCTGTGCAGGAGAGCACTGCATCGTTTATCCCTCTCTAGTCCTCTTGGGACTTCACTGAAATCCTCACCTTGAGAACAATGTGAAAACATAAACTGCCCCTGGCTCTAGTGCACAGCCAAAAAGCCTTGGAGGTTGCAGGAGACCAGAGGCAATGTTCCAGATGTGTAACACAACTTTCTCAATTTACACAAAACATATTCACTTGCAAATATTGACAACATGCAAACTCCTGATAATCTACATGCCACACATTACAGAACACATACACTTGCCACAGCATGACAACATCAGCTAATGTAGCTTTTAGTAAGTCTTAGAGAAGAGCTTTCTCTCAAAAGGCTGGCTTTGTAGCTGTGTCTCCAGAGCTTTTCTGTGAACATTACTGTTTGAGGCTATGATTTATCTCAGTTATTGCCTGTGAGGAGAACAATGTAATGGTCTGAACCTCACAGAATTTCTCAATTCCATGTACCGGCACTGCTTTTCTTTCTGGACTGAAGGAGTGTTTAGTCTATTTAGCCTTTGTAATTCATGAAAAAATAAATAAACAGGCACTGGCTGTGTTGATCTTTCCTCCCTTTATAAATACATCATCCTGATATGTGTTACCTGCTGCAAAACCCAGCCAATTTGCTCTTTCCTTTACAGGTAAGATGAAGCAGCTTTTTCCAGTGATGAAAAACTGAGTCAGACCACATTACCTGCAGTCATTGCAGGTGCCAACCAGCTGCACATCTCCAGCCCTCTTCCTCTGCCACTGTGGTTTGCCTTTCTGAGAACTGCTCCCAGGGACTGCACAGAAACCAGGCAGGGGGGAGGCTGAATGCACTGTTTCCACTCATAGAAAGCATAAACCTTACACAGCACTGGCTCCTTTGTGCCTCTCTTTCTGAAGGAGGAGTCTGTGTTTGGCCTCTAAAACTGGTGCATGGCCACAGCTTTATTCCCCAGTAGTGGTATGAAATTTCCTTATAATTCAATTCTCATAAAGTGGTGCTATCACAGCAACAAAATATGCTGCTGTCCTTTCATTCCCTTTCAGTCCATCTGTGTTTACAGTCCATTCTGTAACCACCGAACTTGAGTTTCCTCTGGTTAAAAATCAGTAAGAACAAAAATCAGGAAGGATTACACACCAGCAACAAACTAGTTTAAAAACCCACTCTGATGGCATTTCTTAAACTGTGCCAGATGGAAGACTTTCAACTAAGAGAAAAACTTGGAAAAGTCCCATGTCTTCTGGCTGAACTATGAGCAACTAAGTTTCATTGCACCCACACGAAAGGCAGTAAGAGGCAGTTCATAAATTACACTCTGTTGCTGCCATCATGAGTTACCAGTTTGTAATTTTGTAGAGATTACACCAAAGCCATGGGCAACATCAACCTGTCCTGAGCTCTCAAAAGCTTCAAAGCTTTATAATTGTCTGAGCTTTCTGCTCCTCCTAACCTTGCAGCAGGGTTTGTTGTTTGCCTCAGACCATGCTAACAACAGACAGAACATTTTCTTTTAATGTCCTGTGCATTAAGACAAGACAGTCTCATTCCTAGTGGCACAGGTAAAGCTATAGTGCATGTCCCCTCTTAAGGAAGCACAGTCCAGAGCAACACCAGCCACACTCTGAAACACAGAGCTCCCCTGTGCACAGAGCAGTGTGAGGTTTATGAGCTCACACGTCATAAGACACATCAATTCTCATGATTGCAAAGTGGATTTTCACCTATTTTGCAAAGTGAATCAAAAAAGCAGAAGTTTTTAACACTTTAGTTAAGTTTGATCCAATCCCAAATGAGGTTTTTTTGGGTAGTTGGTGACTTGCCAAATGAGCAAACATGGAATAGCTCCACAAACACAGAGCAGTTCACTGGAATTCAGAGGGAGCTTGGAGAAACTGCAAAACCCAAAGGTGTACGAGGCACAGCCCATCCATTCTTCCCTCTTTAGGTGGCATAGAGTGAATTTTCTTCATGAAGGAAAGGAGAGAAATGAGAGAGCTGGTGTCAGGTGAGGATTTCAGGGTCTGGCTCATCAAATTCCAGGGAAATGACCACCCTCGTAATCCAAAACAGCTGCTGTGTTTATAGTAAACATAAATGATAACTGGGTGGCCTTTGAAGCCACCATGTCCAGTCCTGGTAATTATGGACAAGTGGATACAGCAATGATGATCCAGAGCATTTGTTTAATGTTCAGACATAATTAAGGCCATTATCAAATTTCTGCCCCTTCAGCAAAAAGGGGGAATGGGGTCAATCGCCTGATACCACAGGCAGAAAAGCAAGGGAGGAGTTTCTTCCCAGTGTAACTCACACTGGATAAAATTCCTGAGTACCACCTGGTGCAGAGGACGCCTTCACTCGGACAGAGGCAGGTGATGATGGAAAGCCCCTTGGGCACACCAGCCAAATGGATTCAACACCAGGGCCTCCCACAGAGTTGTCCCAGCCCCTGTCCCTTGGGTCCAGGAGACAGGGTAGTTCAAACACCAAATGCATGTCTTGGAATGTCACCTCTTGAGTGAGGGGAGGGGGCAGTGGCAGCATTACTAATTGCAGGGAGGTATTGCTTCTGTGCACTGGGAAGCATTACCTCCCCCCACCCCCCAGCGCCACCCCCATCCTGACCCATGGTGACTAGTTTGTGAAGGATGCTCTCCTTTCCCAAACACTCCAGCTTTATGGCAGAGGGAAATACCTAGTTTGCAAAGGGTTATTCCAAACACCAGAGCTGATGAAAAGGTAACTACACAAGGCCTTTCTGGTGGGAAATTGAAATGACCCATAGTGAGAATTATCAAACAAAATCTAACCAAGTATGACAGTGAGAAAGGCTGGAGGGATGGGGAATGAATTTTACCTTTTCAAAGTCGGCGACCTAGTGCTTGTTTATTCCCTAAATAAAACTATATGATTATAGCACATCTAAAAATTCTCCAGAAGCTGGCAGGAGCTGCAAATGCCCAAACTGTCAAAACCACACTTTAGCCACACTGCAGTGAGATGCAAAGCACCATCCACACATACCTGGGCATCCCAAAGGCCTTTTTTCTTGTGCCCTCACAGGATTAGCTTTCTTTCCCTCCTCAGAGGGAGAAGACTAGAGATTGGAGAGTGGACTGAGATGTCAAAGTGTGGCCCGGAGGACTTGGAGCAACACCCCTGCAGAGCTGCCCTATACAAACACAGCTCGTTGCTGCGCAGTCTAGGTGTGGATCATCATCCATCTCCTCACTTGCAGGAGTCCCTGGCACAGACTCATACTGCCAGCAGCACCTCTTGCTCCATCCAAGGGGATGCAGCTCCAGTAGGCCAGAGGGGCTGGAGGGATGGGGTAGCTGCTCTCTCGGGAGCTGCTCCCTAAGGTCAGGGCTGGGGCACAGTGCCAGAGCAGCACTGAGAATGCTTAGAGCTCTCTGCTCATAGGATAAACAGAGGGCTGAAATCCCTGGGGTTGTTAATCTGTCACCTTTCCCCAGCACTGAATTAATTTTTTTAATGTGTTTTTAAAAGGAAAGTAAATAAAAAGAAAAAATAGAAGAAATGATAAATGGGTCCTTTTCTATTCCCTTCATCATGGGGCAATACCACCCAGATATCTGGCAGGGACAAAATATTAAAATGTTTCCCTGCCTTGCCATCCCCAAGATCCATTTGGATTGACAGAAGTTCTAAAAACCCATGTATCCCAGATCTCTCCTCTCCTCTCCTCTCCTCTCCCTGCTACAGAAGCTGCCATGAAGTGGCCCTGCTTTTCCCAAGTCAGGAAACTCCGGACTGCATGAACAGTGCTGCTCAAGTACAAACCTGATTTAACACCATGCTAAGCTATTCCAAAAAGATCCTGAGATTTCATTGTGCTGTCTGGATTTTCCTTCTAAGAAGCTGGAAGAACACATCACATAACCTGAATCTGTCCTGTGCAAAGCTTGCAGCTGTTAAAACACCAAACTGTTTCCCAGAGTGTGTCTGTCTTTGCTGCAGAAGGGAGTGTGTGAGGCTGCAGGCCACACTGGGCAGTGAATCAGCCTGGGACCCGCAGGACCCGGCCCAACTCTGACCTGCTGCATGACCTTGACCCTGTTACTCCACTTCTTTGTGCCTCTGCTCCCTTTGCAGTACTTTATCTGGCCTCCCTGTTTACCCTGTCAGCTCTCTGTGCTGGGTTTGTCTGCTGCAGCCTCATACAGATGACACAGGCAGGGGCCGATACCATAATATTAACACTTGCTAGCCAGGTTCTGCACAACTCTTCACCATGGAGCAAGGGATTTTTTTCCACAGCAGTGAAACATGGTAAGAGCTAGTACAGACCCTGCCATCACCCATGAACACAGACCAAATGACACACAAATCCTGACAAATACTGTCATCTATCTCTAAGAATCAATGCTTCCACCTCAGGGGTGGCCTTCTCCTGAAACCCAGTGCCTCTGCAGCCAGGTGCTTTTAGATGAGAGGTGCTTTAGGAAGCGTGTTGCCACAGGGAAAACTTACAGAGTTTCTCTCATTCCATTCATCTTCCTTGAAAATATAACTGAAGTAAAGCAAGCACTTGGCAGCATGTAGCAGGAGAGGAATATGCTCCAGAGGCTGCTGGAGTGCACACGGTCCTGGTGACACCAGTTGTCTTTGGAGCAGGTCATCTCAGCTGGATTGTCTGCTTTCTTCCTAACACAGCTGCCATTAACAAGGTTGCAGCAAAAGATAAACACTTCAGCCCCTGCAAAGTGCACGTTCATGTGTGCACCATCTCTCCAACTGTCAGAGCCAAATGTTTACTTGAGGCGCGAGCCAATTACTGCTGAAGACACACCAAAAAGAGCTGGTTCAGTGGGAGACATGCAAATGCATGCTGGGGTTCCTGTGAGGGTGTAAAAGCGGCAGACCATGTGCTGCTCCTCTGAACACACCTGTAATTGCTTCTAGCCCAATATTTACCTTCCTGAAGAGAGCGGTGACCAACCACACAACAGCACCTGGCTACTGTACAAAGCCCCAGTGGAGCTGCTTCCTCTGTTTTGTGTGAAGGAGGAAGCAGGGACAGCTAGTAATTTCTTCTCTGTAGCTATACCATACAAGTAATCAAACAACTGTTGAAAGTTGGGCAGGGAGGTGTGGGGGCGGGGGGGGAGAGGACCATGTGTTAACGTAACTGATAGATAAGCTTTGCCCAGCTACAGTTCAGCCTGTCTTGAAGGTGAGGTGATGGGCATGTGGGTTTGTTCTTAGCAGTTCACCTGCTGCTGGCTTTCAGCACTTTTTATTCCGTTGTTTTGTTTACCTTACGGGCCTATTGTCATCACCTCCGTGCTGCCAGGGCAGGCCTCAGGTGCGAGCGAGCAGTCCACGGGCGCTCGAGGTGCAGCCACCACAGGGCCACGCCGGGAGGGGCTCCCTGCTCCCGCTGTTTGTGAAAATTGCTTCCTTTGCTGATAGTGATAACACCAGGCAAACAAAAGCTGTGTGGACTATTGAGCTTGTCTTTCTCCTCGGGACTTGAATTGCGTGGAGCATTCAAAGCAGTATAAATAGACCTAATATCCAGTAATGAAGCTGGAGCAGACACGAGCAGGTCTGAGTACCACCTGATGACAGGTCCTGTTGTGGGATTATTGGATGAATGGAGGTGCTAAGCATGGTCATTGTTTTCAAGTAAGATTCAAAAGGACTGCTTCCCATCTTTTGAGCTCCCATTTTCAGATGTAAAAATCCTGCCCAATAAAGCCCAGTATATTCACATGGGATTTTTGGACCACTGTCACAATTACACACACAACACAGGCTCCATGCCCAGGGAAAGGCATCCTGCCTAACTCAATTTTGTAAATTTTCTGCAGATTGGGGGTGTGTGTGTAATTGGGAAGAACCAGTGGATGTGCCAGATTTTGACAAAAGTGCCTAAGAGGGTAAAAAAACCCCATCCAAGGGTTCGTCTCCAACTCACATGTCCTTAAGAAGGCTTTCCCTAAAATACAGAGCACCATCTTTCAGTGTTAATGAATCAGCTGCTTCCCTTGAATTTACTCCCAGTGTATTGGCAGAGCACAGCCACCACCCTGTTATTTATTCTGCTAGACAAAATAAGCCAAAATTTGTATATAAAATCCACAAACAGTACATTTTCCTGATCATTTTAGGTCTTCTCTGTACCTCCTCCAGTATCAATCTACCTCTTCTGAGTACAGGTCAACCAATACTGAACACAGCACTAAACATGGGATTTCCCAGATCTCCTAGATGGCACTGACACAGAGACAATGTACCACCAAGCACAGGCATTCAGCATTGCAGTCATAACCAGCATCCTTAATGGTACCCCCATCACCATTTGAGCTCTTCTCCTCCCTTCCCTAGGCACTTCCCCCATTCTGCTCACGCAGTACAAGGGTGGCTGGTTCTTAGGCCTCCTGCTCAGAATCCTGCAGCAGCCTAGTCCACAGCTGCTCAGCCACTCAGGGATAGTGGTGTGCAGCTGCCAAGCCTCAGAGCCAGCCTCCAAGAGCCCTGACATGGATTTTAGTGGGATTTACTGCACTGAAATGCAGAAAATCTTGTTGCCTTTAGGATTAGCCCCCTCATTTGCACATAGAGTAGTGCATGCTGTCTGGGTCCGCTTCCTTGCACATGGTGCTCAGTCCTTCAGTTACCACCAAATGGACTTCTGCCTGCAGGACCCCCACAATTTCAATTCCTTCTGTCAGCAGTCATTGCAGCTGGGCGGCTTCCTAATGTTACTGGAACAAGGATCAACAGCAATTTTATCACAGTCAACCTAACTTGGGTTAATTTGTACTGATTATGAATGATCCCAGGTCATTAAATACAGATTAGTGTTACTGCAGTACAAGATTTTTACAGTGCTCTTGGAACTAAAATGTAGTTATTTCATTAGAAATGTTCTAATTTTCCATTACAAATGGTAAATAACAAGGCTGGAGCAAGGTGGGCTGAGGAAAGGCTGCTTGGGCAGGAGCAGTGCAGCCCTCAGCCTCCATGGCCCCCAGAGCCTGCTCAGGGAGCACATCTGCACCGCAGGGTAGCATCCCGCAAGAATAACAGATAAACACGCTCGCTTCACAAGCCACTGGACACTATATTTCTTCTGATGAGAACCATCCATTATTCTTCCATCCTCCTCTTTGTGTCACATTAGTGAGAGGTTTTACAAAGCAAGTCAGGGGACAGCTTTATTTACTCCCAGACGCACTGCACGGCACCCAGGCCCATCAGTATTGGTTACACATGACCTCGGGTCTTCCATTACGGGCTAATGTCTGCAGCCCTCTGACCTCCGGAAGTGCTTGAGGAAGAGCTGCAGTAAATCAGAGCAGCACTTAGTCGTGGAGGAAGAAAGTCCCTCCTTATCAATCTGCCAGCGGGAGAGGAAGGACTCTGGCTGGGCTGCTGAAGGGTGATGTGCTGTCGGCTGCTCGGAATACTCCACAGACAGAAGCAGCCCTTGCATTGCATGTTGCCACCATGGACTGTAAGAGCAAAGGTGGAGGGGGGTGAGCCTGGCTGTGTTCACCTCTCAGCCTGGGCTGGCAGGGGGAATCCCACCCACTCCATTCACAGTGCAGGTACTGTCTATGAAGGCCTCTGCTTGGTACAGACAGACTTTTCTACTGCATTCCCTTGAAGGATGCCTGGTCTCACACACTGACTTCATGGTAAAGCAAGGGCTAACCCAGCCCTAGACCCTAACCCTGCACTAAGGTCTATAATCAATCCTTACTACCCAGCTTCTTACCAGAGGACATGAGTAGTCTGTGCAGTCTCAGAAAATTTGTCATCATGGAGTTAACCCAAGGATGCTATTAAACACCCTGTGTGCCAGAGCATGAGAAATTACAGGTGGAAGTAATAATGTAAGGACAAAACACCACACTTGCAAATCATCATCAGTACAAGCAGTTCTTCCCCTGAGGATGGAAACAAGCAAATTTGCCACACATCCTCTGTGCCAACAGGTGAAGCCCCAGAAGGACACAGAGCAGGGAGAGCATTACAGAATAAAGTTCCCATTTCTGCTGGTCTTGCAATCAGCAGGAGATTTCAAAACTAGTAACAAGTAGCTCTCAGGGAGGCCCAAAGAACATTGGGACGGGAGCAGGTACTTCTCTGCTCTGGATGGGGCCTTAAGGGGAGAGGATAAAGATCTGCCAATGAAATGCATTACAATCAAGGCAAGAGGACCTTGGAGAACAAAAAACCAAGGTGGCAATATCACTTTCCTTCCCCATTTATCTCCTACACAGTTGCAATGTTCATCTCATTCTCAGAGTGCCTGGCTCAGTCAGGTCAAGGAGCTCCCTCTCCCAAAGATAATCAAATACCTCATACAGAAAAAAAAAAAATTCTGCAGTCCTAGAAACAAATGAAAAAGCAGCTGATCAGGTTGCTCAGGTCTGGAGAAGGCTTGAAGATCCAACATGCCATCTCCATCCTTCACCCCTAGAGCAAGAATACTACCCAACATAAAGAGCAAGGGAGGAAAAGGGAACAAAAGGATTTTATTGTAATCAAATGTGTCATGTGCCTAAAAAGTATTCTGCTGTGTCATATACATGTATACATAGTATATGTATGTGTTTTTTCCTTCTTGCCTGTCTGCAGAAAAACCACATCAATTTTACTCTCCCATAACTGGTTCTTGGCTCCCTCCACACATTCCAGTACAGCAGCATCACAAAATCTCTATAGGAAGGATTTACTCCCTCAGCTGATGTAGCTGACTGCCAGACTGGCATTATCCTCTTTGTATGAGGACTGGTTCTTCGGGGAAAGACAGGGTGTAACATCCAGCAAAAGGAGACGCTCTGCCCTTCAGGATATAGGAAATACTACCAGAAAGAATACTCTTTTTTTCTGGCAGAGCTTAAGATTCATACAAGATTCTCCAAGGGTGGAGAATCACCTCCTAATGACAACTCATTAGGTCACCTGGAGAGGTTTTTTATGGTTTATGTGCTTTGGGGGTTTCGTATTCTATTGCACAAGGAACTTTACAGTGAGGAGGTTTTTGCTCAGCTACAATTAGAGACAGGCCCAGACCAAAACCTCCTAATTACGGAATCCCAGGTCTTGGAAATCCCCACACATGTATTCACACTTCACAGTTCAGACCCAACTTTCCACTACATAAGGACCAGTAATTGGGGTTTCTTTAACACGTAAATATTAAAACCAGCCACACAAACACAAAGACTGCAGAAGGAGCAGCATGTTTCCATACAAACAGTGCAGAAAAGATTTTTTAAAAGAATCTGCAGCATCCATTAGGATCCTGGGAGCCTGGATTCATGAAGACAGCAAATGTGACAGCCCTTTTCTCCTCACCTCTGTAACTATTTGCTTGCTGTTTACTTGGTGTTTCAGAAGTACTAAGTCACAAGATCCTGTCCTGTCAATTCTGTCACTTTTCATGTGACAGCTGTCTGTCTTCCACATGATGATAACGACTTTGAAATTCACTTGGCATTTCAGCTCCCTTCCTGCTTCTCTCAACAGCTACACAAATGATGTCAACACATACAGAACAATAGCCTGTCATGAGCTGATAAGCACAAAGTGCACAGGAGCCTGTTTCCACAGGGTGATCCCCAAAAAGAGACTTGCATGCATTAAAAAATGTATAGAATCACTATTTCTCATGGATATAAGGAAGCCAGAATTTATTGCTCTGTTCATGTTGAAGGTCCCAGGTGCTGTTAAGCACTGATGCAGATGGATCTTGCAAATCAGAAAGCTAAGCTAAGTAGACCTGAGCTGTCTCAAACAGAAAACTGAGCTGTCCCACATGTGTGTCTCAGTTGTCACAGTCACCAGGGTTTTTACTTTCTGCTATGCCTGAAGGAAGGAGCAGGACCACAGCCCAGCTCACCACACCAAATACACATTATGTGACATTTACACTTCAAGCCAGGGTTTCTCAAGGGCATACACTACCAAATTAATGCATAATTATAGTTTATCACAGTCCTCT
>NW_008238337.1:7974468-7994552 GCF_000691975.1 Corvus brachyrhynchos
TGGTGTTCTTCAGAGGTTTCTTGTTTTGTAGTTACTTCATCTTTTTCAGTGCAAAAGTTTATTTAAATATTTCTCTAACAAAAAAACAAACAAAAACCAACCAAACAAAAGACCACAAACAAAAACCAACAAAACAATAGCAAAATAAGGCACAAATGCAAACCCAATGTTGTTTTCTGTGGTGCAAACATTTAATGCCAGTTTCTTATTATGGCAGCTTAAAATCCTGTGACTGCCCCCTAAGACACTATCTGAAATAAAATAAAAACAGTGACAAGTCTGTAGCTGAAGAAAAGGATCACCAAGGCAATAGCTCCTGACACACTATCTTTGGCAGTGGAGATATCCTTGCCTTTCACTGCTTCAGCCTACTCCCAGAGTGCTTTTATAGAGCGTTGTTTTAAAATCAGGATCATTCAATGACCAGATTTATAGCACAAATGGAAAAACCATGCCAAGGATCCCTTCGGTCCTGCTTCATAAGCACTGCTTAAAGCTGCCCATCCCCTTATTTTTTAACTTTTTTTTTTAAACAAGCAGTTTTCTGTCATGAACACACCTATCTATCAGCCATTAATAGTGAATGGTGGACAATTAACATGGGCACTTCAAATACCAGGGCCATATCAGCATACAAGTCTCTAAAATAGGAATAAATGCAACTCAAGTGTGCAAGGAAGTTCTATATAAATATGAATAGACTGAATCTGAGAGCTTTGAAAACTTGATAGTGCCAGTGAAATCCTGCTACTATGAAGACAACCAGACTTTGCGCCCATCCGTACTAAATCATTTTGAAACCTGTTTGCTGACTATTTTTATAGTTACTGTAAAGTGAGAGAACTTCCAAATTCACACTTCCCCAAGTATTTTTTACCACAGAGAATCTTACTGCAATTAGTCTGGTTTGTAATGGAAAACAGATGAAAGGAGAAATTAAATCAAAACCTTGCCTCATATCTAAGGTGTTTTCATGCCATGCATCCCAAGAAGTTTCCCCAAAACCAACAACATTAAATTAAAAGCTCAAATATTTCTACCAGACCCAACAAATGCAGATTAAGCTTAAATTTAAATGGAAAGTGAAAAGATTTTTCCTTCTCCTCACCTGCCAAGTCTTCAAAGTTCAGGGCCCTGTGTTTCTCTTTCAACACTTAGCAGCAGAAACACCTAGGGTTGAGTGGAGAGATTTCCTCCTCACACTGGCATTATTCATTATTTCTGAAGTGTCGACAAATGTCTTCAACACTACACAACGCACACAAACAGAGAGTCCCTGCCCCAACAAATTTACAGTCTGAGGCTGTTATCTTTGTTCTGTTTTGGTATATCACCACAAATTTCAACAGGGTACCAAATGGGCCCAATCCACCTTCCACCAGCAGTTTTCCACTACTTTTAATAGGAGTTGGAACAGCCCCAGTCAGACTAAGTTATAGAATTAGCTGTTGCAGGAGAGAGCAGAGTTCTTGGCATGTCTGCAAACAGCAAAAAACCTGATTCTCAACAGTTTTGTTTGAAATTAAGTGTATATTTGAACGTTTTCACACATAATACATTTTGAGAACTTAAAGAGCTCCCTTTCACTGTGTCTTTCAACCCCAGCAGTGCTACAGATTAAGCAGCAGCAGGCAATTTCTGAACCAAGGCAGGCTGGCAGCTACAGTAACAGCTCCAGCTGGTGGAAGTTGGTGAAAGTTTTGGTTTAGTTTGTGCTAAGCTTTCTGCCAGGACATTTCACACACTGGAAGTGTGTATTTTCTCTGACATTTCTGAGAGCCTCCAAGTGTTCCTGCAAATAGCCCCACAAATTTATTTCAAATTCAAATTGTGGCAATTTCTACCTATCCAAAACTCTGCTCTGAGTTGTTATCCACGCCTTTTCCCCAGCTGTACCCTGTGGAAGAGAATGCAGTCACACAGCCCTGTGTACTAACACACACAAGAGGCACATACACCTATTTACACCTAAAAAGTCGTACAAGGATAGTACCAGCTGGAGACATTGCCCCTCTGGCTTGTGCTCTAGCTGGGGCATGGATCCTTGTCAACATTCCTGTGTAAACCAGACTTGATTTTAAATGTTGTCATAATTAATTATTGCAGTTCAAGCAGCATTTCAAACCACAAGTGAAACACGTTCCAGCTAAAGGCAGAAGGGAATTACTGGGAAAAGACTGGGACAAAAAGCATCTTAAACCCACACCCACAACGTCCTAGTTACTACTGATGCATACCATGCCAAAGCTCAGCACCAGCACAGCCAAATGCCAAATGCCACAGCTCACAACAGCCTGACCCCACCACTGCATAAACCACACTGAGTTCAGAGAAAGACAATGTGAAATGACTGAGAAAACTTCACAGTTCATAGAGCATCTTCAAAGTCACATACCAGCAGTGTCCCCACCCAAAGCCCTCTCCAGCCTACCTGGTGCCGTCTTCTGGTAGAGAGGGATCCAAAAGGGCTTTCTTGCTTACAGCATTTTGCTGATCTGCTCTCCCTTCCAAACAGGACATGACCAGTAACTGCTGTGAACATCCAGGCCAGATGCCAGGTGTTGCTCTCCTTCTGTCCTCCAGCTTACAAGTGCTTCTTGCAGTTATCCCTGCTTAAAACCAGTATTTTCCTGATTTGCTCATAGATCTCCTCCTCCCTCCAAAACACGAAGTCCAAGGGGTTTCCATCCTTTTCCTCAACTGCTTGGCTCAGCCACTGTGGAAAGCAAAAATCAAGATCATGAGACTTGTGTGCAACAAACAGACAACTTGTTTGCCATAAAACATGAAAGTACACCACAAAGGTTTGCTCTGACAATTCTTATGTTCAACTCAAACAAATTGCTCTCTGATCCTTTTTAATGACATTTTTTTATTTCTATTTCACTGATATTTCCAAAAGCTCCAAAACAAACGTAGGCATTACTAGCTTCCATCAGAAAGTACTCAGCCTACTTACCTGGAAACACTGCTTGGGGATTTAATAAGGTAACTACTTGTCTACAGCGCATCAAAATACTTAATTTCCAGAACAAAGCTTTTTAGTACTTATTAAAGTTTTAGCTTGTACTTAACTTCCTTCTTTTGAAAAGCTTTCTCAGTTTCTTTCTCTGAAGTAGCATCATCCCACTGATTACACACTTCATGAAGACCTGATAGGACCAAACACACTGCTCAACTGTGTTCAATGTATAATTCAAGATCAGCTCTTTCCATCGTAAACTGATCTGTTTACTGTGGAACCACTCTGGGATACAAGCCTAGTATCAAATTGGTTATTTGGATAAGAAGGGGTTTTTTTGCCACATCTTTCAGATGGAAATGGAGTGTTCCAAGATGCATTAGGTTTATGTTATTGTGCAAATGGGATCCATTGTGAAGGTTACATGCAAGCTTAGTTTCTGAATGATTATAAAATTTTCGATACCCAGGTTGAGAGCACAAGTCCAAGTCTTATATAGAAGCTGCCTTCAGCTTGAAGGAAATAAGAACTCCCAGGGAATGAAAGACTAGCTGATTTCCTTTATAAACCCTGAAAATTCTTGGGGGAGAAGAGACTTGCTCTACACTTTTGACATCTAGAAATAACCTCCTCTTGCTCCCTGTCTCCTACCTTCCACTTGCCCATTTCCCATAAAGGTCATTTCCAAACACAATTGATTTGAAAACTCAGATTATTCTGTTAAAATTGCTGACTTTGTACTTGGCACCCTGAGCCAGATTGGGACAACCCCCTCAGGTCCTTTTTCCAGCTAATTTATAGCAATTTTTGTTGAGACAAGGAGTTATGGTCTGTAAAAGGCTTGCTGTCAGCCTCTCATAAAACCCCAGCACCCTGTCAGAGAAGCGACAGAGCCTGGGAAGAAAGTTTCAGCAGTGATCAGCTGGTTTCCAGATGGGTGGCCTTCTACACGCTATCCAACCCCATGGGTCCAATAAACTAGCCCTGATTTTGCACTTTAAAAAAACAAAGATACAAACCCTCCTCTACTCTCCAATAGGGTTTTATAAACACGCTCCCAGTCTCTGTGTCAAATTTATTAGGAAGAAATTCATTCTGCTTTCTCTCTCTTTGCATGCATGTGGCCAGCCCCTTTTGCTCCAGTTTCTCACTTTTACATGGGGTGGAGAGACTTTATCATGATTTACATCCTTCTGGGTTGTTTTCCCATCAGAAATAAAGAAGGGGGTAAACAAGTCAGAAAGTTGAGGGATTGGCCTCCAAGGTATAAAACCACCCACATGAGGCAATGTTTGTTCTCAGTCTGGCATAAATTCTCCTCTTGTTCTCTCCTCTGCACCTTAGCAAACCAGAAGAGCACATGATTCAAGAGGTAAAAGCCTGATCAGCAGGACCAGTAGGGAGAAAACAGCCCAGTTCTGAGCAGGAGAGCATCCTGCCTCCGGAACAGAACTGCCCCAGTACCAGCACTGCTGCTTGGGGGCCTGGCTCTGCCTCAGCACACAAACCACACTACCTGCACCTACAGATCTTCAGTTCCCTTCTAAGTAGAGAAATCTGTACCAGCCTCTAGACAACTATTTATTCAGCTGATATGTCTGTCTGTTTACATTAATTGTGGCATGCATAATTTTCCCTGTATTTAGCCCAAACTCCCCTTTTACTTTCAGCTCATTATTCTTACTGGCATCACTGACTTCAGCAGTGCAAAGATTTCAACTTGGCATTACCCTGAAGGGAAACAGAAATGGCTGTTATCAGCCTTTTGCCTGGTAGATGCCTCAGGGCCAATATTCAGGCTTTGGACTTTCCTTATAAAGCTGCAACTTCAAAGCCAATTGTGTTCTTCTCTAAACTCAGTCCATAAACATTACTACTTGATGACCCTTACTATAACATGCTCAGAGACTTTCAAATAGTGCAAAAATAGAAAACATAATTGTAGGGGGAGACTGATTGTCTTCACAAAGAGTGAGTAAATGTCATATTTAATCAAGATGTCGAACTAAATTTTTAGGCATCATAAATGTCTGCTCACTAAAACACATAATTATGGATGATCCTGGAATTTGAGTATGTAGGCTTTGCACTGAGGAAATTAGTAGAAAATATGCTAAGGAACAGACTTAATTGTAAATACGTGATAATGATACCACTGATCCCTTAGAGCTCTCTGAAGGATTCACTGTGTGTCTGGGTAAGAACGAGCCAGTTGATACTATGTAAATATATTATTTTTTTAAAAAACCCAACCTTTTATGAAGGTCCCTTATGGATGTTTCATAATGGTGTGAGAAGGAGGCAACTGATAAGCCCCATCATTTCTCTGATATATCTATTACAAAAAAATTTCAGATTTGCTTGCTCTGACTTGCAACCCCCTGAAGGCTCTGACCAGCTTCCCATGGACTGCACCATGGCCAGGATTTCATTCTCAGATATGATTAAACCTTAAATAAAAACAACATGTCCCACAAACAATTACAGCATTTTTCATCAACACGAAACTCATCAACCTCAGCAGTACAGACAATCTTTGTTAGAACAATGAATTTTCAGCAGGGCCTACAGAAACCTCATGGTGTAGGATCAGGGTTAGTATTACCTTTTTAGAGGTATAAAGTTCCCTTATTAGGTGCACTGAAACCCAGAGCTCCTTCGGAAAGAAAGAATGCTTCACATCCACTATTAATAAGCTTTCACTACTGACGTTCAGGACAGCCACAAAAAGTTAATATCAATCTTTCCTGTGAAGCTCTGCCCATCTGCAGCATTTGGCACAGATTTTAAAATACAGTAGACTCGAGTTTTCCAGGGAGCAGCCATCATTCCTGTGTTCCCTCTAGAGTGACTACTGGAAGCCAAAAGCATTTAAGCAAAGCTAGATAAAATCAGCAGCACCCAATGTGGGTTCTTTCTGGTTTCCTGCAAGTAAACAGACATGTTTACAAGGGGCTGTACATTCACATCAATCATAAGGTGACTTTGTTTACAGTAGAGGAATTTCCTGCAGGCTTTTGCTGTCCTGGTTTCTTTCTCTTTGTAATTACTTTTGTTCAAATGCAATTTAAAAAAGCCATAGGTACTCCAGCTCAATTCAAAACGTGACACACTGAAATCTGAAGCAGGCTATAATTCATGCCCAGATTTAGTTGTTCTTTTTCTTGTTTGTTTGTTTAAGCTAACACACATCTCTGCATTGAAAAGCCACTTTTCTCTACCTATCCAATTCATCTACACCTGGAAGAAGGCAGCTTTAATTTATCACCCCATAAAGAACTGCTTTTCTTACCAAACCTACACAACAGCAGAAGCCCACCTTACACAGGGATCAGGCTTATACTTCAGGTATCTAAGAGACAGATTCCTCAGGGGAATTAAAGTAAAAATGTTAGTGAATGCAACTGAAGACTGGTATTAATAGCAGCTGAGCAGCCGGGATTAAGGACTTCTGCTGCCATGAATCAGAGTGAACTATTTCTCCACCACTTCACTGAATGAAAATTTACTTCAGTGGGGATTTAATTTGAAGAAACACTACAGAATTTGGCTGCAAAGTTCAGAACTTGGACAGGGAACCATATTGGTTGTTCTGAGATACACCTATGCTTGATAAAAAGTCATGAACCAAAAGTTCACTCATGCTTAAGCTACTGGGTGCAGATAAGAAAAGACTGCAGCACTTGGGCAGACATCTCACCCACTGTGATGGCACAGATCTTACAGTTGCTCCATCAGTCCCCTGAAGGGATGTGCTCACTCCAGCCTTTTCTGCCTGAGCTGTTTGCTCTCCACTCTGCTTCATGGTTCAACCACACTTTAGGTAACTCTGAATTATTATTCCTGAGTGCAAGTGAGCACTAAGAGGTCAAACACAGGAAGGGCCAGGAAAGGACACTCCTTTAACACACAAGTTTTAGGAGGCAAGGTGCACCTAACCCCCAAAGGCTACAAAAGAGAGATGCGCAAGAATATGAAGAGCAGAGCCAGAGATTCGCCAAGAAAGAAGTAGATTGGTGTTTATGAGTGGCAGAAGAGGGAAGTAGCCCCCGTTTGCTACTGAGAGGCTCAGTTGCACAAATAGGAGCAGGACCCACATGAATATAATTTCATGAATTTGGAATTTCTTTTCAGTAGTTTCCAATGTACAAGCCATGGTTCGGTATAAAAATCAGCCTAGTACAGGCTCTCTTTGTTAGCATCTGTTAGCAAGAATGTCAACTAATCAATACATTGTTATTGCCAGATACCTACAGGGCTGGAATAGACACTATTTCTGACATTATTTTCAGTGTTCTTCTTACACTTCTTATTCCTGGAAGCTGTTTTCCTTCATCTTGTGTGGCATCATTATTCATCTTAAGCGATGCTTATCTACCTCCATAAATTTGCAAAAGGCCATCCAGAGAGCTGAGTCCCTCTGGACAGGCTACCAAACTCATGCAGGTAACTGTCTCCTCCTCACAACTTCATGCTGTCAGACTGTCACCTGCAGTTGGCTCAGGCTTTGGCTCTTCATGGTGGTGGGGACCCTTGTAGTTGACTTGCAGTGTCCCCACAGATCAGTTTCCCTGCTGTAGGTGATATGAGGGAACAGCCAGGACTTGGCAATACACGACAAAAAATCTTCCCAAACCTGTAATCCAATTTACAAGCAGCTCCTCGTACCACATTTGTGTGTCACAGGTGAATAGAGCCATGAGCTATATCTGTTAGCAGCTCCTGCTGCAACCATGGACTTCTGCAGAACTATTTGGCACCCTGAAGAATATGTTAGCAAGCCTGGAACTGCCTCCTGGAAATTTCCCAGCCTCTCTGTTTGCTTCTTCAGACAGACACTTCTTCTCCCATCCCAGGTATCTGCATTTTTCTCTCCCATACATTGGCAGAGCCCTGTGTTCCTCAGTGCTTTGTGCTTTTGAGGAATCCTGGCTGCACACACACAGGGCAGAGATAAACTGGCACATGGTGCTTTTCTGCTCCACAAGTGCTGTGTCCCAGGAGGATGAGTAGCACAGAGAGCAGGGCACTCTGAACCAACTGGGAAGCCCTGCAATCACTTCCAGTCTGACCTCTTGGCAAGTCACTCATCTCTCAGGGTCCTGTCCTGCACCTCAGCTATTGAACTGTCTGAAACAGCACCTTAAATGCACAAGCTCCAAGCTATGTCTCTGCTCTGCTTTTCGTATTTCCTTTGAGATTATGGCCAAGTCACTTTTCGTGAAACTGTGTCCCAACCTGAATGTAGGGGTTCTCCTTCAGCAAGAAAAAACATGCAGTGTTGTGACACCACAGGGGGAACAGGAGGAGACAACACCAAAATTTTTCAAAGATGTCCATTGCCATGATAGAAGCTACAGAGAGCAAGATCTGTCTCTTGTCACGTGCTGGTAAAACCAAGCACCCACCATGCTGTGTCACTTTGCACTAATGCACCTCACTCCATAAATAATAGTGTATTGGTGTATGGGCCATAGCCAGCAGAATAAGTACCAAGTATATAGGATATACCACCTATAAGTTAGTGTCTGAAGGGAGTAAAATTAGGGTAAAATTCATCTACTCTCACTTCAAATCAAGTGAATAAGGCAATAACATTTAAAGGAAGGGGGACACAGTCAACTGTACCATGCACTCTTTGGGAAACACATCAATATCAACAGTATCTTGTAATAATATATTTAAGAGAATTATTATAATTCTGAATACTCTCTTGCCTCAGGACCAGTTTCTATTTGTCCCAAGACATGTTGAAACAATAAGGAACATTTTCTCACCAAGCCCCTGCAAAAAATTTTCTCTCAAGGGTTTAAAAAATTGGCAAAAAGCCTTCTGCAAGAAAAATGGAAATACTCTCTATTGCAAAATCATCACACTCCCTCAAACTGTGCATACAGATATCGGCAACTTAGAAAAACTCACATATTTAAAACAAGATCTTTTTCTGGTAAATACAAGGGACCACTCTGCCTTCATTTTTAGAAAGGGACAACATCAAGCAAAACTTCTCAGCATAGTACACAAACAGATGATTTCTGTAAATGCTTACACTGATGAAGTATGTGCTGTATTTGATGGGTAGGTTGTGAAATGTTTGTTTTGCTGCAGGACAACAAGATCCTGGAACTTCTACGTGCTAATACAATCCAAAGGATCATCAGGTATTTTGAAGGTTTAGAAATAACCAGGACATCACAATGAACACCCAAGTGTTTGCCATTTGCCTTACATTAACTGACCTAACAAGTCATCTGAATAAACCTGCATGTACATAAAACACAGGCGAACTGATCAAAATGAGGAGCTACTTTGCTTAGTGTCTGGCTGCAGCCTTAAATTCTTCAAGGGAAACTGGCTGAAGTAAAAAGAGAAAAAAGTCTTACTTCTTCTGTGAACCTCTTTTGAGCAGTATCTGCCACTAAGAAGATACTGAGGGAGAAGAAACGCATCCCTAGCATCCCATGTCCCGATATTTTGGATGGAAACACTAGGTGGTAGCCTGAAATTCATCAGACTTCAGAAGGAAAAATGCGAGTTACAGCAAGCTCTTTTTTAAATTACTCTTTTGCTGTAGAGAAGACCATAATGGCTGTTGAGCAATATACAGGGGCACTACGGAACAGCAGAGGGTACAAGGACTAGCTGGGGGTCTCTTTGGCAGTGCCTGCCACAGTAGCTCAGAGCCAGCCAGCAGCGGGAGGAGGAAGAAAATGGATTTCAGTGTATCAAACAAAAGACCCAGCAATTATTACCATCCTGAGGCATCCCTGACACAGAGTGGGCTCACTGCAGGAAAAGAAAAAGCTGCACAGAGAGCTGCCTCCCTTTGCATCATGTACTGAAAATCCACACAGAAAACACAGACCAAGCCTCAATAGTTTGCTCCTGGAGGCACCCTGCATGCAAAGAGGAGGGGGTTAATCTAGCCTATAGACAGGTACAATGTGCACTAGGGATAGGGGTAATAAGGAAGAAAACTTACTGAACCCAAGGCAGTGAAGTCACTAACGAATGACTTCCTTGTCTTTGCACCCCGTGTGAGGATAAACATAAACACTCACAAGTACCCTAGCGAGCCTGGGCTACTTATTTCATCAGAAAAGGCACAACCTATGCCATGAAGATAAATGAGCTACAACTGGGGGTGTTTTTCCTTTTTAAAGCACAGTGGGCAGCAGTAGACACCTAAATACTTGGTATTTCTCATCCCTGTAAGAAAAGGGTTTCTACAACTTTTTAAGAAAAGCAGAGGAATCATCAGCATTCCAATCTCCTTGACATTGTTCACTGTGAATATTTGCGTAACAAATTCTGCATACCTGACATTTCCTTACCCAGGCTGTGTGCATGCTCGCACCTGACAGCAGTTCTGCTGTATTTGCTGCCATAGAGATTGCTTGGCAAACATCAGAGATAAGCAGCAAACTCAGCTATCATTCTGTTATAAGGAATCCAATCAATTCTAATGTAAAAATTAGTCAAGTGTTCTTCCTCTGCCCATTCTGCTACTGATTAAAAGTTATAACAAGCTTCACAGACCTCCCATCCCTCCCCACCTTGTAAAACTATTTGTCTAATGCACTGGGGGGTGTGGCATAACCATTTGCACTGTCCTTCAGCATCAATTCAGAAAAGTGTTTCAGCATATGATTAAGGTTCTCTGAGTACAACACCAATGCTAAGCAAATGCCCAAGGACACTGCTGAGCTGGCTGTACCAGTGAACCAAGACTTTTAGCTGTCAAGCTTTGAATGAGCATCTTGCTGGGGCACCCTGGTCTCAGGGCATGGGCAGCGAACAGAAAGCAGCACTAGGGCAGAGCAGTGCTGATGAGCATAAAAGAATAGCATTAGAGCTAGGAAGGAAACACTTAAGAGATTCAAATCACAGGATGAAATGTAGGTAGCAAGACACATCACAGCTGTCTCATACATAACAGGAAATGTTTTAAATCCTCCTCAGTATCAAGACAATCAGACCAGATGATCCACTATGGTCCCTTCCAACCCAACCGATTCTGTGATTCTGAGAGCGTGAGGAAAGAAAGTGCTGCTGGCTTGCTCACCTTCTCTCAGGTCTGTGACCCCTGAGCTCAGAAGGAAAACTGGAATGGAGCAGGGAACAACCAGTCCAGGGTTCTTCTAACCCTCACGTCCAGCTGTCCTGCTGCCACACAAATAAGCCGATGAGGCACAAAGACACAGTGGAGCACAACTCAGAGGCAGCGTTGGACTCCTGGGGGCAGAAGATGATCACTTGTGCTGTGCTGCCAACCACTCCTGGGATCCCCTTCAGAACTCTGCTTGGCATGTGGGACTAAGAAACTGATGTCTCTGGGCACAGCACACAATTCTCTCTGTGTTGGGGTGGTATGCCCTAGGAGAGCACACACCTGCAAATACACTCCTTCAGGTGGAAAATAGAACAGGAAAGTGAATCTCCACTAGAAAGCAAAAAACCTCCTGATAATAAGCTGTGACTGAAGTGAAATTCTCTTTATGCATAGCCATGTGATATCCAAAACCAACCCAACTGTCCTTCATTCTGATCTTTACCAGGAATTATTAGCACCCCTCCAGGAGAAAATCCACCTCCTGTATTCTGTTTCCAGCTGGCTCCAATTCACTCATGTTCTAAATGTCCCACTGGATTCTTCTAACATTTTATAAGGTGTCAGCTTAAATTCCTGTAATCCGTGGCCCCAGCTATGGCTATTAGCATACAGTATGAAAAACAGTATTTGGGAACAGGAGAGCCAAACTGTGAAAGTGCAGTCTCTAAATATGGCTGCGACTTCAGAAAGGAGTTTGCAAATGTCCAGAGATTGGGCTGCTCTCATGTAAACCAGGTCACTTAGACACCAAATCTCCTGATCTGATCACATGTGTTGGAGCTTGAAAGAAGCAGGGAGAAGGGGAATATATGGAGCTACAAAAAGTCTCAATTTGCAACACTGCCAGTGTACATTTATCTTGAATATGTCTCAAACAGGAGAAAATCAAAAGAAATAATCTCCTGTGTCTGCTTGGCTCAGGACATAATAAAAAGTGGCAAAATTTCCCTCTTGTAATACAGACTATTAAGTTTTCCATCCCAAAGAAAATGGAGGGTTCCCTGCTATGTAAATGCTTCTCTCTAATAGCAACTGGTCAGCTAAAAGATGGGGGACTGATTTAAGAATTATTTAGTGAAATCTGGTGCCTTCTTTTCTGTTGGGTGCAGCCAAAGGCCAGCTCCAACTCTCCCCTCCCTAAGCATCTTGACAAATGGGTTTTTAAACAGCTCTAGTCCCTCTGGAGGGGGACTTTTTACAAGAGCATGCAATGATAGGACAAGAGGGAATGGCTCAAAACTGAGAGAAGGCATGTGTAGATTACATATTAGAAAGAAATTCTTCCCCATGAGCGTGATGAGGCACTGGCACAGGCGGCCCAGAGAAGCTGTGGCTGTCCCATCCCTGTTCAAAGTTAGATGGGATAGGGCTTGGAGCAACCTGGTCTAGTGGAAGGTGTCCCTGCCCATGGCAGGGGGGTTAGAAACAGATGGTCTTTAAGGCCCAGTCCAACCCAAACCATTCTATAACTCTGTGATAATAAATTAAGAAACCTTGTCTCAATTAATAGTCTCTCCAAATTGGAGGGGAGTGAGAATAGGGAGGAAGTTTGAGTCTTGGAGAAGATTCAGGTATTACACGCTGAGTGTAATGTAACAAAACAAAGAACTAGATAAAGCTAATAATGAAGTAATCATTAATAACAAATCTGTCGTACCCTAAGCAACAACATATCATCTGCTAGCAGCATCAGTTTAAAATGCCATATGTACAAGCCCCTTCCACATGTATCAGATTTTGATTTCTTCTCTTAGTCGTGTTCAAATACAGCTGCCCCTGAAACTACCTTGTCCCAAAGGAAACCACAACTTTAAAGTGCAAGCCAGGAATATTCCCTTGGCTACAATGATTCTCAGCAGCATTTGACATTACAGCCAAGGTCATTTATCCACTAGCTAGTCAGGGATCGTTAGTGACCTATAAGTGCAAGTCTATTACAAACCTGTAGGTCTTAAATGAGCTAACAGCACATACCGTCTCCAGCCTTTTAGGGTAAGTGTGAAGACGCCTCTTAGATCAGATCCTCAAGATAGCCTGGGGATACTGATGCATTCAAGTTGGAAATTCATGCCAAAACAACCCCAAATAAAAATGCTGTGAAAAAAATCCAGTGTCAGGGTGTCTACTTGGGAAACGAGAGTGCCAAAATCACTTATTTTGCTGGGAACAGAGCTTTTAGAAATCACAGGCCTATTTAAGGGGTGTATGTGGGTGTTTTGGTTTGAGACAAATTTGTAGGACAAATACAATATCATACAGTCACCCCAGGACATTGGGACACTTTACAAAAACAGTCTTATTACCAAACAGTAGAGAACTAATAAATGTTTCAAGTAAGATGAGCTTAAGCTTACCTCCATTTTTTGGTGCTGTTGGGAGCAACATGATACAGTGATCTTAATGGACACATTTCCCATAAGTATCCTGGATTGCACCTTTATACTCTAGTGTATGGTTATTGATGAGCAGTATTGTATGTGCAGTTCTTCCCATCTGGGTGCAAAATCTGCACTTGCTATATTTGGAAGCTGAATAGAAAGCCATTTGGCATCTCCCCTCCTTGCCCTCACAGGATGCCCCTTTATAGCCCAGCAATCACCAAGCACTAGATGACACCTTTAACCAGTCACTCATCTTGACTCAAGTGTTTGTAAAGGTTCCCATTAGTCCATTTTTCTCTGTTTCACACCACCAGCATTTGAGCTCCCATTAAACTGAACCAAGGAGACATTCAAACATGACAGATCATCTCAGGATACTTTATATTTAGAAATCAGCCTCAGGCTACAACAGTTCCTGAGATTCCTAGCTCCCTTCAGACCCAGGTTTATAATGTATCCTCCACGAATCACTTTAATTTCAAATTAGCACTGCATAGTCCCCAAAAGCCACAGAGAAGAATGAGGCTTCCACCGAGCCAAAAACCCCACAAATGTCAGGAAATGGAAGACATGGTCCTAACCACACGTAAAATCCAATCAGAGTTGTTCTGATCATTGGAAAGCTGTTCTCACAAATACTTAGGTCTTTCCCCCCGCCATACATTTTATAATTAGTTGCTTGCTTTTATTTAACAAAATACGTTTCTCACACACTGCCTTCAAGGTTACCCTACTCTGTCGGTCTAACGTGAGCTGGCAAAAGATAAACACAAGCTGCCTACAAGATAAATCTAGAGAGGAACACACTCCATAGTAAAATCCTCCATTGCATCTGTTCTCTTCACATGAACAACTGCTGCAATCTGGTATTTCTGTTCCAAGATATTTATGTGTTCCATACACCAGTGGGAAGCGATTAGGCAAAGCAGTCCCGACGCTGCAAAGTGCTCACCAGCTGAACCGTGCGTGTGTGGGACGATCAGCTGTCAGTCTGAATCCACATGGATTTTGTTACCTGTTGCCCCTGTGCAACACAGTAATCAATATTAAGGGATTACACTCTAAGAACATGAGTGGGGTTCAGTTTTCTCTAAGTGACCCAAGCACATGCTCAACGTGTTTGTATGAGGAGATCAAGTGAAAGATCCATTAGACAATAAAGCAGCACAAGCCCACGTTCCTGTGGGCTGAAATCAAGGGCACATTTTCAAGCACTGAGTAGGCTAAAGAAACTTGATGCCATCTGAAACAGCCCTCAGCCAGTGTGTGCTGGCTGGATAGAAAATTCTTATTATCTTCTTATCCTGCTTTGTTCCTTGCTGGGTTTTTGCAGACTCAATAATAAAACAGCAAAGTAACATCCCAGACAGAGAAACTGAAGAGCCGCCCCATGTTTTCTTTATGAAGTGCTTCATGTATTTGCCTCCGGTAGCTTTTTCATAGAAGCTAAGGATATTCATGGGGAGAGGCATAGCGAAACCAATCTGTGTCTGGAAAAGCTGATATGCTCCTTACTTGTCGTAACCTGAAGCCACTGCCTTCTTTTTTCTCTCTCTCTTTTTTTTTTTTTTAATTACTGGTACATATTTGAGACCTGAGCCAAAATGATATAAGAAGGAATCCTGCCATGGCTTTGCTGATTACTTGAACAGGTCCTTTGACAGCAATAAACACCCGTGCTGATAGCAGAGTATAATGCAATCTCAAATCAGGCCATAAACCAGGAAAAACAGATGAATGCTGAAAAAAAAATCCTGATGTAAGTGCATGTGATGGTCTACTACTGCAGTGTAACCCCAGGTACTCTGGTAACTCCTTCTTGTCAAGGAGACTACAGTGCTTTAAAAACTCTCATGAACTAAACACTGCAACATCCCATGGAAACAGGGAGGTATCCTTCACTCTGCAATCTGGTAGAGAGCTGATGTCTGCTTCCACCCCTGTGGGGCTGGGGAGTCTGATCCCAGCAGGACCACACAGTGCTCATCCAGGAAGCCATTGACCGCACTGAGACTAAGCCTGCAAATCCCAGCCTTTTGCCTAACCAGGAGCACAGTCCTTCCTCCGAGATGAAGGAAGAAAATAGACAAAGTTAGGTTGATAAGCTAGTCTGATGACAGATGCTGTGTTGAATTCCCACATTAGATAGTGATGATAAGGACTTAATAATTTCTATACTGAATGTACAAAAAGTTTAATAATGCATTTCTTTTAATAAATATTGAAAGCATTGTCACATAGTGTCATACCCAAGCACTCAATTTTATGATTTTGTCCCCAAACCCATGGCATTAATATTAAGATATCATAACTTAGTGGGTTGTTGCTTCTTTTAAATTTGCCTTCTATTTCTGAGCTTTAAGTCCTGTTTTTCAGCTATTACTTTTTTCCTATGACAAGGAGGGTTAGAAACTGCCTTGGTTTTCAAAGGCTGAGATTCTCCATTAATTACATGCATGGCTCTAGGAAATACACCAAATATCACATAACTTGGCATTCTTACCATGTTTCATGTTCAAAGCACTTAGTAAAATTCAGTTAATGGGTCCTGATAGCACTGCTGTATTTGGGGTTAGTAAAAAATGGTTGCTCTGAGCAGGACTTGGGACCCTGACAAGGCTCTTTGGAGGATCAGGCCCTAAGCAAGGTTCCTCACGGTCATTGGAGGACTCATAACTGGGATTACAGTTTTGGATTCCTCCTGTCCCGAAAGCACACTTCTCTTATTAAAGAAATTAGCACTCAAACAGAGCCACATCCACTCCTGAGCATCTGTTTACACACTCTGGGTAATTTTTGCTTAGTTTGTTACTGACCTATCCCTCTAGCCAACCCTGCAGTAATGAAGCAGTACACACATCAATAAAAACAATGTACAAAAAAGTTTTTAAATTGAAATACCACACACCTCTGTAAGATCTGGAAAGTAACAAAGCACAAAATGGCAGCTCTTGTTTCCACACCTGCCTTTCTTTCCCATCCACCCACCCAAAATTTTAACAGGAGTGTTTATTTGAAGAAAGAAAAATTAAAAGCTAATAGGTAAGAGATGCACACTGGGGACTCAGAGGGCCCTGATCTAGGGACAGGGAAGGTCTCATTACACCTGAGAGCCCTTTTTCCTTTCACTGCTAAATCCCACTCTTGGGCGTCCCTTCTGGAAGGCTTTCTGAGGTTGGTAGTGTTTGCACTGCTTTGAAATGCAAGTCTCCCCTCTTTGTTTGTTTTTGAAATGGTTTGAAAGGGAGGAGCAGACGTCCTTGGCTACTAAAGCTGAGCTTTCCCAAAACACAAGCTGCTGCTCTTTGTTTGCTTCTCGTTAATTAGCTGTGTGTCTAATTAGTGACAGGTTCCCTTTGGCTTTCCTGAAACCAAAGCCGCTCCATGTCAGTAGAGGTCCATCAGGGGACTTGTCAGTGACCGAATGGTTTCCAGCTGCTCTGGGGCTCTCCTCAGGAGCACGGTGCACACACACTGTCACTTACCCCCGAGGGACTGCTGATAGCCGAAGGAGATACCCTTATCCGCACTGAACCCCTGATTTCAGGCAGGTCCAATCTGTAATATCCTAATCCACATCACATCCTAATTCACATCACATCCTAATTCACCGTGGAGACAGTTTCACAGCAGGATAGGAAACAGGGGCTCATTTTCTAACCCTCTGCTCTAATCCACTTTCCCTTCCCAGTGTTTTGCTCCGACACTTCGGTCAAGATTCACCCCAGTCCAATAACACTAAGTTCACCCGAGGGTGAAAAACTACTTTTCATCTGCACAGTGCATCACTCAGCTTTCAGGGCACTCACTGTAGGATACTGTTATTGCAGTTTGTTTATTTAAACTGAGGTGAGCTTGGCCTGTTACCAGCTTTAAATTCACCTTTTTGGGGACTCATTGAAAAACCCCTTCAGCTGTACATGCTGGTGTGAGAAAGAGGAAGGACACAGACTTGTACCATCCCAGGGGACCACTGAGACTGTTTCTCCCCCACGAACACACTTCCTGCTCTTCTCTGCTCACTTCCCCCCTACGGGTTTCCATCAGCAGATCCCTAAAGAGAGAGGAGTTTATTTAATTCCCTACTGATGCCAGATCCTGTTGGTGCCAGAATGATTGATGGGCAAGCACCATGACTGACGGGAAGATGCGCTTTCAATTAGCTGTGTGGGCCCCTTCCCTCTCCTGCTCTCTCTCCCCAAAGTCCCTCTGGGGCAGTGCCCTCATTGCAGGGCTTCTCTTCGTACCAGAATTCTGTATTCCCTACCCTCTCTTGTATCAGCAGCACCATTTTACACAAACATGGCTTATTTTAAACTGGGCAAAGCTGAACATGGAATTTTCTTGGACATTAAACAACCCCCAAACCCATCAACCCCAGGCCACCAGAAGAAGATATTTCTCCCAAAAGCCACGGGGTTCATAGCATTTAACTCAAAACCTCTCTGAAACCCAAGGTCTGTGATACATGGCAGATGACAGCTCTGGGGAGTCATGGAGCCAGGAGAAAAAGCATAATCTTTACATGGTTTTGACTCCTTTTTTTGCAATGACCACTCTAAGACTGGCCTACATACAAAAACCGGGATTACTCCTACAAAACACTATCAAATGCAAGGGAGATGAGAATTCATCCTATTTGGTTTCTTGTTTCTGCAGAACATGTAATATCTTAGCTCTTGCTCTCATTCTTGGTTAACAAATCCAACCCCTGGCACAGCCATTTGTGCAAATACGATGGCATAAGAACATCAAAAGAGCATTTTCATTTCACCTTTTCAAAGGTGATTTTTTTGCGTTTCTTTTCAGGTTGCACTAGAAATAATATTGTTTCCTGGAAATATTTTCCTGCACCAAGATTTTCCATTAAGAACAAACAGTATGATCTAAACATTGACTGCAGCCCAGAAGACTGAAACCATTTTCCTGTGTCAGAGTTTTAACAATAGCCACATGTGGATGAACAGCAGGTGCCAACAGAAAACATCAGATCTGAGCTGATAGGCTCTTCACCAGCCAAGTCCAAAGCCTGCAGCAAGGTTATTACTTCACTTCCCACAGTAAAGGTGATCTAGTCAGTAACAGTGGTGTGGAGATGAGAGAAATCAGGGCAGTAATGAAGAACTACACTATTCTGGGACAATTGACTCCAGAAACAAAAGCACTGGACTAAGAGTTGAAGAGATATGTAGAGAGACTTTGCTGGTGATGTACTGGAGATAGGAACATCTAAGACCTCCTCTACTGATCAAATAAAGCTGTTCTGAGGAACTTGTATGACATTAAATCATGGCCAGAGAAACTTATCTGAACCTAAATCCCCTGTAAATGCTTCTCTGTGCCCCATTCCTCCATCTGCAAACAGGGTTTGATTATTTCCAGTAGATCTACACAGACCACATTACAAAGCTCACTACTCCCAACCCACTGGCTTTATGTATTTCCAGAAGCACTATTGTCTTCTGAAGTTTACAAAGCATCTTGGATTCAATTCTGGAAACACACATCTAGACCTTGCCTAGAATATATATGTAATCAACAAACTTGAGACAAACACTTCTGTACTGGCTGGTACAAAGATTCCTTACTACACAAACTAAATAGCCTGCCAGTATCAATAGCAATTAAATACAGTTACATAATCAACTCTCATTTCCAGCAATGAACCAAATCGTCCTTGTTTTAGACAGGCAACATAAGTCAAAGTCAGTAACACTATCCTCATACTGCTCGAGGAAGAACACTCCAGAAGACTGGAAAGAAATAGCCTCTAATAGAGATTCTTTCCCACATTTCCACATGGAAAAGGAAACCCCAAAGTATGTCTCTACTGCAGCCTTTCAGCTTCTGTTGCTTTTCTAGTTCAAGTTAAAAACATGACACAGTCCATAGAAATGCATGAAAAAGAAATCAAGCACCTGATATACTTATGATGTGTATAAGCAGATGTGTGAGACTTTCCTGTATGACTCATTGCTCATCCTTGGTCAACTACAATTAGGAAAACAACAGGAGGAATTAAAATGGGACAGAAAACCATGACGGAACAAAAGCTGAGACATCAGTCAGCCTAACCCTAGCCTCAGTTACAGCATGTGAACCTGAAATAAGTCTGCTAAAATCAGTGCTATTCTTCCAGACTTACATACATGAAACAGAGATTAGGAGGTAGTTCAGACAATAAATCAGAAGATGTGCGTATCATCACTAGTTTCACTGCAGTTGGTGTACTGCAACACATGCCTCTGGTAGGGGGATGCTATGAACAACTGAAGCCTGACATTCAGACCTGGTTTGGACTCCAAAGGTTGGACTGCTTCTTACGGGTTGCACACTGAGGGATGGCGGGCTTGTCTACGCACTGCCTGCTGAGCAGTCTGAAATGAAAAGGGAATCTGGCTTCACTCTCCACTGTTCATCTGTTGGGAAAAGAATTTCCAAGAAAAAAAAAAATATATATATTTCTTCTTCACTTTCTATCAACTTCCCCTGCAATTACACATGGCTTAAATCTAGTGCAAAGGAGGGACCAGGGAAAAGGGAAATAGGGTTGTCTTTGGAGAAGCAACTTAATTATGTGCAGTGTGGAGCCAGATCCTACATTTAAAAGGCCATACTACAGAGTTCA
>NW_008238337.1:7994565-8008076 GCF_000691975.1 Corvus brachyrhynchos
AAATAAGAATTTGAGATCTAACAAAAACAAAGAAAAAGGAATGTCTTTTTAGATACCCCATGCTTTCAAAACCAGGGCAAGAAGCCTATAAGGAATGCCATTAGTGCCAGCCACTGCAGCACATCTGGCTTCAAAGCTGCCCTTGCAACTCTACATGTTTTTTCATCTGTGTCAATAGAAAAGAGCAGTAAACAGTTCTAGCAGAGCTGTGATGGTCCGATTTGGGATGGAGTTAGAAAAAGCCAAATGCAGGCTAAGTAAGGAGCGCTCACAGAGCCAGTACTAACTCCTAAATAGCTTGTCTCTTGATCTAATAGAAATTTGGAATTCTAATTTGGAAATGCCGCATGTGTTCCCTGTCAACCACCTCCAAGATCACCTGTAACATGAAGCAAAGGAAAGGCAGAAGGATCTGATCCAGCCACTGACCCTGCCAACAAGATTTGTTTCAGCCACCGCAGCAGAGGTGAGCAGGGCACAGTCCTGTCTGTGTGTGCGAGCCCCGTGGGCAGGTAATAGGATTCAGACAATCCTTTTGTGAAGCAGCCCCTTGATCCATTCCCCCAGTCTGGCTGGCAGGAATGAGAAACCGGGTGGATGTTCCGGCTGGGGACATTTCTATCCAAACGTCGGTGAATTCTGCCCCAGAGCCGGACGTCTCTTTTCCTCGCCCGCTGGCCGGTGGAAGCGGCAGAGCAAGCGCATCCCAAAGACTGTCTCCAGGTTACTGGTGCCCTCTGCCGACCAGCAGGAGGAGGAAGAGCCTGATGCGATAGCGAGAGGAGAAAGATCCCAGGCCTCCGCCAGTCTGCGTGGAAAGGCCTCAAACACAACGTACAGACCACACTTAGGTGTAAGAAGCTCCTCCCCTCTCCCCAGTCTGACCGGGTACCCCACGCAGCAACACATCTGCAAAGGGACCACATGATCACTGTAAAATCATGTGCATGAGATGATTGCAAGTGTCATTCTGAACCTCAGCCCTCCAACAAGCAAAAGTATTAAAAAAATCACCAGCATCTGCGGGTTTGTCTTCAGTGAACAGCCCCCTCAGCACACACTGAAGTGCATCAGCTCCTGCAGTCCTGCACCACAATGGGGCAGGGGAAGCGCAGTGTGGCCCAGGAGCACTTTGTTTGTTCTGAGTGAAAGAGGGGATTACCTGAGTGGGGCTAAACAAGTGCCTGAAGATTCAAGTGATGTCCAGAGCCAGCTGAAAACAAGCTGTATTGCAGCCACTCTGATGGCAAAAGATAAAGGGGCTGATGGCTTTAAGAAAAGGGCTCATTGCACAGGAGAAATGGAGGGTAAATTGGTCTTTTTATTTCCTGCTCGTGTCAGCTGGTGATGAATTAGGAACAGAAGAAGAACCCTGACAAAGAGCTCCCATAGGCCAACCAGCAGGCTGAGAATTTGGGAGGTTCAGGTCTGCAGGGACCCCATGGCTGCCTTGTCGTACCTGCCCAGCTGTCTGTGGGCTTGGGGTTTGACTGCAGGGTGGGTGAAGAGGCAGGAGCTGCCTGGGGGCTGCTGCTGTGACTGGCAGGACAGCTTCCCCCCCCCCGAGGCTGATGAAGGGGCTGAGGAGAGACGAAGAGGAGCTCTTTGTTAAAGTGTACCCGCCTCTTGTGGCAGAGCCAGCCAAGCAAGAGGAGTTGCTGTAACTTTGCCCCTGGCCTGTCAGGGCTTTTTACAGGACAGAAACTTTGCTCTCTTAGCACAACTTCAGGAGGGACAGCACACAGCTTTCATGCCCCACCAGCTCTGAAGAATAAGCACTTGCTGGCAACCCTTCAGCTCCAGCCCATCCCTGTACCCAACAGCCCAGGAGCAGCTGAAGCAGGCTCAGAGCACCTGCACTAGAGGGTTGTGCAAAACCCCAAAGCCACATGACTGTTTCCACACAGAAAAGGGTGAATCAGCCCTTCCAGATTGATCTGCCACCCTCCAGCATATGACAGATTTAGCCCTTGGCTACCCACAGCAATATTATATCCACTTTGTTTGTTAGGGTGTCACTGGGCTGAAGGAGCCTTTTCCCTGACCTGTCTTGAAGCCAGCTGACCTCAGTAAGAGCCCTACTTCCCCACCTCAGTGCATGTAACTGTCTATCATTCACTTCGTCCCACATTTTAGGTGCTGAAGAAGAGCCCTGGCCTTGGCATCTGCTCTGCAAGCCCAGGAGGTATGTACTGAAAGGCACCTGCTTTCAGGCTGTGGGAACAACCCTCTCAGGTCTCCATTAGAGAAGGCGATGACAGTTGCACTTATACAGGTGACTAGGTTTCACCCATAAGAGACAGGCAGAAAGATGCTTTAGCAAAGGGCACACCAAAGAAATGCACCTTCTCTTGGCTAACCTCTGCCCCCCTGGTCCTTGCCACTCACAGTGAACTAGAGGTGTTCCCTGAGGTAGGACAACCAGTTCTGGTGGCAAGAGCTTGGCTTGTTGTCGCAGAGCAAGAGCCAGAACTTGCAATAAACCGTTCTTTATAAAAGCACTTTCCCACATGTTTTCCCTTTGGTGGCACTGCAGCACCTCCCCTTCTCAGGTGCCCTCTCCAGGACTGGACCTCAATTAACTCACAGCCTCAGGCTATAAATCAAGTCAATAAAAGGGGCTGTAAAATAAACATGAACAGATCTTCCCCCTTCCATTCAAAGGTACTGAAGTGGCAAAGCCTTTTTCCAAGCAGAGCTTAGACACCCTGTACTTCACTGGCCTCAGAAGAGGGAATCCAATGTGCTCATACATTAATAGAGGTGACCTGGTCACTGGGATGCAGGCAGTGCTAGGAAGTGCCCCATGGCTTGGAGGTCAGCCCCGGGTCTCTTATTCAGAATTTCCATGGGGTGGACAGTTCTAATTTACAGCTCACAAGAGTTGGGAAATATTTTAGAGAGGGAGGTTAAATAAGCAATGTTGTTGGTTTTTATTAAAAGGCCTGGCCTACAAGAACATAAAAGCATACATTTCATCCAGCAGACCTACCTGACACCTCAAATAAGGAAGAAAAGTAGATCTTCAGCACTGGAGCCAAAATCTGCTCCAAGGGATGCCCAGGAGGTCAGTAAAGTTGGCTGCGTGACACTGTCAACACAAAGGACTAAATTCTGCTGTCAAAGCAGCAGCCATGAGAACTGTAACCTTTTCAAATAATTTGCAAAGGAAGAGAACAGAGGATATATAAACTATTGTTATTTGTAATGCTCCAGTGTCCAAAGCTTCCAGCTGAAAACAGGGCCACAGCATGCCAGGTGCTGTAAGCCAAAGTGAGAGAAACACCCTGCTTTGAAGTAGTGAGATCCCTGTAGGCATGAGAGAGTAAGAAGATAAAGCAAGGAGAACAGAGCTTTGGCCTGGTTGTCCTGATCCACCCAAGGCCCTGTATACCCTCACTGGGCAATAGAGCAGGATAACCCCTTCAAAGGCTGTTGGTAACAGTCTTTTAAAGTAAGATGACCCAATTTATGGAAGGTTCTGCCTTTCAACCAACTCTCCACACTGTCCAGCAGCACAGCAGCCTCACTCATCTGGTCTACAGAAAAGAAACCAGCTTTATTACTCCAAATCACTGCCAGTTCCCTCCATGGTCCAGAGTCTGCATCAAACATTTTTATAGCCTGAAAAGCCATATGGAACCTTGAAATACATTATTCACCTTCCTGGGACAAAAACGGCAAAGTAACAGTAACTCTTCAAATCTTTGGACTACCACACCCTTTGGAAATCCTCCATCTCCCTTGTAGCTCATAATCCAGCCCCAGGGAGTGTCTAACTCATAAGGAGACTGTTTGCTTGGAGCTAAATCCTCTGCATATTATCATTAAGAAATGGATGAAGCAACTGTAGCCTGTTTTCATTAGCAAAGGGTCCAAAGCCTGTTCAGAACTCAGCTGCTCCTTGCATTAAGGAGGGAGTGAGCACATGTGCACACACCCACAGTGGAATGAGAAGGGTTAAAATCCTTAGGTCTATCCTTTTGTGGCCGCTCTTTCTGTTATTGTTGGTTTGCAAAGAACTGCTCATTCAGAGAAGCAGGTGAGACATCTTTAGAGTCATGAGATGGATCAGAAGATACAGAAAAAAAGAGTTCAAGAGAGGAAGAAAAAGCTGAAGGGGACTGAAATCTTCCTTCAAGTCTTTGTCCCTCCTCTATAAATGGGGAACTATGACAATGCTCCTGTAGTTTGTCCAGTTAATTATAGAACAATAAGAGGACCTGGGCTGTGATGGATTGGTGATTTACAAGATAGGAGTGTGAGAGCAGAGAATGGCAATTACACGAGCACTTCCACACTGCCTATATAACAGAGTGTTTGACTAAGGAACAGAATCCCTCGTATCTGCCTTCCCCTGATGATAAGAGCCGAATGCCTCACAGGCCCAGGTAAACAACAGATTGGCTTCACTCAATCTGGATGCCCGTTATCTTCCCCCCCACCCCCGCCTGGTCCTGGAGAGGCACCTAGGGAGAAGGTGCAGCACTGGCAACTGCTCACCTTCCCTGCAGGGAGTGGATGCCCAGGACCAAGATAAGAATCACTGAAGTAAGGCCACAGGCAGGGGACAATGGCAGGACTTGGGCCACAAAGCCATCCATCACTTGGGAAACAAAGCTGTTGTCAGCAGGGGTGGCTGCATCCTCCAGGCATGTCAGTTGTCGAGTGAGTTGGATGACAGGCTCGTCAAGGGCTGAGGGGGCCTCCGGAGAGATGCCAGGAGGAGCAGAAAGACCATACAGTGATTGTTGCTACTCCGAACCAGTGCCAGGAAAGGCCACATTGCTTCACAGATTCCTTCCAGGTGAAGAAAGCATAAATCTCATGATACCAGGTTTGATTTTTCTTAACTGAAGTATTTCTCCAGTAGTTGAGGATGCAGCACTTTTCCTTGGCACAAGGGAGTATTGTAATTGCACAAATTAAGGCCCTTCATATTTTCTGACCAAAAAATCCAGGCTCAAAATATTCAGGGATTTTTTTCCTCTTTTTTGAATGGTGTGAACCTTCCCCTACAGTCTCTAAGTACCCATACAAGAATTCCCACCTGCTTACAGCTCATTTTCTAGCTCTGTGGCTGGCAACTAACTGATACAAGTTTGGTCCAGTTACCCCACCATAAAAGAGAGAAACATTGGAGAGTACTGATAGCTCCACAGAGGGGTTGCAAGGGAAGGGAGCTGTAAGGTAGTTTACACATCTCCTTCACACTTTATGCACACACCTCTATATCTGAGGAATAGTTTTTCTGATGAGTCCCTTCAATGATTACCCTTATTTCAGAGTAACAAAGTAGCTCAGTTTGACTTCCCGACCCACTTAAGCCTAATTGCCCCGTGTAGCAAGCCCTTGCACAAGTAGCTTGGTATATATGTAGTTCCACCAAATGATCCACCTTGAGGGAACAAACAAATTTCCAGCAGGTCTGCCTTCCACATGAAAGTGATACAAGAAGTCTTTCCGAGTTCAGTACTGGCCAGAAGACAAGAATGAAACACATGTTTCTGATCATTTCAGAAGCTCCAAAAGAACTCTGGTTCAGAGAATGGGCAAGAGTTCGAAGGGGAAGACGGGAAACATGTGTCCTGTTTGAAGTATAAGGTCTCATTTTTTTATTAAGCCATCTTAGCCACTCTTAACACATGCACATGAAGTGTCAGCCCAGGGCAACGTGCAGAGTAGTTCATGATGCACATATTAGAAGTTAAGACATCCCAGAGCCTGGAAACTGCTGAATTCAGCAATGTGGTCTGAGCTCATTGTAAAGAAAGATTAAAATGATGATGAGAGTCAGAACTTGGACTCACAAGTACCAAGGTTTAGAGTGGGGTACATCTCGAATTATAAGCTGCTCTCTCTCCTTTCTTTTTCCTCATTGCAGCTCCTGGGACTTGCCTTCTCTGTGTCATGTTAGGTGACTTTTTGCTTATTTTTCTGCAGTCGGGAGAGATGCCACAAACCTGGAGCAGGGCCCTTCCACCCATTAATCAAAAGCTACAAGTGCTCTGCAGGGAGACAAAACCTCTGTGTGTTTTCTCTGATATTTCTGGAGCACGGCATGGAGGGCAGGGGGGCTGGGCCAAGGACCCCTAGTTAGATTAACGTTTTATTCAGAGACCTATTAATCAAAGTCAGAAGTGGCATGAAGCAGCACCAAGGGAGAAAAATAGCTGGACAATCAAGGCCCTTTCAAAAAAAACCCCAACCAACCAACCACCCAACAAAAAAACGCTCTCAGCTTGCCCTGATTTACTGCAACTCACTCACAGAACTAGGTGGGAAAGGGGGGATTTGCAGCCTCTATCCAAACAGGAGTGGACCATACAGGTAAATTCTGGCTTTTTTCACATTAAGCAAACAACTTTCTGTATCCTGCCCTCAGCACCAGTCAAAAAGGTCCCTATCTTTCTTTCTCCAGAGCATAACGTGCTTTCATGCAAGCTTATACTTTTTAATTATTATTTTTGGAAGACTGCACAATTACACTCCTTTTTCTTACAAGGAAAGACAGGCACAGTTAACGGGAACAGCTCTGGCCAGCGTTCTGCAGGGCCTTTTGGGGAGGAGATAAATGACCTTAACCGCACGATATGGACAGGAGTCAGGCATGTATGTGTTGGGAGCCTGAACAACCCCATATTTGTTCCCTCTGGCACCAGCACTAACTAATCACAAGACGAAGCACAGGGACAGGTGGTACGAGCCTGAAAACACAAAGATGCACTGGGCATGGTGCAAAAGGGGTACTTTGTTTTAAGATAGAGATCAGCCAGGGAAGAATTCAACACTCAACTCTACAGTTTGCCCCAAGAACACAGCCACTGAAGCTCTGCATGTCTCAGTGAGAGTCCAGTCCATCCATGACTTCTGTCTCCTCAGGCTGTTGGAGGATGGTACCTCAAGGACCTCTGAAACCTCAAGGCACAGAAGGGAATTGGGCCCCATGACCCCAAAGGCTGATGGCATTAAGAACATTTTTCTGTAGGGGCTCAGTCAGTAGAACCACATAAATTAAACAGTTCCCAGAGGAAAACCTTGTGCTTTCCTCTGAAAGTGGGGCAAGCCTCCTGGAAGACGGAGGGCAGGGACTAAGCTGGACAGCAACATGATGACCAGTCATGTCAAGCAGTTAGTGGGAACCTATAGCAGCTGCCTTATACAAAGACAACTTTGCCACAAGGAAGAGGAGGTGGGGAAAACTCTATGAGTGCATTCTCTGCCCAGGAAAAACCAACGCATCTCCAGCAGCTTTGGGTTGGTTTTCTCCCATGGCGAGTTCCTGGCAGCTGATGAAAGCAAGGAAACTTAGGGAACTTGATCCCTTCTCTCTTCCTCAGGCTTCTGCCCCCTCCAATCCCAAAACACAAGTATATGGAGGAAGAAAGAGATTTTTCCTCTACAGATACACAAGACACCAGGCAAAGAGAGGCTTGTGGAATGCACAGCCCAATGGATCTAGTTTCCCAGAAAGTCTGGCCTGGCCTTAGCAGAGGGTTAATTAACTCTGGCAGCTCAGGGCTGGAAAATGTCCACTTCATGCACTGGAGTGCCTGGCCACGGGTGAAGAGAGGGCCAGGCAAACCATAGGGGCAAAGGTCCATCTGCAGACATGTATAAAAAGCTTGGCTGGGCTTGTGCCTGGGTCCTGTGGGAGGAACACAAGAAAGATTTAGTTAATTGCGATAGCCAGTCCAGGGTCTTGTGGGTGCAAGGGGAGAACAACAAAACCACAAAAGAGCTAGAAAAACACAGCCATGCCAGGCATAGGTGGAGATGTATTATATGAGGCAGGCATGCACTCTGCCTTCCCTTCTCTGGGCATCACATGTGTCTTCGTACCTCAGCCTCCAGGCAAAATGGCTGAGTGCTTGATGGGGCTTGGAGATACATTCCTCAGTGGGTGTTGGGGTTCACAAGTCAGGAAGCCAAGTGCATCACTGTGGCATAACAAAGAAATGAAGTTACTCCAAGGCCATGCAGACCTGATGAAAGCAGGATTTGGCTTCCCTTGCACACTGAAAGACAACACTATCCCATATCTCTGTGCACGCTTGAGTGAAGTGTGTTCAAGACAGGAGACCTCTGTTCCCATTGCTAGTTTTGCACATTGCCAGACTGCAGGATACATTTCATGGTCAACAAGAGCAAAGTCAGAGAGATCTCTTCCCAGTGTAGCAGCTCCCAGCTGCACCACACATGAAAAAATGCCCTTGTTCCCTGTTATTCCTCTAAGTAACTAGGATCTGAGTATTTTAAGAAGACTCCTGGTGGCTTTTTACAAGACTTCTGTGAGGTGGCAGCTGCCTATGTAGGCCCAGGGTCTGCTTCCCAGACCCTGGTGTCAACCTGTAATGCCAACTTTTCTATCCTCTGACTTACTGAAACCTAGAGGGAGCTTGGCAATTAGCTTAACCATGAAGAACAGGAGAACATGGTCCCTCTTCTCCAGTGTGCCAGTTATTGAGAAGGAAGCAAGAAGAGCTATGTGCAAAAGATACACCTTGGGCTGCGCATCCTTCCCTCTCACTTCTGAGGAAGGTGGTGCTAAATGCAGGGGTGTTCAGTCCCAGCTCTGCTGCTGCTGTGTTCTGGGAGAGGAGGCTCTCTTCCTGCTTCTGTTTCTCCATCTTTCCAATAGGTGTGACAGCTGGTATCCAGCTTGGCAAAGCCACCCAAGATCCATTGAGGAGAAGGATCTATGACACAGCTGCTATTATTTTACTAATTATGTTCCTCACACTTCCTAAAACAGCAGGTTCATCACAAGGTAGGGAAAAGGATGAACAGTGCCTGGAGCTATTTCAAAGTGTCCCACCATCCAAAAGATAAGAGACCAAAACCTTTATGCTGTGTTAGGATAGAATACGGAGCAAGTGAGGAGCTTACCTATCTGCCCGCTGTGTAGCAAAAGGAGGGTGAGAAATTAACACAGAATTTCTGTGATTCCTTGGCTTGCTACTCAAGATGAATATCACAGCCTTAAATATTTGAGGGAAATACTAAACCTAAACAAAGGAAAGTAAGATTCAAATGGAATTGTTTGCAAAGAATAGGGAAGAAAAAGAGAAGGAACACAGGCCAGGAGGTATTGGACAAGCCAAGGAAAACATTTTGAGAACACCATGCCACTTAGTGCAGTCAAATGTATTTCAAAAGCAAAGAAATAGTTTTTCAGAAGTTACTGCATGGCCCAGCTGTAGGCAGGAGGTATACTGTTGCCCCTGCTTTGAACCAGATATATCCTCTCCTTCTGCCCAGCATTTTTCACACACAAATTTCAAAGCACTTGCAGATGTTCAAATTTAGCTTCCGAGATTAACTTTCTAGATTAGCTTTCTTGATAACTCCACTCAATAAAATAGACGTCAGCTTATTCCTTCTGCTCACAAAGGTCCTGCAAAAGCTGCTTTGCCATTAAGGACTCATGGCGGCCCACAAGTTCTACTGCTTTCCTCTCCATTGGAAGTGCAGCAGCTCAAATATATTTTATGTCTTTTTTTTATGTACAACTTGGCATAGACTTGGGTACAGTGATTCAAATGAAGATCCTTCCTTTCCTGTGCTCTGAAATAGGGCTGGATTAGCCAGAAAGGTAGGAGGGCAGGGCAAGAGGAAAAAAAGTGAGCGCCAAGACAGGCAAGGGAATCCTGGCATTCCTCTCTGAGCCTGTAACCAGGTCCACCCTCCTCTGATATTCTGCCACTTATTCTCCATCTGTAGGAATTGCTGAGGAGACAACTAGGCCAGCTCGGTAGGCAACAAATGATTCAGCGTTTGTAAATACTCAGTAATTGGCCCAGATCAAGCTCTTGTTGCCAGGAAACTGCCCGTCAGCTCTACTCCTTTTTTCTGCTCACTCCTGGTCTTTTCCTGGTCGTGTGCACAGACTTCATCCTGAGGGCTGTTTGCTGTCAGCTCGGCAGTGAGGTTCTTCCTTAGCTGAGCGAGGAAACCTTTTCCAGGTAGCTCACAGCAGAAAATGAACAGCCAGCAGGGAATGCTTCCATACACCTGCCACGGACATCTTCATCTTTGTAGAGCTTAGGCCAGACCTTCCTGGCTCGGGGAAGCCAAGGGGAAACTGCCAGGCGGAGAGTGGCCCATTTCACTCCATATGAGGATCACGGGGGAATCCACTCGTGGCCCAAGGATGCTGGAGAATTGCTCTGGAGGAGACAGTGCCCCATGGCATAAGCCACCTCCCCTCAGCAGCAGGCCATGAGGACACTGGTAGTTGTACTAACAAAGACCATTTACCCCATCCTCCTTTTTCTGTTCACTCTCTCACCACACACAGTGAAAGACACTTCAGCAGACAGAGCCTTCTCACTGTGTAAGATACAAAGCTGGTGGAAACCATTCCATGAACTAATTTTTTAACATGAATGCTCAATTTGGCACGACTAAGGAACAGTTGGTATAGGCATCTATTTTTAAGACATGGGTTAAAAAATACATAAATCAGTGCCTTGTTTAGATGTCTGTTTTCCAGCTAACAAATACTGAAGCTCCAATTTTTGGATTAGAGTTATTTTTCTTTTAGAAAGTCAAGTGTGTTGCTAGTAGGCAGGTGGATGAGCATGAAGATGAATGCACCAGTTGTATGCTCTGGGTTTCAGCTGAATCACTTCCAAGATAGATTTTTTTTTCCTCTAAGATGGGAAACATCCGAGATAATTTCCCATCCCACATGGATTTCACAATTTCCCATCCCTGGGAACATAGAGTGCCTAGTACATGGGGCCCTGCAGACATCTACAGATAAAGACAAGGCAAGGTAGGAATGCTGGAAACTCACAGACAAATGGGGATTGAAATTACATGCTAATTTTTCCACAGCTAATTAATCACTGGAACAAGTTTAGGGAATACAGTGCCCAATCTTCATCCCAATTTTCTTTCATTTTGACAGGATTCAGATGCTTTCTGTGGTTTTAGAAATACTTGCCTTACTGTATACAACTAATGTTATACTACCAAGACATGCATAATCCAGTGCTCTTGCCCCACCACTGGGCCTCCCTCCTCTTCTTAAAGAGATTCCTGTTGGCAATTTGTGTGCATGGCCCAGCACATGCTTCAAAGGCTCCTTCAGTGAACCCTGGCTTTACTGAAGTCGATGGCACAACAGACCAGGGCTAGGATTTCACTCCACTGCCCTCAGGTTTCACACATTTTCAGCAGTTGCATCTCCAAATTATTTTTTCCCTGCAAATCTGGAACACAAAGGAGGCCACTGGATTATTGCAACACAAAGCAACTTACCCACAGCTGACTTCTCCCAGAGTGTGAACTCCACCACAGAGTTCTGCACTTTCTGAGGAGCTTCCTTTCAGATATACACACAGGAAAATAAATCTCATTATATATTTTCAAATTACAGACAATACAATGCCCTGTCTCTCCATCTTTACCTGATGTAAGCATATCTCTTTACTTGTCTCAGCACAGAAAGAAACCAATGCAGTCTTTTCTTTTTTCTGATCAGGTCACATCCAGCAATGGACAGAATATAAAACACTACCTGATGTGCTGTAGGAAACTGCATGGGAATTTGCACACTGAAATTCACACACAGCACTTGGAGAGAGTTTCCCTTTATTTAGGCAGCACAGAAATTACAATGCTGCTTCTTGTGCTCTTTGAAGTCTCAGGAAAAAAGGAAAAGAAGCAAAGGGATCATTAAAATGCCATTTTTGATGGATAGTGGCAAGAGGGGACGACAGGAGAGGAAGTAATCAAGAACACCAAGGTCTTGCTTTCAAAGCCTCCTGCACTGGATGATCAAATTAATATGTTTGGTGGTTTTGGTGCAGCTCGGCCATCAGAGAACCAAACATAGGAAAGTAGCAAGCTGTATTTTATATACAACTTGGGAAATGCCAACAGCAGTGGGAAGGGTGTGGAAGAGCAAGTATCAACAGAATAGGCAGCAGCTCACAGCAGAGCTGAGGACAAGGCAAGAAGGACAACAGCTGTTTGGTTAGAAGTAAGCAGCCAGCCCAGGCAGGAAGCTTTGGGCTGGACCTGGAGAGAAGTGCTCTAAGGCAGAAAACCACATACAACTGCACAGGGAAATTGCCCTCCACTTCATAGGTTTTAATGTGGACAAATTCCCAGCAGCACATGGGGATTTATGGAAACTAAATATGAAGCCCAAGTCCCACTGACTGTCATTTTGTCTCATGTCCCCACAGAAAAAAGATTTCATGTTTTACTTCCCTTCTCTCTCCCTGCAGGAATCAAGGCAGCTGACCTAATATGAAGATTCACCTGTGAGAGGTACAAAACAGCCCGGGGAAAAGCCTTCATTTCACCAGCAGGTTCATTCACAGAGATCACGACACAGCACATAAGGGGACCATTGTTCTGGAATAAAATCTCCATTTGAGCTCTCTTCTTTGGCCATGATCAATGGGAGGGAATTAAAGTCTCATCCTGGGAAAAAAACCAGCTTGCTAACACTGTGTTGAAAGATCAGGTAATGGAGATGCAGAGCAAGTGTGGGCACCCACATAATCCTTTGGTGAGCTTGAGAATGCTGAAGGTAAAATTTCCTGGTGAAAAAAGCTCCCCAAACACAGGGACATCCCTTATCATACCCTGTGAGAGACAACCAAGTCAAGGGCTAGGAGTCCTAACAGGAGATGTTGGTGTTTCACAGTCCTTTGATCCAGATTTCAGATCCCCACAGCTCCTCCCAGTGCAGGGACATTTAAATTCTGCAGGCGCTTTGCACAGCTTTTCAGCCTCTGCATTTTGTGTCCCACAGATGCACAGAGCCAACCCCAAGAATTTTGAGCCCTCTGTCCTACACAGCCCTGGGGTGTTCTGAGAGTACTTACCTCCCACCCATCCTCCAGGCACCTTCCCATCTTCAACAGGCATGTCAGTGGAAACCCACTGCTCTCATAACTAAGTGACAATGGGCAAGGGCTTTTTCTACCACCTGCAAAAGGATGGATGGATTTCTACCCTCCAAAGCTCATCAGACTAAATACCCACAGAAAACCAACCCTGTTTCCACCACAGCCACAGCATCATAATGACCGCCTTCCTCCCCCTCTCTGTTTCAGTCTGATGCTTTGAAACATCAACAAGAAAAGGAGCTTTTTACCTAGTAGTTCCTGGTTCAAGAAGCAATGTCTGCTGCCTGGGCAACTATGCAATGTCTTCTGCTTGGAGCATCACTGTCAGCCTCTGGGCAGACACCTATCACACTTGCCTTCATCCTCTCCCAGTCCCAAATCTCGTGTGTATTTTACTAGTCAAAGCAAACAGGAGATTAAAAGTGATTTGCTGCCCTCTCCCGAGCAAGCCCCAGTGACATGTCAGTACTGTAGTGGCTCTGGAGACAGACTTTCCTTCAGTGAGCACAGCTGCTCCCCTGCAAAAGGAAGGCACCAAACAGCTGTGACAGGGCAGGTTAGAAGTGATCATCAGCTGTGACAGACGAGGACGGCAGGTCAGCTACACAGCCTGAACCATTTGGTATCCACAGAGGGCAT
>NW_008238337.1:8008420-8011362 GCF_000691975.1 Corvus brachyrhynchos
TGGTTTTGTAACTCTCAGGTTAATCTTCCTCTGTGGAAATACAAAGAAATACCTCCCGGCATATTCTGTTCTCAAGAGTTAGAAATATTTCAGAGCAGAAGCAGACCATGAGATATATAAAGAAATAGGAAAAAAATTCTTGTAGATTTAAGAGGGTAATTTGAGGATGTTTTTTTGGACTAAACCCACTTAAATCTTTTATGTCCTCCAGTAGAGCTCTATCCTGTCCTTCCAGGGAGCATGTAAGTTTACATAGAAAAAAGAGTATGTAAACACACATTATCTTCAGGACAGAACTTAACCCTGCAACCTGCTGCTTTCAAGGCGCTTCCCCAAGATAACTAATCTTTTGCAGAAACTTGTTAAATTAAACTGTGCTCTCCATTAAAGCCCCCCAAAATCAGGCCTACGAACCTGAGGGAGCCTCTGTTTTCAGATGAAAATATACACATAAAAAAAGTTAAAGCCACTTCTAAACATTTCTAAAATATTTTTTTTCCTATGTACCCTAGGACAGATAAGATGCCCCGTGATGTGGAATCTACACTGCTCTTCTTGGCACTCTCTCTGAGATGCCCTTCATGCTTCAGTCCTGAAAGGAAATGAAGGGCTTGGCAAAGGCCAGGTAGCCTCATATTCATGACCATGAAAAATGTCTCTTACAATTTGTAAACAATGCAACAAATCCCAGATCAGGCTGCCACCAAGGCATCCACTCAAAGTTCTCACTTGGGCACACGCACAGCACACAGCTCTGACTATGTGAGAGAGGGATGTGCTGTGCTTCTCCAGCACTTTCTTCCATACTTTCTCCAAGCACTGCCTAATCTCCAAGTGCTGCATGGAATTGGCCTGTCCCAGTGACCAATCCCTGCAGTGGGTGATAATGAGTTGTTGCCTGTGTGTACAGATGTGATATTTTTATTGCATGCCTGAGGGTGCAGAACCTATGAAAGTGTAAGTAAAAGAACAGGGGCAGGTTCCCAAGGGTCACATGGACCCAGGCAATCTGTAAACAAGGGCCTGCAGCAATCTTGAAGCAAAACAGAACCACTATCACCATATGGTACAAGGACTGAAAAATGTCTTCTCTGTGGGATTACGGGTTACAATTCTCTAGGCTCCAAAATCAGCTTGCTTTGCTTTCAAGCCTTCTTTTTCTCTGCAAAACATGCTGAAGTCACCATTAAGATAACTGAGAAACAAGGCATTTGGAAGAAGAAAGAAGCAGTGTGCCTTCCCCAGTGTCATCCACCAGCTGTTTGGTCCTTCACTTAGAAAATGCTGACCTGCTTTTTAGATGCTTCAGGTTTGGAGCTCTGCATCATGGAGGCTGCAAACACCTTGGTCTGGCCTCCCAGGCTTCTTTAACCTGGTAACTTTCAGAGAAAGGAACTGCTTGGAAGCATCTGAACCTTTGACAATGCAGTTGCCTGTCCAGCAGGCCTGGCAGCCCAACCCTGCATGTCATGGGTTTGGATTGGCCTTGATACTAGAAAATTATTTGCAAAGCAGCTTAATAGCCTGTGTTTATCTTTGCCATATTTCATCGCTACTTCCCCTTTGAAGCACGTGTGCATTCTTGGACAGTATCTCCCTTCAGAAAGAAAGCCAGTTCTCCCTTCAACGACATCCCAGCAGATCCTCCACTAGGTAGTGGAGCAAGAAAGCATCTGTGATATGCAGATTTCTGAGCCAGGAGAAGGCAAGATATGCAGGCTCTAGATTTATGGATTAGACATGCTGCCATGGCACACAAATCACTCTGCACTCAGTGCAATTCATTATCACTGTGCCATGGCTGGTCACATTTTTCACAGGTACAAATAATGCAAAGCCAAAAAGGCTTTTTAACTTTCATGTGCCAAGACTTAATGATGCAGAGTCAGGAGCCCTCCTGCCTGCCCAGGGAAGCAAAACCAAAGTCAGCAGTTGTTCTGTCTCTCTGGGCACACTGAGCCCTGAAGGTTTTCCAGCACCCCACAGCAGTGTTAACAGACTAAGCAGTCACAGGGCTGGGATTGTGCCTGCTCCCAGTCCAGCCTCTCCCAGCAACTGAACCTGTGCCTGTGGCACTGCCAGTACTGCCCACATGTACCAGCAACATCCTCTAACCCAGGTAAGTTCAGCTAAAAATCTGCAGGCAAACCTGGGGATTCATTCTGTCATGCCAGCACACTCTGCAAAGTCTTGGGCAAGCAAAGGGTCTTTTACATCTCTTGCATGTATCAATAAAGGAAAACAACAGGCATAAAATACTAAAATAACAGTATAATTGACCAACAGGAATGAGAAGGAAGGGATGAAGGGATGACAGTGGCTTGTGCTACTTCCTTACACAGCTGCATCTTGATTCTGGCGAATGGACAAGTCAGAAAATGGGATCACTATTCCTGTGGAAAGTTAGTTCCTCAGGGGTAAAAAATAATTTTAAAATACAACATTACTTAAAAATCAGATTTGAGAGCATTTGGGGCCTCATGGAGCACCAATTTGGACCTCTCCACAGAGGAGGCACCTCGGTGGACCTGTGTCACTCCTTGGAGGTCATGGTCATGGTGATATTGCAGGGGATACTGGTGCAAGAGTTGCATTGGGCAAAGTCCAGCATGGTGCAATCCCCAGAAGAAAAAAATAAATCTGAGTTGGACCCTCATTTCCTTGGGTGCCTTACTGCCACATCCAGTCAGGCCAATGCCACAGGGGTTAGTGCTGGAAGGACACGGGGCACAGCAAGGAAATGGCAGAAGGAGACCCCCAAGTTGGAGCCGCATGTCACTCACCTCACCAGGCTGGCCCCGGCACACACAGCACGGGGAAAGTCCATCTGAGCCATCGACCCCACCCGCGCGCTGCCCGTGAGGGGACCCACGGGGCTCCATCTTCCCGCCTCAGCTCCAGCCGCACCGCCGCCCCCGAGCACCTTGGGCGTTCCACTGCAA
>NW_008238337.1:8012221-8020070 GCF_000691975.1 Corvus brachyrhynchos
TCCCCTGGCCCGTGTCCCACCTCTGTCCCCACCCGTTCGGTCACCGCCCTCCCCTGGCCCGTGTCCCATCACTGCCCCACCTGTTTGGTCACTGCCCCCACCTGCCCCATCCCCTGCCACCAGCTGCCCCAGCACCACCACTGCCCATAGCCCCCAGGCAAAGAGCTCTTCTCGCGGCCAAGCTCTATTCATGTGTGAACTGAGGGGGGAATGGAGCCCCCCACGATTTGGGTTTGGGGGCTGAGGGGCACCGGTCGTTCACCTGCTGGTCACCCCACAGCCCTGCTGCCCCAAACAAACGCCCTCTCCTTTCCAGCTGCATCACAAAACAATAAGCAGCCACTCAGTGGCTTTAGAAGAAATTCCCTGTTTCTCCTGGCCCATGGTGGAAGCCAGCAGCTGCCAAAGTTTAACCCTACAGTGCACTCCAGTAATTTCTCCACCTGCCCTTGGGATTTGTTTTGCTTGGCACAAAATCTGAGGGTGAGGAACTCCAGGGAGCACAACAGCATGCAAGATACCCAATGTAGAATAGAAAAAAAATAAAAAGCCATTTAGATCATTATGCATCATTATTTTATTTCAATTTTGTTTCATTTCAAAAATAATTAAGGGACACCATAAACAGCAGTAGGCACAAGTGGGGTTTGCAGTTTGAGTCTCTAAAGACCAGACCTCTCATGCCAGGTGCCATACAGGCACAGTCAAACAATTCTTGGCTTCAGGATGAATTTCTCATGAAGATTCAGGGCCCCAGTCTCACTCACTTGAAATCAGTATTAAAACTACAACCAGATTGAAAGAAATCCAGATAAGGTAAAATGAGTGGGCTTCTTGACATTCCCTCCCTCCCCCAGAAGAACATTAGAAAAGATGCATCAAGAAAGAAGGTATTTCCTTTCCCTTTTACTTGGGAAAGCAAGGCAGGAGAAGACTAAAACACTAGTCCAAAGCTCTTAATGCAGTCCGTGGTTGCAGAAGGAAACTGTATTTCTCCATTGTCCTAGCTCAGTACTTGAACAGTTCACTGCCCACCTCTGTCCTCACCCGATCCAGCACAACCAGAAGCATCCTGGAAATATGGCTGGAATACTGTAGGAGAGGAGGAACCGAGCACTGGAGCCCCTATGAGCTTATGAGCTGTTTGAGTCAGTTCTGGTTGCTGTAGTTCATTATTTCCTTAGTCTACCAAATCAGAACCACTTCCAGTTCAGACAAGCAGTCAAGATCATGCTAAAGAATTTAAAGCATTGAAAAAAAACACAAGATTGATTTTTCAGGAACACAGCAAGTGTCTGATCAGTTCAAGTCCTGCTTCAGACTGCAGTCAGGATTAGATGTTGTACTGAATTGCCCCCTCTGAATATCACAAACTACAGGACCTTGGCACAGCAACCCCCAAAGGGAGGATGGTCTTCTGTCTTGTGACATTAATCATCATTGTAAGGGTTTATTGAAGAAGATGCCCGAGGGTCTACCTGCCGGTCTAGTTCTCGGGTGGTGCTCCAGGCTTCAGCGGTCATTTTCCGAAATTTCTGCAGGTAGACAATGATGAAGATAACCAAGATACCCTGGAGGAAAAGGAGGATGAAGAGAGACACCTGAGAGAGGAGAGCCAGGCTGCAGTACCAGTGCTGGCATGTGGAGACAATCTCATCTTCTGTCAGGTAGGCGATGATCCGGCCCTCCAGGTGCGCCGGGGAGCTGCATCTCACATCCCTGTACAGGCTCCGGTTCTGCTGCCACTGGAGCCAGGAGCGCAAGTAGAGGATGTCACAGGTGCACTCCCAAGGGTTGCCCTGTAGGTAGACTACCTGGAGGCTCCTCAGGTTGTCAAAGAGCCCATTGGGAATAGAGGTGAGCCTGTTGGAACCGAGGTGGATGATTTCAGCCGAAGGACGGAAAGCAACGGGCAGGTTTTCTACAGTCAGGTCTTTCGACGAGCAGTCGGTAATGTTGGTGGTGCACTTGCACGGCACAGGGCATAGGGGTGTCACGAGTGGGAGGAAGCCAAGGAGGGACAAGAGAATTCCACTCTTCATTTTCACCTGCAAACACTTCCCTGGTGAGACTGGATGAGGGGGAGGCCAGACAAGTAGACACCACACACTCTAGGACTGACACCACAGCCAAGGTCTTTTGTTGTTTTGCTCTGAGGATGAGTTTCTAAAGTTGGGTGGATTTGGTGTCCTTCACTGGAGACATGAGAACTCTGAAAAGAACAGAGTTAATAGAGAGCAAATTCTTGATCTCTCACTATAGGAGAAGGAATTTTCACAGTCTTCCAACCCTGGATTTGAAGAGGGATATGAATACATGGCTACTGGAAGGTTTAGCTGCAGCCATCAAATACATTTTCACTAGTCCTCAGAAGTGTACATGAGCTGCTTGTGTTTTCAGCATTATTGGAGTGCATTACCAGGGTAGCCAAGAAAATTTCTGTTAAGGAATCAAAAACTAGAATATGAAATTGCTCATACCTTATCATAACTCTGGATTACATCTGTAAGCAAAGCTTTGTTGATGCAAACTTCAGGAGGAGATTCAGAAATAAATTTACTGTTACCATGAGTACAAAATAGCCTTTCCAGTCTTGAAAAGAAGTAATAAACTGTAAATTGGCTGCAGAGAGGGTGCTGACCACTGAGGATGGAGGCCAGTGGAGTTTTTTATGCTAGACCCTGCTCCAGCAGGTGAATAATCACCTGTGCTGGGAGACATGGGTCAACAAGCCTTTTTTATATTACAGTCTTGTGCCAGTGCTGTAACTTCTCCAGGAGAACAACTACACATACCTGCAACAAGGCAGCAATTTCTGTGCTTGACAAATTGTAATTGTCAATCAATTAAAAACTAAAAAAAGAGTAGAAGGTAGCATTGTTGACTTACCAGAGTAGTTCAATCCTTGCTTTCTTGCTGGTTTTACAACACAAGAGAAAGGTCTCAAGGCAGTCCAGTCAGTGCAAGATCATGTGCATAGCTGCGTTCCCGGATAATCCCCTTGCAGCTGGCTGGCAAGATAAGGGTCAGGCTCATCCCAGGGACACCTCCCACATGAGGCCTTCCTACAAGTCTGCTGCATGTCACCGGAAGCTGAGGCTTCATTGAGCAAGTCTTCCAAGAAATGGGAGCTGACAACCGCTCACAAGAACACAGTTGCTGGGAGAGATGCTGCCAGTACCGGTAACTGTGATTCTGGGCCCACAGGCTCAGCCCAATAGAAACGTCACCATGTCTCAGTTGCATAACTCAAAATGCACTTCAGACTGGCAGGTGATATTACTGGTTTGTACCATACTCCCTGAGCACTGCGACCTTTAGGTTCCCATCTCATCAGGAAAACTTGGCAGAATGGTGACACCTAGCACTTTCTGGGTGCTGACCCTCAGGTTTCCCTTGAAGCAGTGACACAAAATCTACTTATTACTGAAAGATCTGCTGATAGAAATGATCTTTCAATCCATCCGTCTTTCCAGAGAAACATTCTTCAGACACTTTCATCCTCTCATGATCATTATAGGGGTAAAATATAACTCTTGGCATTTCACTGTCTACATCAAAATAAAACTAGTTGGATTCACAGGATGGCCAACAGACTCGGAAAGACAGTGCTCTGAGGAGCTGCTCTTCAGGCAGCCAAGGGAGCTCACAGCTCTCGACAAGCACAGTTACTGAGAAAGACTGACCACATGCTTTATTCAGAAGCTGCGTTACACAAATACTTGAACAGGTAAGTCCAAGGGTCAAAATTACATTCAGGCAGAATCATGTCTTCTCATGGCCATCACATCTTCACAGACATTTCTCTGCCATCAGCCTGACCAGGCATACTTTACACTCCTTAGCCTAAGGCCACCAGAACTAAGTTGTGAAACTGTTGCCCTATTGAACTCAACTCTGTTACCTTGTACTGTGGACATCCTAGAGAACAGAAATGATGAATGCCTTGAACGTGCTCACGTTAAGAGAACTGAGGGTGCAAAATATGGCAGAATGTGGCCCTAATCAAGGGAAATTTTTTATGCTCTAAAGAAAAAAATTAAACTTTAAATTTCTACAAAATTGGAGCAGATCATTCCAGTTGTTTCACTGCGGTGGCCAGAGTGGGAAAGAGATCTTAGGCAACAAACTAACCCCGTTTTTCCTGCAGGGCCTGCTTTCCACTTAAGAGCAGCTCGACTACTGCAGGGTAAGTTTGTTCAGCAAACTTACCTCATCTCATGCATTTGGCACCTTGTTTATTCACAGGCAGGTGTTCAGGCCAGCTGTGGCATGGAGCTGGTCTGAGCCAGACCTGATGTGGCTCTGCATGCAGCACAGACTTGGCAATGCTCTCCTGACTACTTACAAACTGGATTTCCTGGGACTGGATCTTGGCCAGCTGACCATTGATGATTTAGACACCACTGCTAGGGGAAGCCTGCATATAGAAGAACCTTCAAGATCATCCTGCTAGCTTCTGGAATAAACAGGCCCGAAATCCCATGCAGGAAGCCTGCCTGAAGCCCGCTCTGACTGAATTAGATAAAAGGAGAAACAGGGTCAGTTTTGCTCTCTCCTGCCCATAATGTATCACCAATGCTGCTCAAGGGGGCTGAAAATTAAACAGAAAGAGGCTGGATTGTTGAATGTATTTATTTCACTGATCAATTCAGGTAGTAAACATTAATAATAATAACAATAATCATTTAATAAAATGGATATGTTTTAAAAGGTTTTGTTTTCTTTGTTCACAATGACAAAATGTTCAAACAGAAATTTACAAAAAAATATAATTATAATAACCCAACAGATGGACAGGAACAAAGAGCCTAGGAATGGAGCAGGGGGTGAGGAAGGTGCATGGCAGGAGCAAGCCAGCATTAAAGCACAGTGGAGTTTGTGAGGAAGAGCAGGAAATGCCATTGCAGAGCACAAGGAGTGGAACCCCCTCCTTTGAGGGGAGGCATGCAAGGAGGCAGCAAGGACTGCACAGGCAGGACCAGCACAGCAGCACACACAAGGAGTTCATGCCATGGATCCTGTCAGGCACAGGGGCCAAGATGTACCGACAGCCCCAGCTGCAGCTGGGATAGCTGTGGAGTGGGACACCATCCCTGCAGCCACTCACTCAGCAGGGCAAAGCTCGGCAGAGGCATGGGAATGTGCCGGGGGGTGCAGGGGATTGAATGTGAGGCTGTGGAGGGTTGCATGAGGGGAGGTGTTAAATTACTTTCCTATCCACACTTCTCACTGCCAGAGCCACATGGCCAAGCTCCATGTGTTCAGGAGTCTCTTCTCCACTTACTGTAAGAACTGATGTCACAGTACAACACACTCCTTAAATATACAGATGTCACTTTCCAGGCCAGAATCTGAACCCCTGGTGTCCCCCAAAATCAGTCTCTAATCCCTTTCCAAGCAGTCCCCAAACTCTGGAACTCTGAGCAGGGAATCTCCTGCACATGATTTCAGTGGTACCACCACCCCTCTGCAGAAGCCATCTCTGGTGCCTCACTCCTGTGTGTTTTCTCCTAACTGCAACTTGAACCATCTTTGCCAGCCGGTAGCCAAAGGCTTCAGCTCTCTGTAGAGAACAGGCTTGTGACTCTTGACTTGATGTAGGAGCCACGTGCACTGAGCTGATGGAGACTTCCCCACATGGAGGGATGGGCAGATCCACCCTCAGCAACTCTGCCTGCCTGTGACCAGCGTACCCTGTGCTCTCACCAGCACACAGCACCTCTGTGCACAGCCCAGCATGAAAGTTGTCAGGTGCTGTCTGTCCATGCTAAAGGGAAAGGGTCTCCTTTATCTTCTAGGAATGAATGAAGAAGGAAAATCTCCAAGTGGACAGGGCTCATTTGCAACAAAACATCCTCCTCACCAAGACTAGTGTAAGAAAAGAGGGGACAGATACTTCAAGATGCTTCCTGTTATACTAGCACAGAAAGAGCTGAGAATTCAGCTGTCCATCTTTTTGGAAAACCTGGAGGAAGCTCCTGTTTCAGTCTACTCCACTGCTCAAGTAAGCACATCATGCAAAGAAAGGCCATACTTCCTCTTAGGTGCCTTGGTCCTTCATGTTATTGAAGTCAAGCTGAAGCCTTCTGCTCTCCCAGCACCTGGCACTGCCACTTATGAGCCCAAAATAGGGGAACATGAAAAAAAACCCCAAACATTGTTGAACACTGCTCTTGCCCAGCTTGCACAGTTCTGTCAAAGGGCTTCCATCCTTACTTTGTCCTTCCACATGGTGCCAGGGTCTCTCCCCCGCCCCTACAGCCCATGCTGTGGCTAAGCAGAGGCTCTGTACAGTGAATAACTGGAACCAGCCAACCTACTCACCACCTGGACAAACCCTGACCAGGACTCTAAAGCCCCATGGAGGAATCAGACAAATGCAGTGCCTAGTAACAGAATCTAGGGCCTGGCTATTCCTGGCCAACACTGTGCTTCCTACCCAGGGAGATCTACTGGGGAGAGCCAGAGATGGAGGAGCAGATACAAAAGGGGAAAGGGGTCAGAGGAATCAGCCAAGGAGCAGAAGGGCCCAGCCCATGGTTGCACTCCCTGGAGTCAGAAGGAAGAGCCAAGTGTCTCTCCCTCCAACAGCCCTGACTCCTGTGAGCATGGCAGTGTTGCTGGCGAGCCCTGCCCTGTCAGGCATATCACACTGCAGGGCTCTGCTCTGGCTGGACTCAAGTTAAAAATACTGCAGGAAGCAAGAACAGGACAGGAGCTGCTGCCCAAAGAGTGCTTTTATCTCTGCCCAGCAGACCCACCAGCCTTCCCAGCACTAGGACAGGAAGAGCCAAGGAATAAGGAGGGGGAGAAGGGCTGAGTGCCCAGGGGAAGGGCAGGGGAGCAAGAGCCAAGCCTGCTGGGCTGTCCTCAGCCCCATGCAGTGACAGTCCTGCACCTGCCAGGCTGACCCAACACCTGCCCACACAGGCTGCCTGCAGATCTCGGGTACAGGCCCACAAAAACTGCCCCTTTCCCCAGGAGAAGCTCAGAGCCAGCAATGTGCTCGTGGGACTGCAAAGCCCGGGGGCAGGGGACAGGTCTGCATTTGGGGTTAGATTTCAGCCCTAGTGTTTCTACCCCCTCCAAAGCAGTCTTGGCCAAGCACTCTAAATGCCACAGTGCTTTTCAGAGCAGACACTGAAGACACACTGCAGCTGACAACCAGAGCTGAACCATGAAACACCCTTGGGGCTCCTCTACCAATGCCTCCAGCCCGCTGTGGAAGGAAACCATGGCAGGGAAGGTGCTCACTCCCATCACCTCCTTGCAGGCAATAGTCAACAACTCAGCCTCTCTGCCAGAAAGATGTAACTGAGAGCAGTTTTCTTCTAACCAACCTCGAGGCACTCAGTCTCTTGCTGCTCAGTGCAAACATCCTGAAGTTTTCTTGATAGGAAGAACAAAACCAACCAACTAAACAAAAAACCCATAAAAACCTGGACAGGATACCAGGCAGTCATCAGGACTCCTGAGCACGTCAGTGCACAGAGAAATCGCCAGCCCCATTTCTCTGGGCCAGCACTGTCCCCAGGCTGAGAAGCCCGAGCAGCGCAGGTCAAACTCACAGGAGGGTATGGCTGCCTTTACAATGCTCATGCTGGCCCCAGACAAGGGAAACAGGGATGGGGGCACAGCACCTCAGTTGGGAGTAAACACCTACGTGCATTGACACAGATACTGTTTAAGTTCGTACACCAGAGAAACCAGGACTTTAAATACCAGAGCATTCCCGAACAAGAGTACATAGGAAAGGGGGACCTTTTTCTTTTCTTTTTTTTAGGATGCCTTAGAGACTTCCCAGGCCAGTTTCTTTAAAAAAAAAAAAAAAAAAAAAAAAATAAAA
>NW_008238337.1:8020460-8024587 GCF_000691975.1 Corvus brachyrhynchos
CCTCCCAGGCTAGTTTTTTTAAAAAAAAAAAAAAAAAAAAAAAAGAAATTAAAGAATAATTATTACAAAAGAAATACACATCAGTAAACTGTTAAGTGAACAGCCTTCTCCACAATCCAGCTGGTCGAAAAGCCAGCACTGCTGCTAATAAATTAGAGGGTGCGGGTGCAGCTCTTGCCCACAAGTCTCAATACAACAGGAAACGTTTTCTAAATGTTCACAGCTCTTGCCAGGTCTCAGATGGTCACTGGGGGATTCCCTCTGCCCTCCGGGTACCTGCCTCTCACTGATCCTGCATCTGCTGCTGCATCTTCTGCAGCATCTCTTGCATCCGCCGTAGCTGCAGGAGACACAGAAAAGAGAGTCAGAAAGGGACCAGGAGATACACACTGGGGCAGCCCCTTGGAGCTGACAAGGGAATCTCTCAGAGAGTATTAACTCCTGCCTGAGCACAGAAGCACCTGTGTCTGGGGTGGAATGGAGCTATGTTTCCCTGACAGAGGAAGCCACAGGTTTCACACCCTGTCCTCCACCCCAGGAGCCCACAATAGTGGGACACAGGAGCGGGAAGCCTCAGGACTGCCTCTATGGGGCAACCCTGGAGAAACTCCTTGGATTCCAGCTCTAACACCCAGGAGGCACAGGCAGAAATGGTACTCACCTCCTCATCCTTCATCTTTATCAGCTTCTCTGTCTCAGTGTCTGGTGTTGGGAGAGGCAGGATAGGAATGGGGCTTTCTATCCTGTTGTCCTGAGTCAGCTTACTAGAGAAATGGAGAGAGGGGGGAAGAGCAGTCAGTCATGGTTCAGGATGGCTGGCTTTGGTGTCACCACACAATGACTGTCACTCCCCATGGCAGACCCACCAGCAGTGCTGCATCAAACACCCAACCAGGTGGAGGGGCCATGGGACAATCCAGTTCAGAGCTGTGGCATGCCCTTGGATGGAGAATGAGACCTCCTGTTCAGGAGGCGGGAGGCATGAGACAGGCACAGCACAGCAGCATTGCTCTGAGGGCTGGGGTGCCCATGACTGCAGGAAGGGGACACAGGAAGGAGGCGATTTTCTTCCAAAAAACAAGAGCTCTCAGTACATGAGGAAGGAATGTTAGTAGCCAAAGAAGTCAGGGCTGAAACTGGAACTACAAAATGCTCCTTGCAGGTGTTCACCACTTGGAGTCACCATTGGCTCATTACTGAGACAATTCCAGCCTTGGAGTTTAGGATCTCCTACCAAAATGACTCTCTAGAAATGGCCCTGTGCTGGTTTTATGAAACTTGTTCACTGGCAAGGAACTAATCATGGCATGAGAAACAGTACCAAGCTGAAGCTTTCTCTAAGCTTAGCAACCACTTTTTCACTGTGCTCTTCTTTTAATAGACACACAGCCCCACTTAAATAGCAGCTGTGACACTGCTCACCCAGCTCTAGCATTTAACATAGTTATTTTGGGACTCCATATACTTGCTGCTGAAAAAAACAGGCTTGTCTGCTATGCAAAAGTACTCGGACACACTGTGTGTCAGGAGAATGTGCCAACCTGCACGTCAGCACACATGCAGGACTGCTCCTTGCTGAAGCACAGCCATTCTGCTCTGCAATGTGGCAGCACAGAGCTACCCAGCCAGGGCTGGCAGGAAGTGAAGGGAATGGTTCACAACAGAGGAGCCAAATCCTACCAAACCCAAATTTTTTCACCAGTATCTCAGTCACGGAAGGGAGAAGGAAAAATAGAGGTCTCAAATGAGAAGCCTGTGAGTGTTCTCTCCTCTGTTTTCTGATCATTCTAACTAAAACCACAGCGCACCAAATGCAAAGGGAAGACAATGCAGAGAAGTCTTTGGAGATGTGTTGTCTTACTAATTGCCTGGGCCCTGTTGTCTGAGAAACAGCAGCATCCCAAGGGCCATGCTGTTATTTAGACATAACTGCAGACCACAGAATGCATTCCTCTCTGGCAATGCACACAGCTATCACCCACCAGAGAGATGGTTCATCCCGTTTTATTAGGCTGGATGTATTTAATCCACTGCTACAAACAGCTCTTCAAAAGAATCTCCAGGCCTAATTCTCTATGTCTGCATGGGGAATCCTCAGACTGGAATGTGGATTCTCAAAAGCATTCCCGCCTTGGGTTCAGGCTGTGGGAAACATGCTTGGATTTGCTATTTTAGTTCCCAGTGCCATTCCTGAGGCTGCAGCCCAGCAAGTCCCCAGCAGATCCACAGCCTCCTGACCAATGAGCTGTTGTGAGAGCAATCCCAGCTCCACAGAGAGTGAGAGACCCCTTCCACCAGAGGTGGGGACCCACCTGGTCATTTGCTGGATGCACTGAGCTCGATAGTTCTCATAGTGGACATCACAAGTGACATCCTTCAGGTCGTGCATGTGTGTCCGGATCAGCATGTTCCGCAGCTTCACAAAGTCGCAGTGTGCCTGGTTTTCCACTGGAAGCAGCAACAGGAGAGTGCTTGGGTATCACACCTCACCACGCCTCTCCAGGGAGCCCCTTCTCAGCTCCTGGACACCCAGACTGGACTAAAACCCCACCTCAGGGCTCCTTCCTCATCCACCCCTGCCACTGCCCTGGCACAGGCCTTGATGGTGCTCTGCACTTCTCAACACTGAGGCCAGGCTGCCAAAGGCACTGTGCTCCCAGGACTTTATCTGTGTAAAAGGATTCATTAAGCACATGCAGCAGAGCCCTGAGAGAGGATCCCATGTATATCAGATGTCACTGTTATAACCACAGTGAGCACAGCTGGTGCTGGAGGTAAATTGCTTGTCTCATCAGAATTTAGGACTTATCAAAAGGCCCCTGTAGACAAAATCAGCTCCTGAGGGGCAAAGCCAAAAGCAGGCAATGGAGAGCTGAGCTGCTGTTGCCATGGGGAGCCTGGCTCCAGACAGCGCTGTGGGAAGCACTGTGCTGCCGTGATGATCTCCATTTGCCTCTCTGCAGGGCTGGGGAAAACCAGCTGTATCAGGCACAGGGATTCACAAAGTTGATCCTACTGCCAAATGCCAGCATCCCGACAGGCACAGCCCCCTCTGAAGCCATCAAGGGTGCAGAGCCAACAGCTGGGCAGCCCAAGCAGCCAGCACCAGCCCATGAGTACAAACACAAGCTTTTGGGATCTAAAGCTGCAAGGTCTTAAAGCAGCAAACCAGCAAGGGCAAATCAGCAACAGCAGCAAAAGCCATTCCAGGGTTATTCTGCCTAAGGGCTTTAAGACATTTCTCCCTTTAGAAAGGAAGAAAGTTGGAGACAAACATTGTGCATCAGCACAGCCTCCAGCCCAGTAATTCCAGCACTTACAGGAGCAGCAGCAGAAGAGGGAGTGCACGAGGGTTTATGATTGTTTGGCTGAGGGCAACAGCTTCTCCCCAGAAAATAAATGGGCAATGCCCAGCCTCCCCTGCTTAATAAGAAGCCATGTCCTACTGCACATTAAAGCTCAAGCATTCTTCCATTCACACTGGAACCTCTCTTCCCCAGCCTGCAATGGGAGGGTTATTGATATACTCCCAGTAACAGACCTCCTGAACCAGTCCCGGTGCCTCTGTCTCTACCCTATCTTGTCCCCTGCCATGTGCCAAAGGTGGCACAGACAGTCCCAGCTCTCCCCTGCCATCCTTGTTGGAAATGCCTGTCTGTCCTTGCCCCATGCCTGCCTGCCCCTCCTCACAGTGCTCCCAGGCTCCATGCTTACCTTCCACAATGCCCCAGGGGTAGAGCCGTCCACGGACCCGCTGGCCTTTCGCCTCCACCACAGTGTTACTGCCGATGACAGCAAAGGGAGCACTCTCCTGGAATGAGAGGCACTGCTGAGCCCAGCTCAGCCCAGCCTGCCCATGGATCCCTTCTCCGGGAGCCAAGCTCAGGCATAGCAGAACAGCAGGAGGAAGGTGCTGGTAGGAAAGGCACAGGGACATCCACACGTGCCACAGAGCAGGGCACCACAACCCAGTTGCAGAGAAAAGCCTAAGGCACTGGGATCTACAGGCAGCGTAGGTCCCAGCCTGACCTCAGCTGTCCTGAGGGAAGCTGTGTCTCTGTAAGATGCCTGCATCCCTTTATTAAGGGGAAGATCTACAAGGAAGCCAGAGCAAAGAGGCTGGAACA
>NW_008238337.1:8024628-8032571 GCF_000691975.1 Corvus brachyrhynchos
ATGCCCCCCTCTGACAGGAGAAACAAGGCTGTACTGCATGCATACACAGGCGTGGGAGGCAGTCAGGACTGGGCTGCTAGGCCTCCAGATATGCCTGTACAATCATGTTGTGTCCCCCAATGCAACTAATGTGTCACAGTGGTGCCTAATCACTCACAAATCTCTCCTCCTTGCTGATGGCATCACTCAGAAACAGGTGCTCAGAACTGCTGTCCGACCCAGCTTTCATCTTAAACACACAAGCTGGGGCAGATCGAGGAAAGACTGACACTGCCTGGAGGGAGAGCAGAAGGGCCATGTGTTCATGCCACACTTGACTTCATGGCACCAGCAAGGACATCAGCACCTTCTCCAGGCCATCTACCACATGAGCCAAGGCTGTTCCCTGGGTAGCAGTAGCACAGGCCTTCAGCACAAGCAGGGCAGCTCTGGGTCGTTCTGGACTGACCCACATACCCATGAGCCTGACATCACAGATCCTGCTGAGCAGATTCCTTACCTTCAGCTCTCTGTCTTGCTGCTTAAACTCCTCGTCTTCATCAGAGTCACACTCAGGAAACTGGTACACTTTAATGCCAAATTTGTCGATCTCTTCCCGGATCTGTGTCCATGCAAGACAAAACCAAAAGGATGTAAAACTGAACAATACAGAAATACTGGGTTTATTCTGTTTGTGCTACCATGGTTTGCTATAGTCTACAGATGGCAAAAGGATTCGATGTTTCTTCTAGAGTCAGCCTCTCTGCCGACTTCCCTTCTCACAGCAGAGCACGGCTGCAACTGTATGTGCAGAATATATATATATATATATATATATATACACACACAAACACACTGCACAGACACATAAATACATATATATCTATCTCCTCTCTCTCCTCAGCCCATCCCTGCCACTACATCAGGTATAACTCTGTAGAGAAAGAGCATCTCACCCTCTCTTTTAGCTTCCGGATCTCGGAGGGGATCAGGCAGTCGGCTTTGGCAATCAGGGGCACAATGTTGACCTTCTCGTGCAGAGCCTTCATGAACTCAACATCCACAGGCCTCAGCCTGCAGCAGGGATGAGGGACACTGTTAGCAAAGACACACTGGGCAGCTCTCCCTCCAGCCTCTCTCACCCATCCAGCACAAAGGGAAAAGGACAACACTGTCACAAGAGCCTGCAGCAGCACTGGGACAGCCCTCAGCTAGGGCCATACCCTCAGGAAAGCTGTGCCCAATTTTAGCTGCTGAGTGTCTCATTCAGACACAAGCTGGGTATTTGCTCCCTTGCAGGCCAAATACTGCCCAGGCCACAGCCTGGGGTGTCCCTCCAGCTGTCCTGGCAGCCAACACAGCCCCTTCAGCTGCTCCAGGCTAGGCTGACACATGAGCCAGCAAGGGGCAGGGACTGAAGGCAGCTTAAAACTCCCTTTCCTACACATCAGTCTGGCTTAGCTAGATAGGAACATACAAGTCTGAGTGACATTATTTCTCCTGATTTTCAAATCAGGCTGTAAGGCCTGAGGGAGATCTGCTCTCCCTCCAGCCAACACAGCCCCTTCAGCTGCTCCAGGCTAGGCTGACACATGAGCCAGCAAGGGGCAGGGACTGAAGGCAGCTTAAAACTCCCTTTCCTACACATCAGTCTGGCTTAGCTAGATAGGAACATACAAGTCTGAGTGACATTATTTCTCCTGATTTTCAAATCAGGCTGTAAGGCCTGAGGGAGATCTGCTCTGCCTGTTCACAGGCAGTCTGTCCTGCCAGTGATGGGAAGGGGGTGCTGTGATGCTTAGCAGAGGGAGAACATCCAGACAGCTCCTCTCCTGTGCCAACAGCCCTGGCAGTGTACAAGCTGCTACAGGGCAATCCTGGGGCACAAGGGTCTTCCCTCTGGACTGAGTCACGCCCCAGGCCTGGAGTGTGGGCTCTCACCCGTGCCCAAAGGGAGAGATGAAGTAGAGGCAGCAATGCACTCTGTTGTCCTGGATGTTCTTCCGGTTTAGGCCACTCTCATCACGGAAATACTGTTCAAACTGCTGGTCAATGTAGTCAGTGATGGGCTTCCAGCTGCGAAGGGCAATTCAACCAAAACAAAATCATCAGTAGTGTCTCCTGTCTCCTAATGACTGTGAAGTCAAGGACAAAAAGGAAGGCAGCAGTGCCCTGCTCACCATTCAGTGTTGTTAACAGCATCTCCAAAGCCTGGTGTGTCCACTATGGTCAGCTTCAGCTTGACACCTTTCTCCTCAATGTCCACTGTGTGCTTGATGATCTCCACTGTCTGGTTGATCCTCTCTTTGAACAGGAGCACATGAATTAAAGCCAGGCAGTAATGCTGGGGGATCTCCACTGCACCCATGACCAGCCAGCTCCCCCTTATCACTGACACAGGGAGTAGCACAGGTTTAAAAAACCCCAGATCATGCTCTAAGGAGCTTCAAGGGGGTGGTGCTGCAGAAGGCCAGCAGACAGACTCCAAGAAGATATACAAATCACTGAAGTGCCAGTAGCCCAGCTATTCTGAACATTTTGTCTGGTCACTGGGGAAGGGGAATTCCTATCACACTCCAGCATCCAAGAACAAAAGACAAATCTCAATATCCCATCCCAAAGGGCTAGTGCTGCTCTGCAGCCTCATCTTCCCTTCAAAGGGCAGAAGAGACCCACACCCAAACCCTTTTTGTTCAATACTAGTGCCTTTGCAGACACAAAGGAGAGCAGAGACACAAACAAGAGGGCTGGGTTCCAGCCAAGCTCGTAGCTGCTGCTGAAGCAAGGAACCAAAGTACTAGTCCTTAGGACAGTCCCATTCACCCCGCTTTGCCCCCAACTTACCCTCTGCATTGAGGAGCTTTCTGTCTTTGTAGAGGTCTGTCAGGAACAGGCTATTCACCAGCGTGGATTTGCCCAGACCCGACTCTCCTAATTGACAGAGCACAAAGGGGAGGAGGAAAAAGCAAGCAACATGACCCACTAATTGACTTACAAATGAAACTCTGAACAAGGCTTTGAATCCTGAGCCAGAGGAAGCGAGAGAGATGAGCTGTCAGGAGCTGTTTATTGGCACTGCATTTTTCCAGCAGTGGAAAGATTTTTGCTGCAAGATGTCTCAATCCTTGTACAAATGCAATCTCCCGGCTCAAAAAAAATCACTGTTGAAGGTAAAGCTTGCTCGAGAGGGTTACAAGGGGTAAGGAGGGGCCCATTCCTCCTGGGAGAACTGCCACAGGCTGGAGAGCAAAGCAAGGCCTGACACAAGGACCAGAACAGAGTGAGGAGAGGATCCAGGCGCTATGGAAGCACCTGAGGGAAGTGAGGAGAGCTGGTTCCCTCCACATATCCACCATGTGGCCCAGACACCTTCATTCACAGGCAGCCTCACCTGCAACCATCAGGGTGAAGTCGAAACCCTTCTTCACAGATTTCCGGTGGACCTGGTTCGGCAGAGTGGCAAAGCCCACGTACTGCTTCTCATGGTCCTGCAGGGCAGAGGTGGATGGCAGCAGGTCAGGGTGTGCCACCCCTTCTGCTTGAGCCTCACACAGTGACAGGGAGTTGGACTCAAAAAGCCCCTGGAGCAGAGCCAAGCACTGGAGGAGAGGCCGGTCCCTGCCCTAGCAGCAGTGCAGGGCGAGGCATACACCTCCTCTGGGCTCAGGGACTTGGCCCTTCCCACAGGTGTGCACAAAGGGACATCTCCCAGCAACAGCCCTGCTTGGCTGCTCTCCCAGCAGCTTCCCAGCACAGAGAGCACAAGGGAAAAGGCACAGCCCACCAATTCCACCAGAAAGCACATCCAGGGCTGCTGCTGACAGACAACCTTCTTAACTCTTTGCTTCTTCTGCACAGTCACAGGCTCCCTTCACAACAGGGTCACCAAATGCCACCTCTCCCCAGGTCATTTCCACACCCCTCCCTCCAGAGGCACGTGTGCTACATGATGGAGAGCTCTGTAATTAGCACCCTGGGGCTTGCACTGTCCTGAGCCATGTCTAGAGAAAGGTACAGTGGCTCAGCTTCTGCTTGACCTGAGAGGGGATTATTTCTTGCTGTGTCACAGACACTCCTGGCTGAATAAGAGGAAATCCTGAGTAATCTCTTGTGTTATTTCTGAAGAGACCAAAGTTCAAGGAGCATGGGAAGTGGAAGGATGTGGAAATACTGATAATAGAACTAAGATGATTTTGGTGAGGGTATTACATTTAGTATTACTGGAGTGTTACCTACCACCCAACCACCTCCCCAGACACAGCCTCTTGTCATCGAGCATTCTCTGACAGCACAAAATCCACAGGCATCCCACAAGCATGGCACATGCTCTGTACAAGCAACAAATGCCTGAGCTAGAGACATGATAGAGTTTGCTTTTCAACATGGCTGGATATAATCATACCACTGGGATTCACACCACAGACATATCCACGGAGCCAGGAGTTCCTCAAAATTGGCCCTAGCTCCTATTCCATGGATGTCTTCAAGCACACGACTCTCCTCATCCATTCTCCAGGCACAGTAGGGAACATGTCTGTTCATAAGTTTAACTATCTCCATTCCTGAGCCGCACACTCAAAGAAATACAAAGTATGATCCAGGGTGTCGAGCTTAGGGCAGTGCTGACTTGCACCTATTTCCACACTGCAGGTGGGCAAGGTTGCTCCCAAGCAAGTCTCTACAGTTACTAGTCCACCTGTGTGAGAATCCCTGGGCATCCTCAGTCAGACTGTGAAGTTCCAGTGGGGACATTGAGCAGGGAAGACAGAGAGTCTCCTCCTCCCAATTTATGGCTGCTCTGGAGCTGCCCGCTGAGATGGAAGAGATGTGGCTGACAGCCATTGTGGCCCAAGAATTCTGTTCTTTAGCACTGTCACTACCTTCCAGCCACTGAGGTTTGGTTTGGGTCTGAAACTTGGTCATTTTAGCCCTGAGTGACTGTCGGTTCTGATCTCCCTCACCTCCCATAGCTGAAGCAATGTTGTTTCACCACCCCACAGTCCAGAAAGGCAGGAAGAGACAGAGAAAATGAAATTAGAGAAATGGGAAGAATTAGAGAGTGCCCAAAGTGCTCCACTGGCAACTGGAATGACTGATCTAAAAGGCAGTGACATTCTAGGCAGCAGTGCAGCGAGCAGCAGTGAGACCCCCGGGTGATAAGTGGCAGCAAAGCAATGCCTGCCTGGGGGACACCACAAACTGCCACCCCAAGGGCTCAGTAAAGGGCAATGAGGTGTGCGAAGCAGAGTGAGAAACGTGATAATGGCAAGGTCACAAAAACAAGGAAGAAAAGACTGCTTCCAGCCTCTGTCCCTCAGTACCAGAGCTGTCTCCCAGCTGCTTCACTTCCTGGTAAAACACATCCATGAGCACAGCCAAAGTGGACACAGCCAACATCTCACAGTAAAATGTCCAGTGTTTCCCAGCAAGCACCACAAAACATACAGCATACTTCGCTTTTGTGCTTCTCCTGCCCTGATCTTTACCAGACTTTGGAAAGAGAAGGATCACCTGCTCTCTCCAGTGACTTGATGTGTGAAATAGTACTAGTAATGTGCTAATGAAACCATAGCTGAGGCGTGGGGTGTGTTTCTCTTGTTTTGTTTGGTTTTTAACCTAGATGACTAAGGGCTGACAGTGGAGACACTGGGGAGCTGTGCTCTGGTGCAACTCCACTTACTTCTGCCAGGTGTAACTGGCTGAACCTGATCTCTCATTTCTGCTCAGTCCAACCAAGAGAGCGTGGATTTGCTGTACCTCTGGTTGCCTCCCCACAGCTCCATGGAATCACGATATCCAAAATGAGCAAATCCCAGCTGGTGCAGGACACTGCCCTTTACCCATGACTCATGCAGTCATTTCCCTCGCAGAAAGGAAGGTCAGTGCTGAGTGCAATACCAACAGAAGAGCTTCCCTCGCTATGGGAGGCAGCCAGACCTGTGAGGGGAAAAACCCTGTCCCCAGCCGTGTCTCCCTCTGACCAGCCATGGACACACTGCAGAGCCCTGTCAAGGGTGAAGGCAAGAGATGCAAGTGGCACTTGTGAGGAGGGATCCCCTTCTTATAAGAGCCCTCTCTCAGGAACGGCAGCGTGGTCTCTGCACCAGCCTTGATTCATGGTTCTTCACATTTGCTTTGAGACCGTCAGCGTGTGCCCCTATCCCAGCCATATTTGGGCACTATGACAGGCACGTACCACCACCTTTGCCAGCATGGCAACATCAACATGGCCCTTAAGGGGCCCAAGTAGCCTCCTGAGCCTGGTGTGTGCCTTGCTCAAAGCTCTATACCACTCACCACCTCCAGGTACTATCTGGAGAGCAACTGTGCACGGAGTGGAGAGGCCTGGGAGGGCTATTGACAGAGACAGGCGGCTTTCTGGGTTATGAAAAGCTAAAATCCATTAATTAAATGAGAGGCTTGAATAGAAGGAGTTCCTAAATGTATCACAGCCCCCTCCCCACGCTCTTGACCCTCACAAGCCAGGTCCCATCAAGCTGACAAAAGCTGGGACAGCTGGTTCCTGCACTGCGCTTCCCTTGCCAGCTCCAGCTGTCAGGAAAGGGCCTCAGCCAGCCAAGCCAGCGGCACTCTGGCACAAGAAGCCCCTCTCCCACCGCCTGCTCCATGCTGCTGCCTTTGTTCCCACTGGCATCCCGCTACCACGTGCCTGGGAACGTGCCCTACACACCACCACTGAGGCCACCAAGAGCTGTGGCCAGTCTTTGGGACCCTGTCACAAACCAAAGCACCCCAGGCCAAGCAAAACACACCCGTACTCTCCTTTGGCACATGCTTGCTGGTTCACCAGACATTACAGCAACATGTCACATCCTCACATCCCCTAATACCCAGCTGAGGCAGCCAGGGCTCCCTGGCAGCCAGTGTTCTCCCTGGGAGTTCAAGCCAAGCAACAAAGCCCTGGGTGGGCTCAAGCCCTGTTCCTGCTGGGGGCGTAGAAACATTCAGGATCTGTTGCACAGAGGAGAAGCTGTCCTGGTATTGAGGCATTCACAGGGCTGTCTGCACCTCCAAGACAGAGTACAGCCTCCATCACTGCTGTCCTTCCCAATTCTCTCCTCACATCTCTGGTGGATGTGCTGTTTAAACCAGCCCAGATCTCACGTGACTTCATCATTCATCCTGGGGATAAAAGGGGCCTTACTGGGTATATTCAAAAGGGCTAAAATTAAACATCATAAGACCAAAGTAAATTTGAAGAATAGTCCCTATCGAGGTCTGGAGCAAACCCCAGAAATGATGGAGCTGTGCTAGACCCTGGCGCATCTGCTTCTTCAGGGGGAAGGGGCCCTCTCGGTGTCACAGCATTCAGCACAAGCCACCCAGCTCCCTCCCAGGCAGCCCTTCCTCCAGCCTTTCCCCTGCGGCCAGGCACGGCCGGCCGCCACATCCGCGTCTGCACGAACCAGCACAGCCCAGCCCTGGAGGAGAGGCAGACCCTTTGCTTCCTTTCATTGCAGAAAGCTGCATAAATTCATAACACAAACAGCGCCCGAGGCTTCTGCCACGGACATCTGCTCCTCGGGCCTGGGGCTGAGCACAGGAGTATCGGCAAAACCACTCGCCCACCAGCATTTGCTGAAGAGAAGGAACCCGGCCAGCAAAGCACAGCATTAACACATTGTTAATTAACACAAATCGGACTGCGTGTGGGCACACATAGCGCTGACTCCTGCCCTGAGCCCCCCCAAGCCCGCACACGCCATTCAGCCAGGGAATCACTGCATCGCATAACCGCACAAAAGCGTCGCGCATCTCGCGGCTGCCCAGCGCGCCTCTCGGCCCTGCGCCCGCGGGGGCTGCTCCCCTCCTTTCTGTGCCCGCCGTCCCTCCCTTACCGGCGTCTTTCCGCTCCTCTGCTCCTCAGAGGTCTCATCTTGTGCTGCGCGCGTCTTCTCGGGCACCATCCTCCCCCCTCCTGTCCCCGCTGCTCCCCGGCTCGC
>NW_008238337.1:8032925-8042970 GCF_000691975.1 Corvus brachyrhynchos
GAGGCTGTGCACGTACCGGATGCTGTCCCTGCCATAAGTCTGACTCCGCGTGACAGATGGGCCTATTCAGCTGAAGGATTTCTTATATATCCTGCCTGACGCAGCCGAGACAAAGGTTTGCTGGAGGAAACCTGCTCTCAGCAAAAATGTGCTGCTTCTGGCTGTGTGGGTGAAGGTCTCAAGGGTCCGCAAAGCCCCCCAAAAGCAGGGTTTAAATATAACCCCCAGGTCCTAGTCCTGGTTGACGTGGATCTATCTCCACGTGGCGCAAGCTGATCTGTTGTCTAGTCCAGGCTCTACTGCAGCCTCATCTCTGAATCCAATTGGAATAGCAGCAGATGCATTCTGGATCTTACAGCAACCATTCAAGCTCTGAAGATGTTTCAGAATAAGGAAGTATCTGTGTGTTCATTAAGCAGACAAACCCAGCCCAGCAACAGCCCTTCACACCAAAAAAGTCGTTCAAATCTCAAGCCTGGGTTCTGAGCCTTTCTATGAAATATGCCTTCTAGCTCTTCTGTGCAGCCACAGAAACTGAACAGGAATTTATATAAAACAGACAAAAGCTGCTATTTCATATAATCACACCATTCCAGAAACTGGGGGGTTAATACCACAGCATGTATAATGAAGTGACAGGAGATGACAGCACTGGTGGTGCTGGAGGAACCTGTCCCTTGCCCCACAGGTTCCTGAGCAGCTTTCTGCTCACCAATGGGAAGGACTCAGGCTACAGCCATACTCCTGCCTCACTCTCAGCCAGAGTTCATCCTGCTTCTCCAGGATCTGCAGGGCTCCAGCAGTGGCTCCACAGGGTGCCAGACCAGCAGGGCCTGCCCTGGTAACCTTGGGCCACAACCCAAGTACTCCAAGTCTGACTGACACCAGGTTCTGTTATAAGGTACTGAGTCACTATAAGGTCCAGTGGCCTGAAGTCTGGGAGCAGCTGTGAGTGTGGAAAGGTGAGAAGAGGGGAAAAAACCCCAATGTTTTACCTATGCTGCCATCCTACAAGCTGATAGGTAATGTCAGAAGTTGCAGGCATGAGGTCCTAAAGGCTGATGAAAATAAATGCAGAACTGGGAAACACTCCCAGAGCAGGAAAACTCCCACCATACAACAGCTGTCATACCACATGCATGAAACCCTTCTCCAAACCACCCTGCTCCACCAGCAGCATCCTTAATTACACCCAATGAGTTTTGTTCCCAGTTGTTCCTGTGTGTAGCAGTCAAGCAGAAGGCCTAGACTGAGATCCAGGTGTGGCAGGAATTGCCACTGCTCAGAGCACGTCTCTGTTTGGCAGCTCTGCTCTCACTCTGGAGCATTGCTCCATTCCCCAGGGAGCTGACAGCCCTACATTGGTCAGCCAGCTCAGTGGTAGGTCAGGCCATACTCATGACACCTCTTCTTCCTCTTAGATTCACCTAATCCTTGCTTTCCAGGACTGGGGGACTCTCCCACCAGGGGCCGCAACTTGCACACGACTGAGGAGCAGTGACTGCACCACACTGCCTGCACTGGGCAGCAAAAGCAATGGCTTGTGGCACGCCCAAGGTGCTTCCAAACCTTCTTAAGATAAAAGGAGGTTTCACCAGTCCTTCTACACCATAAACCACAATAGTTGCAAGCAAACCCTCTCCAACTCCCATGAATTCTCATGGCTTGGAAAACCCTTGTCTGAGGGCCACAGGCCACACGACCACCAACCACAAGCATCTTCTGAGGACACATGGAGACATGCTGTGTCCCCATGAGCCCACTGCACCAAATCAGAACATTCTTTTGAGCTGGGATCACGGATGAAGTCAACAATGATTTGGTTGTGACAAAACCACAGTGTTGTTCGTGGCCCCAGGAGCTGTGCTGACAGTGCAGAGAGGAACAAGGAACTACTGTCTCCTGAGTGCCTTGAGCTCTCACACATCACACATTCCCTCAGGATGGGCAGCCAGGGAGGAATTCCAGTCAGAAGACTAAGCCTGACAACTCAGAGAGCAGATTAGGAGAAGAAAAAAAGAGTATATCTTGGCTACAGAGATCATCTTAAGGCTGAGTGGCCAATGCTATGGCTTCCAAAATACTAAAGGATTGTCGACTGGTCCCAGACTCAGCCTCTCCTGTCCCTCCTAGAGATGCTCATCTTTCATCCTCAGAGTCACCAAACCATAAATGACAGACTCATTTGTGTCCTTCAGATGTGCCACGTGACACACCCAGAGCTGCTGGCTCAGGCTGGTCTGTGTCCGAACTTCCCAAAGACAGCCAAGCCAATCTCGTTTTGCGCCTGTCCTTTCTGATCACACTCCTCTGTCCACACAGCTCCTAGAAATGCCCAGTGTAAATCCTGGCCTGCTCCTCCAAACAGAAATCGGATGTACACCGTCCTTAAAAGAAGAAAAGCAGCACACAGGACATCTCATGTGCAGTGTGCAGCAGAGCTCAGCAGGGAAGATCTTGGCACTTCCAAGATCTAGAGCAAATCCAAAGTGTTTTCTTCCACTGGCACCTCTAAGCTCCTCTCCAGGCAGGCAACCGCAACAGCGGCTCGGGGGTCAAACTGGCTGCAGGATCCAGGTTTCTGAGTGTCAGAGCAGAGCTCTGCCCAGCCCCAACCTGCCAAACAGTCACCAAGGGCAACACAGGCTTGGGGTGCACCAAGTCCTTCCCACATCACGGACCAGCTCTTCTTTGTCAAACTGTGACAGCAGATAAGTCCCCCACCTGCAGGGGAGCTGTTTTCTGGCAGAGATGCTATGGCCTAAGGACTGCAGTGCTCAGGCTCCATCCTTGCTGAACAACCAGGAGCATGTCATGGAAGGAAAAATCTTCATCCTGATCCAGACAGACACTCTTGAGCAGCACAGAGCCAGGCAACAGGGTCCCACAAGGGATGCACCCAGCCAGCCTGGCCTGCATGGAAGAGTGGTGAAACTGCATATCCGTGGCTTGGCAGGGTCAGCACAGTCATGTAATAACAGCATTTATGCCTTTTCCTCTGAAGCAAACTAAGCTACTTTCAGAATTCCCCACAGAAGGGAAATTTTCTTCCTGGCTGTTTTCTAGGATGAAGGGAAGGGCAGTTCCAGAGAAGCTCTTTGCTCAAGCTGAACAGGAGCAGCAGCAGGCAGCAAAACCCATTCCCAGCTTGGACCAGGGCAATGGAAGCTGAGGAACAGCAGATATCCTCCATGCAGGTGCATGGCTGGGAACCTCCAGGGCTCAGTTACCACCTTCTTCTCCTGCTGCCTCCTCTCCCACTATAAGGAACATCAGTGCTGACTTCAGACAGATGAATCTCACAGGTATTGCAAGGTCTGAACTCCGCTGCTCCATCACCAGCAGAGCTGCACACTCACCGTGAGGCTCCTGCTGACCTGATCCAAGGGAAAAAGCCTTGCTGATCTAAACTCTGATGAATAATTTAACCTCGAACTTGTGAGCAAGGCTTCATGTAAGCGGCTTCTGGGAGCATCAGAGCCCCAATGCTTTAGCCAGGCTTCATCCTGTGATGCTCAGGAAAAAGCAAGATACCAGACGAGAAATGCAGAAATCCCAATGCACAGGATTAATCCCCTGTATGTTCAGTGCCACAAACACAATCTGCACAGCAGCCAGATATCATATTTTCTTTTACCTATCCCACAGGTCAAACTTTAATTTCCGCTCAAGGATCACTGCTGCTTTGTCACATAATCCCTCCAGAAATCTATCAAATTCCATTTCAAAGGTTTATTTAGGCTCCCTGCTTCCACTTGAAGTGCCTCGTGCTTCCCAAGAAGCACTGTGTGACTCATGCCATGCCTCCACTTCCAGCTCTTAAAAAGGAGCGACGACCGTAATTTGCCTCTTGCTTGTTTAAACTCGTGATTTGCTCTGGAGCGAGTTCACAGCACTTCTCACACCCAGCTCCTCATTTAGGGTAATTTGCACGATATAACAAACTGGGCAGACGTGGAGCTGGCTGGACGTCTTCCAGCAGCCCCTCGGTCGCTGCCCGGATCTCTTCCCGCAGCCCCTCGGTCGCTGCCCGCTGCCCTCCGCGGGACCAGCCGCCGTGCGGTTCCGGCGCGTTCCGCGCGAGGGAGAAGCCGGCCCGCGCAAGGGCCGTGTCCGAGCAGGGAGCGCCCAGGCGGCTTCCCCGGCCAGGGCCGCACAGAAATCAGCGCGCCGGTCAAACGAGCCGCCCTCGCTGCTTCCTCCGGTTGCGAACACATTCCTTAGCACAGGACAGAGGTTTCCAAATTTAGCCTGTTAAGACAGAAGGAGAAACCAGGTGGTGCAGCAAGGTCTGCGGCAGTCTCAGCACTACTGCTGCTCATCTCTCCCTCTGATTCATCCTCCAGCTCTGCAGCACAAATCAGGCTTAAATAGATGCTCGGCCTCTCATCTCAAAGGTACAGCTGGGAAAACCAGAGAGAGGCAGAGCAGAGCCCTGCCAGTCCTGGGAAGCCAAGAACAACGTTTGGGAGACAAACAGGTACACATTGCTCTGGGGCACAGAAGCTGGCTGGGCTGACAGCGGTTTGGTGGAAGAGGATGGAAAATATTGGTGATTTATCCTCTGAAATGGAAAGGCACTGCTTCTTCCAGCTCCCAGGTTCTCCATCCAAATGACAAGAACATCAGTTTTGGAAGTTCTTGATGCATGTTAACATACATGAATAGGAAAAGGTTGGGGACAGGATCCTACAGAAGGTGCAGTTTAAGTTACAGGTAGTGGTCCCAATCCTGCGATCCTTACTCACCGAGTAGTCCCTTTGAAATAGAGACGACTGCTCACGTGAGTAAGGGATGCAGGATCAGGCCTGTCTACCAAAGAGGCTGAATCCTGAACCGGAGAGGACATCACGGCCTCTGAGCATTGTCAGACACCCACGCCTGGCCCAGCAGGAGCTAATCCAACGGCATCACAGGGGAAGACAGTCCAGGCTGGGGCACCACACCTGCAAACAGCACACTCAGCAGAGACCATAGAGAGCAAGGCAGTGGACAAAAAAGATGCTCCACTCAAGCAGAAATTCTCCTGATTCATTCCCAGTTCACCCATCTCATGGATACTCCCAGGTCTGCAAGGAGATCTTTCTTAACCCTGCTGTCCTCCCAGCAGGCTCCTGAAAACCGAATTGGGAGAACAAAAGCCAACTGTCTTGGGTGAACTCCCAACCTCTATCTTCCAGCTACAATTAACATAACTTTAGGAGTAGCTGATGCCCACGAGAGAGGAGAATAAGCCCACTCAGCTCACCAAATAATTTTAAATTCCATTAATTAAGGGGGGAAAGGCAGCTCTCTAAAGCAACCTTCAGTTCTGGGAGGCACCCAAGGAGAAAAAAGCCAGCCTCAGACTGTGAGCAATAACCCCGAAAAGCTCTGCAGAACAAGGAGGTAGAGGTACCTTCTCCTTCCTAGTGGGTCTCCTGCAGGTCTCCCATCAAGCACTCAGAGGCCAAGGCTCCAGCCACACACCCTCCCTTCCCTGCTGTCAGCTGCCCCAGCACACTCAGTAACATGAAGCAGAGTCCTTGTGCATGTTGACATGGCAGATGCACACAGGGACTTTCACCTTCCTTCCCTCCCTCACCCCTGGGCTTGCAGCCCCAGCCCACTTGACCGAGATGAGCCTGCTGAGAGGGAGCCAGGCACTCACCCTCCTCCCTTTGCACCAGCACAGCTCTGCCTGTGCTCCACCTCCATCTCCACACACCACAGCCATACCTGGCTGCGAAGTGCCATCCCTCGGAGCCTAGCATGGGCCAGTGTTCCTGGTGAAAGCAGCTGTGTGCCTTCCAGTCTCCCCTGGCTCGCTGTGATGTGTGCTGGACCATCTGCTATCCCAGAGGGGACCCCCAGGAGCCCATTTCCCAGCCCCGCCATAAAAACAGTCTGGGCAAACGTCACTGCCCACATCAGTCTGCCCAGGGCTGGGCCCTGTGTCGGGACTAGCATCTGTCTTTGCAGATGGATAATTAGATTCCGTTTCCATTTCCTTTCCCCTCCTGATGGTTTCTCTGGCTGGCAGTTCCCCCACAGCCCTGCACAATCCAGCAGCATTAGTCAGAGGAAAATTCTGCTCCCTTCCTCCCCAGGATGTTGTTCTTGGTTCAATATGAACAGCAGAATGAACTGCATGATGATTTGAGTGCTTCATTGCAGTAGCATTTGTCCTTTTCAGCCTGGCAAACACAGGCTTCCCTCCCATACCTGCACCCTGCCCCTTTTCCCCAGGCGCGATGTTGTTGGCCATTGGAAGCAATTAGCTAATCACCAGGAATAAGCAATCAGCTGGACTGAGGTTACAGCACGCCTCCAATTTATGAGCAATTGTGCCAAACACTCCTTTTGGGCAGGGCCTAAAGAAGCGTACCTGATTCTCAGCCATGGTGTGAGATGCTCTCAGAAAAAGATCATAACACCCTCCTGCAGGAAACCTGAGAAAGAGATGGAGCAATGATGAAATTGGGGTAATTTAACACAGAGCTGTCTCTCAGAGCTCCCAGAGGAGGGGAGGATTGTGTGCCCAGATGAGGTATCCAAAGAGATCCTCACTGAGCGTACAAGATTGTCTGTCCTCCCCTGCCACTAAGAAGTGGCTTTCTGGGAAGCAGTACTGATACTGAAGCCCTGATGGTCGCACAAGCATCCCCAGGACTGCAGAGATGCACAGACACATCAGCTCCACCTGACAGAGAGGACTTATCCTGCTGGGATCCACAACTTTCCCACAGTTTTTCCCTCAGAGGAGATGTACAGACTGAAGTTTTCAGAGACAATCTGTCAATTCTGTCTTCTTGTACCCTGTGACATCCTGTGTTCTCCATGGGCAATGTCCTGAATCCATGCAGAGCACAGACCTCACAGCTCTCCATCGCAAACCATCGAGACTTCCAGAAGCTCCGCATCACTGCCTGCACCTGGCTGCAAAACCCAAACTGCTGCCTGCTCCATGCAAGGGGCTTTGAAATGCCTTTCAGAAGATCCCAGGAGCTTGCAGCTGACTCGCTCCCCTATGATCCATGCCAGCCCACTGCTGGCTGCCCACCAAGAGCTGGATGGAGTGTTACCCAGCTGTGCCAGGCTCGCAGGCCACAAGGCTGAGACACTGCAGCCGTTGAGCAGTCAGCACCTCTTGCACCATTTGGGGCCTGGCCAGGCTTCCCAGGGCCTGGCACGCACCGGTGCCCGTGCCGGATCACAGCGGCAGCAGGCGCGGTGTTCCCAAAGGGCATCGCAGCCCCAGCTGCCCGAGGAGGTCCCCAGCACAGCTGTGTTGTGCGCCACCGACACAGCTGTGGGACTGCCCAGGCAGATACAGAGCCTGGCAGTTTGCCACATGAATGAAGAAGAAAAGGTAAGGGCAGCAAGGCAGCTGGGGACCAGGATTGTTCCCCACTTGCCTGCGGTTGTGCAGCCATCCAGCATTCACATCAGCTCCTTGTACCCTGCTATTGCAGACACTGAGGCCGTGCCTCAGGGGGAGCTGTCAGAATAATCAAAAATGGAATCAAGAAATGCTTTCCAACACCTTTCTCTCCCCTTCTCCATCACCTACTTGCTCCAGAAAACACCAAGCCTGGTTACACCTTTGCTGCACAACTCACCACTTCCCTCTGCCCTGCAGTGTGACTGGAGATTCACATTTTATGTGATGATGGGAGAAAACTTCAAGTCACAGAACATCTAAATCAAACTGTGCTGTCAAAGGGAATTTAAACAAAGTTTCTTCCAAGATGAAGAGTAATAGTCAGTAACTGCTGAGTGTTGCTTCTCCTTATCAGGGAGATGGTGACCAGTATGGCAAAAATAAGACTAGTTGGTCAACTACTAGTTGTAGTGAAACAGAGCAAAGGACCTTGCATGAAGAAGTATCTGGCTCAGAGTCTCAGCAGGGATTGTGTCAGATACTAGGGCCCCCCATGCTCTTCTGTAATACAGGTGTGAATTGCAAGGTCTGGAACCCACAGTAAGGATGACCAACCACACAGATCGTTTACCAAGACTGATGGACACTGACAGGTCCCAGTGCAGTACCCAGATGAACACCCTGGCTGAGGCTGCTGCAGGACAGTTTGCCAGGCTGGGGGGTCGGCTCAGCAATCTTGGTGCTCTTTTACAGAGGGGCAGTAACAGGCACCCCAACACAGAGCTGAGAGCCAGCACACCCCACCAGCACAGCAGCCTTGTCTGCTTCAGCCCAGCCCCAAACTTCATTAGCAGTTTTGCAGCAGTGAGAGATTCCTACTAACCGCTGAGATGGAGCCATCTGTTTCCATTTATGTGCTGGCTCACAGGAGCAGCTACCCAGCAAAGGACTCTAGAGAGGGTCTGCTCTCCTGAGCACACAGGGAGTGAACAGCCAGCCAGTTGGGACAGAGGCTGAATTCACTCTCCTCAGTGACCTAATACCTCCCTTCTGCAAAGTGAAGGCCTGAGAGGCACTGCAGCCCTCCCCCTTTGATTTTGTGACCGAGCTCCATCATATATCCACCTCCAGGCCACTTCCCTGAAGGCACAGAGGACCTGCTCCCAAGCACAACTACACCGAATTACTGCTCTGCATGGCACCACAGCAGAGGAGGGACTGATAAAGCTGTTCCCTCATCTCTTGGCCTGCCCTCTCATCAGTGGCAGATTCCTTTTGGCTTTAAGCCAGGATCCCTAAATTAACAGCTACCAGGCCCTCTTTTTTTCTGTATCAGGGTCCTGCAGAAATCACATTGCGCAAAGAAATATTTACCCAGACACCTTTTCCATGCATTCATTTTTATGTACACGCTGCTTGGACCAACCATGTACCCAGCTGCAAAATACACTAGTGGTGCCTGTGCAGCACAAAAGCACAGGGAGTGGAGATGAAAATAGCAGCAGGTACCATGGGAGAGTCTAGGCAGCTTCCAAAAACAGTAGGAGGAAAAAAGGGAAAAAAACTGGGGACACCCTGTGTGCGGAGGGCTACAGAAGTATTGGTCCTGTCTGGCAGCTGAACTTTGGGACGACTTTGCCACCTTGTTTTACCAGTCACACCTGCTTTGTGAGGGCAAATAGTCTTCTTGCTCAACAGGAGGTTTCATACTATAAAACAGATTGCTTAATTCTTGGCAGTTTGTGTTCAGCAACTACCCTTTTCCTGTGTTTGCTGCTTCCTGAGTACCCATTTTTTCAGAGTCAGAAGAGACATTATGCTCCTCTCAGCCTGCCCATGGGCCCTGCAATTCCCTTCAGAGATTGCTTCCATTTGGAAGAGCTGGTGCCTGTGGTGGACTCATGACAACAGCAGAGAGCAGCAGAACATGTACTAAGTTCTCCTTTCCTTAACAATAAAATCTTCCAAGTCTGGACTGGAGACAGCAGAACTGAGTGTTCCTGGAGAACAGTGCTCTTGGGTGAGAATGGAGGGAATACCAGGACGTAGCATGAACAAAACACAGCAACAATAGCACCCTGTGATACTGCAGTAGCAGCAACCAGCTGGACAAAACTGCCACAAACCCAAAATCCTAAAGCATGCTACACAGCTTCATGGAGGGATCCTTCCCAACATGATCTTGTCCCACTGCCCCAATCCCATCACCAGCCTCTCTGCCCCACTGTGTTTTTGATTATCTCACCTCCAACTGCACCCCCCTGGAGAGGGCAACTCTGGATCACTTGGCAGGCTCCACCATGGCTCAGCCCCACATCAACATGGCACTGAAGCTGCAGCCAGAGGTGGGAGAGCAGCCCGACCTCAGGTCCATTCTCAATAGCTGGAAAAGAGCTTTCTCTAAAGTGTATCCTCCTGTAGCTCGTGTATCTGGTGTAACAGCCCGAGCACAGGAGCTTCCCTTGCTTCTCCAATTTGCCTTTGCTTTGCAATCACATATTGTCAAGCTGTCCCACTCCGCCCTGCTCCACTGAAATCTTCCCAGGAGACATTTCTCCTCAAAGCTCCAGATAGAGTGACATTGCCATCCTGGTCCATTACAGCCCTGTCCCAGTCACCCTGAGGCTGCTCCCGGGGACTTAGTACATTGCAGAGAGCACACACAGCTTGAGCCCCAGAGCA
>NW_008238337.1:8043437-8060100 GCF_000691975.1 Corvus brachyrhynchos
GAGGGGAGTCCTGCCTCCTGCAGTTCCCAGCCCACCGGCAAAGCTCTGCTCAGGCAAGCAGCATCTGCTGCCAAGACCTCGCCCAGTGAAGGAAGAACCAATGACCCTGCCCTGATTCGGGGGAGGGCCTGAGCAGCACAGCAGGGCTGGGCACAGAGCCCTGCGTTACCATCCCAGCTCCAGAGCTGACAAACCTCCCACCAGAGGCAGCGCCTGGTACAAAGCCTCATTTGTTCCCAACACACGAGCCCGCTCCAGGCTGCTGCCGGGACACATCTTTATTGCTCCCTCCTGACTTCAGCAACAGGCAAGGCTTGGGGATAATGGTCCCTTTCTGGGATGCTGCTGGGGCTCACACACAGAGGCTGCAGATGCAGGGACTGCCAAGGTCCTGAGCCCTGCCAGGCAGTCACCACTGACAGCAGCACAAACCTCTCTTGGAGCTCCACTGACCCAAACTCCTTCTTAAAGACATGGCAGAGCTCCTCTGTCACTCAGCCAGCACCAGTCACCTGTCATTGCGCTTCAGTGTCATGGGCACAGCTGTGCAATGCTGAGCAGAGGGGAAAAGAGGGACATTTTTAACACAAAATCCTTGTTTGTCCATGCACTTTGAGATTGTTTCATCACGTACAGGCATGGAGACAATTCTGAGCCAGGAAGGAGGAAAGTGGGACTGCAAACTCTTGTCCTCACTGTGACATGGTCACAACAGGATTCATTTTCAGTCCCTGCTCCCAGTGCAACAGGGAAGAGGGGCAGGAGGGCTGAAGAAAGTCTCTTGCTATATCCCACGAATGCTTAAACTCTCCTTATTTAGCAGTGGTGGGAGGAGAATTTATCTCCAAGAGTCTTGATGCCGCCTGGGACAAGGCCAAAAGAAAAGCAAATTCTTCCAGTTAATTTATCCCCCTCCAATACTGCCTACCCAGCTACAGGGAGTTTCTGCAGCCACACAGCCACAGAGACATGAGAAAAGACTGCTTTTATTTTCCCAGCCGTAGCCTACCACAGCCCAGCATCTCTTCAGCTTGAGCTGGAGCCAGAAGACAAATAAGCTTAAGGGGAAGTGGCTGGACACTCCCACACAGCTTGTGAGACAGCACTTGGAAGTTGTCCTTGCTGAAAAATATGGATATTTACTGAAGTTCAGGGCTGCACCTGGCAGACCAGCTCCAGCATCCAGAATAGAGCTGGGCTTGCTGGACACCAGCAGAGTCCAAAGACTCCAGGCTCCAGCTGTGCAACAGAAAATCTTGGCCATCTCAAAATAGCAGACATCAAGGCAGGAGGAAGGGCCCTTTGCCATGTCAGGAAGCAGAATTATCTGGTAGCTTCTGCAAGCAGTATCTGTGGTCTCATGAGTCCCTCATCACTATCTGGACCTGCAGCTGACACCCCAGCTGGCTCCCACCCCATGCTCCAGATCCTCAGATCTCCCAGATTTCTCACTGACATCTTGGCTCCTAAAAAGCAAAGCCTCCCGGAGGGCTCTGATTCCCTTTTCTACTGATCCACAGAGCCCTCAGATTCAAGAAACCCAGCGGGGACTCTTCCATGCATGCACATACCTTCAGCACCTTTCCACACAGCATATGATCACACTTAGCATGTTTTCCAGCTGGGCACAGCTCAGCACCCTTCAGGACAGGGCTGGACTTTTCATCAGAAACACTAACTGCTCAGATATGTGACACGTCCAGCTGTGTTTTTCAGACTCTGCTTCTCCCTCCTACTTCCCCCCACTCTAGCATGTAGAAAGATGAGAACGGAAAGATAAAAACCCCCACATCCATCACTCACTTCCCACCCCCTTGTACAGCTGCACCCCTGGCCATGCCCAGAGCAGCCCACTGGGCAGGAGGCACAGGGCTCTCCTGGAGTCTCAGCCCCTCGCCTGCATCATTCAAAGAGCATCATAAGCTCTGGCTGGGCCTCCAAACACTGCTCCACCTCAGAGCTGGAGACGGATGAGGTCACCTCCAGTCTGAAATCACTTCCGTTCTCAAACTGCTCCCAAAATTGTGCCACAGATTAAAAAGACTGGGATGGGTGGGGAGGCAAACCCAAACCAATGGAGCATGTGCCGCATTAAGAGCTCAACACTTCATTTATCTCTGCCTCCCAGTCAACTGCCATCCGAGCCCTCCACCCTCCCTCCTTCCCCTGCAAGAACAAACCTGGCAGAAACTGCTTTGAGTTAACAGCAGGGTATGGCAGAAGCTGCACAGGACTACACTCAACCCCCAACTCCCCAAATCCAAACCCAAGCAGAGCAATGGGGAGAAATCACAGCTTGGTGTTGTCAGATGAGCTGAGCCTCACTGCTCTGCCTTGTGCCAGCTCCAACTGCTGACCTCCAACTGCAGCAGCCCAACTCTATCTCCCCCCACACACACAGTGTTGGAAATGGTTTGTACTGGCAACACAGCACCACAACCCTGTGGTTTCTCCAGCACAGCACCATTCTCCACTGTACAAGTGGCCACACTGGCCAAGGTGGCAGCAGGATTCTCTCACCTGGATCAGACAGCACAAATGCCTGAGGAACCAGACTGAGAAAGGAAAATGAAAATTGAAGTCGCCAGCACAGGGCAATCCTAAGGAAAAGAGCCTTGTAGTGGTCACACTTGGCCAGGAGAAACCAGGCTGACAGTTTAGTGGCATTCTTTTAAAAACACACTGACCACAGATGAATCAGTGTCTCATTCTTGGAAGCTCTAACCCGACCGCAGTACCCAGCAGTGCCTCAGGCAGTAACGGCCACCACACATCACTGTCATACACACACACTCCTACACAGTCATGGGTTTTTCCCCTCACCCCAGACTTTGCTCAACACAGGAAGGCACCCAGGTTTTGTGGGTCTCTTCCAAAATTCCCAGTCTCACTGCAAGGGCTGCCATTGGATGGGGCCATTTTGTCAGCAAATCCAGCTGCTGTGAACCATACGCTGCTTGGAATCCAACCCAGCTGCAGCCCCTGCACAAGGCCTTGGCCTCACTGGTGACACAGCAGCCACTGGACAAAGCAATGCTGGACACGACCCCACAGGGTGATATGAGCTACTGCAAATGCAGTGGATAGAGGAACAAGGGGCAGAGCATGCTCGAGTGCAGCTATGGATCACATGCTGCATAATTTTAGACTTCCTTCAAGCAGGTGGAAGACTAGATTGTGTGTGCTGCCAATCCTGTGATAGTTTTTTTGGCTCACACAACAACCTTGGGGCTGAACAGCAGGAGAAGTACAGCATGACTGCATCGCCCAGAGGGCACTTTACTCCTCAGCCTCTTTCTAGAGGCCAGCCCTGGACAACAACCAGTCAAAACTGCAATGACCTTTCTTTCTTGTGGGCTTCAGCCCTTCTAGAAGCAGTGGGCACCAGAGAAAGGAACCTCTCTCAACCCCTGGCACCAGGCATGGACCTGGGCTGTGCATGTAGCTCCTCTTCAGCATAGACTAGGAATAAATACACTGCAGGACAAACAGGTTTCAGCAGAGGAAGCAGAAGGCTGTTCCCACCTGGCTGCATTCCCACCAGGTTCTTCCTGCCAGTTTTGGCTTCACACCTGTAACTCAGTAAGATCCAGCAGAAGTCATCAACACAATGAGAACCTGGTGGGGAAGCAACTGCCCAACAGACAGGCTGCCTTGTTGGGGAGATGAGGAGCCACAGACCTCCTACACAGCAGTGCCTGCAAGTTCCCAATGGGAGAGCTCCAACAGCAATGAGGGGAGCAGGGCGTGCTTCACACCCACTGCCCTGAGAAACACCAACCACTATATGGAAGGAACAGGTCTGAAGTTGAACATTTGGGCTAAGGGGAATCCTGAGGCTCAAGTGCCTCTGGGAAGCTTTAGTTGTGGTGTGATTGACTCACAGGGGAGCAGAGCCACTCCTTCATCAAAGTATGCTGTGTATCCCTAAAAATCATGGCCTCCAGACAGAAATGCCTCTAGACAGAGCTGTTATATCCTGGGCTTCAGTTCTGCCACCTTTAAGTAGAGAGAACTTCACTGCAAACACCCACACCTGCCCTGGCTGGGCCAGTGATGTCTGCTGAGCCCTTAAGGATACAGTGCTGGAGAGCCCTGAAGAAGGGTCATGCTCTTCACCCTGCATCCAGACACCCTGGAGAGCTCCAAGCCATGTTCTCTGTCCCCTGCAAAAGAGATCAACACTGCAAAAGATAAGAAAAGATCTGCAAGAGCAAAGCCTGTGTGAGTTTTCCATGCTGCGACAAGTCTGGGTGAAGCAGAGTCAGGCACATGGGAGCACAAGGCCTCAGGGCAAGCACTGCCTAGCTCCTCAGCCCTGGATTTGTCACCCAGAGAGCAGACTGCAGTTAGCCCCATGCTCCCAGAGAGCACATCCCTATGTCAGGGTGCCTAGCCAGAGCACAGAGGCGATCTCAGCTGCAGAGGGCTCGTGCTCAGCACACGAGACAACTGCCAGGCACACAGAGCAGTCAGAAAGCAGCACAGCCACTGCCATAAACAGTGACTATCCACTAGCCAGCTCCTGCCAGGGAGACACAGGAGGGCTTTAAGGAGAAGTCCAAAGGAAAATAAAGATGACAATTTTCAAATGAAGGTGGGATGAGGTTAAGAGCATTAATCCACAATGGAGCATCTCTGCTGAACAGATCCCTAAAATAGAAGCAGCATTGTAAAAGTTTCAGTTCCAATACAGAAACCAAAATGTTAGATGGCTCTGTCACTCCTGAGCACAGCCATGATCCTTTCACAGAGCTTCGACTCTGATTTTTTTGAGGCAAAGATGAAAGGGCCATTCAGAGCAGCCTGGAACATACCTCTTGCAGTATTTTCAGTTATTTTCCTTCACCAACCCCTTTCCTGGACCTAATCCATGGACCACAGCACATGAAAGGCAACTGTAAGCCTGGCACCAGGTGTATAAATGCCGAGGCAGCAGCAGCCTCCTCATGGGAGATGGTGAAAGCTCTTGCTACACAGCAGCTTAGATCAGAGAGGGATGGTGGGGGGAGAGCGGTGACAAGGCTGCTCACCAGAGCCAAATTTATAAAAATACAGGAGGTATCTAGCTCCTCTTAGTTTCAAAGGAGTTGGGCACTTTCATCTGTATTAAAAGAAGGCTGGCCCTTGGTTCCTATTATTGCAAATTGCCTAAAAAATTTTCCTTTTAAATAACTACATTGTACAATGGCCTTTGTGGAAAAGCTCATGTTTCAGCCTATTGCCTTTCATCTCTACACCACCAACCCAGACCAGAGGAATGTGTCAGCTCCTTGGTTAATCTAGAATGTGCTGACAATTTCAGAGGCACTGCAAGCAGGATCACTTAATTTGTGGTAGGAACAGCCCACAGTTCTGGGCTGGCACAGTAGGAAACTGCAAGGCTGTGGCACAGGAGAGGCTCCACAGACACCATTGCCATGCAAAGACTCAATAGCCCTGCCACCATGTCACAAGGCCCCATTGAGCTTCATACTAGGAGCAAGAAGATCAGAGCTGATGCTATGATCTTCCAAAAAAAAAAGGCACTGGGTTTACAACCCAACTCTACAATTTTGGCAAATCTCACCACTGATAATTCAGTATAAAATACTACAGCAAGACCAGGCAACCCAATTTGACCAGGACAGATGTGGAATATGAGTCTTGTCCCGATAAGGTCTCAGGGATGGTACTTTCTACTGAATTCAAGACTGCCATTTTGCCTCTCTCCTCATCAAAAATTACAGCCTTAGGAACAAACCTTAGCATCCAACTGGACTGCAGGAGACAGAGACTAAAGCCCCACATCTTGCAGAGGGTTATTAAAAGACACACATTCAAAAGTGCATGCTCTACTCCTCCTAAAATCCTTTCCACCTTAAGATAACAATGTCTTCCCTGAACAACTGAGGAAAAAAGAAATCACAAAAGGTTAGTGCCCCGAGCTGAATAACTACTGTCCTTGCATCAGGACCACAGCCCAATCATTTAATAAACGGGGTTCTCCATAACATCTGTTCTTTGCAGATAATATCACTGTGACACTGGTCTTTGCTGCTATTTCAGTCTTGATTTCCACTGTAAAGTTTATCCAGTCAGAGTCATCAATATATGCTCTACTTGCCCTGTAGCAAAACTGTTATCAGCAACTCACTAATACAGTCCTGATTGTAAGGAACAGATAATTGTGGAATCCTCCCTCCTGAGAATTTTTCTGTGGTATTGCCAATTTCATAAATTTCTTTCTGGGCTCATCTGAAAATAGCAAAAATGGTAAAGTACATGAGATGTAAGATGAGAGATGCTAACATAGACACTGGAATAGCAGAGTTCATGAAGATGTCACCTTTGGGATGATTACAGTGGATTTCTAGAAGTCAGAATGAAACCAGATTAAAAAGATATTAGAGAAGACAGAAAGTCATTTGACTGTAAATTCTGTAGCTGTTGGACACACAAGGGGCAGCAACACACAATGTTAGAAAGAACTTGGAAGCAATGGAGTGGAAAAAATTGCATTTGCTAGACCGTGTTTTCCTATGAGGCAACCAAAGGAAATGGAAACAGTCACATAGGTAAGGCAGAGCAGCAAGGCAGGGTGGGGAATGCTCCACTCAGTCAAAGGGTTAGTGGAGAGCCAGCATCCTCATGCAATGTCAGCTCAAGTGACAGCCACAACAGGCCAAGAGTAATTTGTCACTCGCACCCCTTTAATGTGAACTGGGTGCAAAATCAGATTAGATACCCACTAACAGCTCTTGGGACTTGCAGCACAGCGTGAAATCAAACCTTTATATATTTTAAGAATCCAAAGATAACTATCTTCAAGCAAAGCCTGGAACCAATGTCACATGCAAAATGAGGAGGGGTTCTCTTGGGCTCCCAGCCTGGGCTCTGACTTGCCAGGCCAAACAGCGATCTCTTGGCATGTATTTTCTGGGATTTATTTTCTCAGATTTATTCTCTGTGTGGGTTCTCATCCCACTGCCCCTTGCAGGCTTTTCAGTCTCATTTATAAACCCCTGCCTTGCAAAGACAAAGCAAGACCTGCTTCCTCTTCTGAAGAAAACACATGCTGGCCTATTACTGCAGGATGCCAGCCAAGAGGTGGGTGGATGCCTTAGTTATTTTATTTTTTGAAAAATAATAAAGAAAAATAGTTATTTGTCATGAAGGAAAATCCCTAATCAACTAAGGGACAAGCTCTAGGTACCCAATACATATGGATTCACTGGAGCCACAAATAAGCTCAGCCCTCAAGCATACACAGGGTGTCTGAGGAAACGAGAGCAGCGGTCTCATCCAGGTACTTCCTGGACATCCACTGTCATTAATGTCATGATAAATGGGATCTGAGACCTCCAAAATGCCCAGTATGTGCTGTGAGCTCTACCTCTCAGGGACACACTTCAGTACCAAACATACCCAAGTGCAAGATGCAGCACAGGAACAGTGCACAGGAAGAAGCATCCACACACTTCGCAAAGAACCAGAAGATGGCTCATCATGCTTTCAGACTAACAAGCCCCATGATATCCCTCATTAGCAACCCCACGCACACACTGCACTGCTGCCACATGAGGGGCAGCTCCAGTAACACCATCACTTGTTTACAAAGAGAACAATTCTGCTATTGTCTGACACCTGCCCATGACAGTGTGACCACGGCTGGAGCAGGGAGTTGTTTGAATGACACTGGGCATTCAAACGAGGCAGCAAAACGCCTGGCACTGGCTGGACCGTCTGAGCAGCTGCTGAGGACCAGCCCTACCACCTCAAACAGAAAGGCTTTCACTGACATTAATGAGAGCTGCAGCAGATAATGCCATCCCACAGCTCCGAGATGGCAGGCAGCCTCTCCATTCGGGGACTGGCAGGCTGAACAGAGCTGGAACTGAGGGACAGGAACGCTGGGCTCCATCCAGTTACTTCTGGTTTACTCCAATTTCTGTGAGGTCCAATGCTGTGAACCTGGTGTGAGCCAAGCATGGTGGGGCAGGGCAGATGAGGCTTATCCAGATGACAAGAGGACATGCTCCTGCACGTGATGGTCATCAGGGTCCCAAGCAGGTGCATGTGGCGTACAGAGCAAACAAGCCTCTAACTGACTGACCTCCGTGGGCCTGCTCTGAGCCTCTGAAGTCTGAGCCCCAGGGCTGTTGGCAGACTAGAGCTGATCCAGAGGGTCCAGCTGCTCAGCGAACCTGGAGTGTTTCCCAAGCATGTGCCTGGATTAACTGCTCCATAAAAGCACCAATTCTGCTAAATGACTGTCTTCCCCAATACCCACTTACCTCATAAATACACGCTCTGCCAAGGGCTCCTTTCAAGGGGAGGGGAGCTCCTTAAAGTAGCTGACCCGCACAGGTATAAACCTCGGGACAAGACACGAGCAGTTTCTCTTCTGCTTGCTACAGCTTCAGTGCACTGCTCCAGCTGCATCACAGAAACCATCTCTGAGAGTCGGGACTGCAAGAACAACTGCTGGGGGCCAAGAGATCATCCCTGACAGCATCTCTCCCTGCCCAAAATCATCTTGGCCCTGTGCAATCACAGCGAGGCTTTGCTGCAGACCAGCTCCATCTCTTGTATTAACTCCTGCTGCCTTGATTCAGCCTACTGCCTACAAAACGGCAAATATCAGCTCCTGAAGGCTCTGATGCTTCTTCCATTACTGTCTGATCCCAGCTGGCACCAGAATCCCTAAGCAGCAGGAACCTCTGAGAATCTATAGGATCTTAAAAGCCATAAATCTCCCTGACATTTTTGACAGCAGGTCTTGGGCAGAGGGAAATTACTATTGGTCCAGATAAGCATTTCCAGTACTGCCTACCCGCATTTCCAGGACTTCATATCACTTGCAGAGACTCAGGAGAGCTTTATACCAAACAGCACGCACAGCCAAGGGGACTGTGCATAGGGCAGGCAGATGCCTTTGTGACTCACATTTCACCTGAATATATAATTAATGTAGTATGTAATTTATTTGAAAATAAAAGTGGATGTAAGACTGCAGGATCTAAAGAGACTACATGTGTGTACGTATCACAGCAAGAATGAGCTCAGTGCGTCAGGAAGGATTAAAATAGTTCCCACACTGAGGAAACAGCCAGAGACATTACAAAAAACTGAAAGCAAAGTGACTTGCCTGGGAAGTAATCTTAAAAATAATTGCAATACAAACTACAGGAGTAAAAGGCCTGGCTTGTGCTCTCATTTGTGTTCACACAGCTTCATGTACCAGGGGTCTGCAAGGAAAAATGAAACAATCACTGGAGCCACATCTGTACTGCCACAGGCTTTGCATCACAGAGAGCAGAAGGAAGATGTTAAGCCCTTGGAGCCTCTTTTCCCACAAGCTGAGTGGATCTCTTTCCCCTCCCTTGCTTCTGCACTGAAAACGTCCAGAGGTCAGTGGGACGGGCTCACTCCTCAGGGCCAGTCTCCAGGAGCTAGCACTCATGATCCTGTGGTTTATTTGCTCAGCCTGCACTCCCAGCTCCCAGTTTCCCTGCCAGGAGTCATTCTGGGAGAACGGCACCAACTGCGTCGGGTGGGGTCAGGCAGAGACGGGCCATCCCAGCTCCATACACACACCCTGGACACATTGGATAGCAAGCTTCAAGAGAAACAGGGCACTCCCAAAGATCCCCGGAAGAGCAAAGGGCTGAGCCGCACAAAGCTCAGGTCTCCCTCTCCTTGGCACCGAGGGGTCACACAGCACAGGCAGGGTCAGGCAGCCGCTGCCCTCTCTCCCCAGCAGAGTCAGGGCAGGACGAGCAGGCGGCTGTTACTGCCAGCAGCCACTGCGCAGAGAAACAGCCCAGATTTAAGAGCTGAGTGAACTTCTAGTAAGGGCTTCCCCCCTCTGACTGACTTACAACTACACTGGCTCACACCCCACAGAGCCCCAGGCTTGCATGAACCACAGCCCAAGATCCCTCCACTGCTACATTTCCAAGTGTTAACCCTGAGTCTCCCTCGGCCCTGGCTGCCACGGCACGGCACCAGGCTGGGGCAAGCCGAGGGCTCCGCAGCTGTGTCCAGAGAGGTCTCTGCCACCCTGAGCATCCCCGCACTGCCCAGCACAGCTACATCCCTCTTCCAGAGCTCAACTTCAGCCTCAACTTCTCTTATTTCTTTTGACTTCAGGAGTGGACAGCTGTACTCAAGCCAAAAACTAAACAATTCTCCTCCCCCTCTTGGCGTTACACCCTTGCAGATGCTTGTGCAGGGTTTCATTTCCTCTTCAGCTCTTGGCCAACACTTAGCCAAGCTTTCCTCATTAGCAAAGCAGTCCCTGCATCTTCTCAGCACACTCTCCTTTCAGCCATCCCCAGCACTTGGCTGCTGTGATGTTGCTGGGGTACCAGCCTTGCGGGCAGGGAGTGAGGACTGAGGGAAGGGATAGCAGTGTAGAGCTGAATGTTAGCAGGTCATAACAGATTTCAATTAAATGCACTGAAAATACAAAAGAGAAGGAATGAAGAATATCACCCCATTCAGTCCTAAAACAAAGACAGCTCTAACTTAAGTCAGGAGCAACAGATCTGTTCCACTTCCTGCAGCCCAGCCCCTATGGTCAGCACTGTACATCCAAATCTTCCCTCTCAGCATACAGTGCTGCCTTTCACTTTCATGCTGAACAGTGTTTCTGGAAAACCAAGTCATGGATGAACAGCAGCACACATACATACTGATGAGGAGCATATGTTCTGGCATCTGATCCCAGCACCACACACAAATCCAGCTCCTGAACACTTTTGTGGGAACAAGATGACTGCAAACCTCTTCACAGCTCCAGGGACAAATCTCTGGGAGAAAGGAATGTGTAACAGCAGACAAACATTTTTTCCTGTGCTTCAAGGCTAACCACACTGTAGACATGCACACACACACACAAAATCTAGCCCTTATGGGAATTATTCCAGTATGCTATGAAACAACTTGCAGACACTTCACAAACATCTGAAGTCATACACGTAGTAGAGGTGCCACACATTTCTTTTATGAGTAGAGCATTACCCTGTGTGGTTTCACTGTCACAGGGAAACCTCTGCCTTGCACAAGAAGGGGACAAACACGTAAGTGTTGGTCAGGCAAGAAAATGCTACAGGCAAGCAAAGAATGCACCCTCCAGCTCGTACTCTACTATCCAAGAAAAAAGGTAACACAGAGCCCACTTGAACTGGAAGAGAAATGGGAATGGGAGAGGAACCCTCTCGACTTAGCCAAGAGGTACCTCAGCAAGAAGTAGCTGAAGTATTAAGGATGGAGCCAAACTCCCCAGGCTTGGTTTCAGCACATATGAGCAGTAACTGCAGAATGGTCGTAGGAGCCACCACTGTGGGGTGTCCCAAAACAGCTGGGGAAACCCCTACGACCAAACATTTAAAACTAATTTGGCAAAGCTCTAGAGACACACAGCAGGCACCCAGCCTGGCCTGGTATAGCGACCAACCAGCTGGCTGAGATGGAATCTCCTCTGGATTTCCAAGATGTCCATTTTATTGGGTATTTAATGAACAGCACCTTAGATTGAAACTGGGCAATATGGGTTCTAGAAGACACTGAATTCCACCAGTTGTTTCTCTCTCTTGACTTGCCTTTCCTCAACTTTCCCAGGGAACTGTCATAACACAAGCCCCTTACATTTATTGCTAGAACCATCAAATGAAGAACAGCATCAGCATGAAGCCAGTAACATTTTTGAGAGTGTAAGTGGTTGTAAGAGACTCCTTGACTCTGGAGACTAAAAGCACCCAGGGACTGCGTTTCTCCTTTGCTCAAATGGCAGCAACATTTTCCCCTCTTCAATTGCAAGCCCTCTTTTGCAAAGCCCCAGCAGTCTGCAACCCAGCAGCGGAACAAGAGTCACCAGCATCTCTTGGGGTTAAATGAAGGTTGTTCCTACTTCCTTAACACCAGCAAGGATCATGTCCTAACATCTGTTGAACTTACACATTTGGTTAGTGTGCCTGGAACAGCCCTGCACATCTCTTACAAGTGCAGCAGAATTTTGGAGTTGTGCACAAGTAGCTGGGCAAGGAAATTGAAGTGACAAAAATCCTGTGCAGGAAGCACTTACTTCTCCTTTCCATAAACTGCAGATTGATACTTGCACCGAGAGGGCTGAACCTCTCCCCTGCCCTGCACTCACAACTGTTTCATCCATTTGGAGCATAAATAATTGAAGAGAGACAGCAGCAGCAGGAGGAGACAGAATCTGTTCCCAGCTCTCCAGTGGTTCCGTTTCACCATGAAGTCCATGCACTGACCTCTTCTTAAAGCCCTTTTACAGGTAGCCAAGCAGACAAAGAATGGGAAAAAAAAAAGTCCAAGTGCCCAGGATGAACTTTGCTTCCCAGCCCAGAACAGCCCATCTGTGATACAGGGCCTCCTGCAGCCAGGCTGTTTAGACAGATGCACAGCAGAAAGACAGGCAGGGCTGAACCTCCTGACCTTCTGCAGTCCCAGCCCACTCCCAACACACTGTTCTGAGCACTGAGCCTCTGCCCAGCTCGGAGGGCAAGGGACCAACGCTGTCTTTTGAAATGGGCCAAAAAAAATGAATGAAACACACAAGGCTTTTCACAGAGAAGTAAAAGCTTCCACTCCTATGCTACATCTGGCCAAGATATACTGGGACATCAGAAAAACAAGCAGGGATGTGCTGCTTTAAGAGTGTTTCCACTATTTACCTCCAGATTCTGTGACTAATTTGCTACTCCCCTTCTGGCAGGCGCATCTTGGTGGCCAGGATGCATGACCAGGGTTGGAAAACACAGAGGTTGGAAGAGACATTAATGTGGGGAGTCAAAGAGAAACAGCCTCACCCAGGGCAAGCTATGACACAGTGAGAGACTATCCAGCTGTGGTGAAATATCCCATTAGACAGCTGCAAATATAATTTTGCTTTCTCCAAGGGGGAAAAAAAAGCCACCTCACCACAACCACCCTGAATTGATACAGAGCAGGAACACAGATCCATACTGCTGCTCGCAATGATTCAAAGAATCACAATTATAAAATAATTGGTTTAATTCTGAGAAAATTAAAAAGTCAGTGGTAGTCTGTTCTCCTTCTAGGTTCCATACTTTTCTGCACAAGCAAGAACTTTCCTCTAGTCACAAGACTACAAGAATTGTTACTGTAAGAAAAACATTTAGGTGAAAGATGGCAATGCCACAAAGGTTCAGTGCAGGTACAAATCCTCCAAGCTACTCCAGCAGAGAGTTTGGGGAGATTGTGTAAAGACTAAGGTCTGCTTGTGGTCTTTGTTGTACAGTTGCTGTACAAGAGAACCTACCACTCTGATTATACTTCTCATCACATGCTTCACAAAACTCAACTAATCCATTTTCCCCACATAGGTATCTGCATAGAAATTGAGGGTCACATTAGGTCCTGTTCAACCAGCTCAAGGCACAAGGAATCACCACTTTTCCCTCCTCTTAATCTGCTCTTGGTCATCAGCAGCTGCCTGCAGTAGAGTTGTCCTCAGTGTGACACAGGCAGTATCTACAACTACCTCAGGTGCCTCAGCTCTATCCAGAGTGCAGCTTTTCAGGAGATACACTTTCCTGTAAGCCCACCTGGGCTTATTTCTCCATAAGCATAGCAGAGAAAAGGAGAAGGCAGTTCAGCACACTTCAACAGGGAACTGGGGGATTTCCACCAGGCAGTGTTCTCTGGTAGGCATGGCTGGGGTTGAAAGCTGACCTTAAAAATGATGCTCTGTGTTGGCACAGTTGCTATTTTAGATAGAAGACATCTCTGCTGTTGCAATATCTGCTGTTCCAGGAACAGATAGAAATCTCTGCTCCATTTTTTATAAGAAAAAAAATCAAAGGAGTCTGAATGAAAGTTTTTAACATATAAAACCCAGGTTCTCAAAAACTGAAACACAAAGGCAATGAATTCAGTTCTCAATGACTCACACTGAAACCACTCCTCCAATCAAACTACCTTTTACACACCATCTTCTCTATACACAGCCCCCCACATATATTTTTACTGACAAGCAGACCACTTCAAAATATGTTCAAGTAGAAAAAAAGGGCTAAGCTGAGTGCAAAAGGCACAGCCCTGTAATTTCAAACCCACTGAAAGAACTGGATCCACCAGATAGTCTCTGCTCCCACACCCAAACAACTTTGCAAGTTGATGGGGTGGGGAGAGATCAACTTGGGAAGGAGAGGTTCCCATCCTCCTGATTTAAAAAGAAACAATGACTTCAAAGAACATTAGAGACATGAGCCTGAATGAGCAGGAGCCAGCTTCAGAGACACGGCAAGGTAACACCCCAAACACACACACGCCAACAACACGAGCTAGGAGGCATGTTCTGGAGGAGTGTGCCAGGAGACTCCAGTTGAACCAGGTACTTGGGAGGTTTCACCTTTACTCCTCCCACACCAACACCTCTGGCTTTGGCAGAGCATCCATCTGCTGCACTTGCCCTGTTTGGTTCTCAAGTCAATACTCTTGACAAATTGCTGGGTTTCCCTACCCAGGGCCTATTCTTCTGCTCATGGGACGTTAGTCATTGCTTCATTTCCTACCCAGCTTCACCATGAGAATCCCTCCTAGTGATCCAGTGGTAAATAAATTGTTAGGAGAGAAACCATCCCTCTCCAAGAGGTGCTGAACTGAGATGTAATAAAACTGAGGAGCTTGGTGTCACCAGGCAACCTGCCACAGAGCTCCATACCAGCCCAAGCTCTTAAACAACAACCCTTCCCCTGGGAATACTGGATGCTCTGCACACAGAGACTGGTATGAAACCTCCACTGACTTCAGTAATTAAGAGGTCATTCCTTGGAAATCAGAGAGGTGGAGAATCTACCGTTATTTTTTCCTGATGAATGGTAGTAATTAGGAGCCCAGCCTGCAAATCAGAGTACCCTGAACCCAGACAATGCATCAGCCCTGACCATGCTGTGAGGGAGGACGAAGACATATTGTTTGACACCACATTGTTCCATTCTATGGACTCGGTAAGTCATGAATATTATTAAGACTTTACCAAAGGTAACCCTACTTACATGCAATCTATTGTACTGCCCTCTCAGAAGTTCACTGCATTTCCCAAATATTCATTACAAATTAGCTTTTATAATAATTTTTGAAAAATAAATTCAGACAAGAACCACAGCTTTAGTAAATCCATTAAATTGTTATCTGCTGTCGGATGCAAGAAGACTGGAAAAAAGCACAGGAAGAAAAATCCTGCTCTTAAAAAATGCTAAACAAAAATCATTTTATGCTTTTGCATGTTCACTTCAATTTTAACAGATCGCTTTGTGTTCACAGCTTGGTTTCCCCTTTCCATCCACAAGTAACAGGGCTGGCCCAAATCCATAATGAACTGTGCTCTGTCATGCAAGACCCACTCTACACTCAGCATAAGACACGCAGATAAACACACACCCCCTCCACACTGGAGGAAAGACCTCCTCTGCCCCAGCGGGAACTGCACTGTCCTGCACACATGGGCTCTTTGGGGTTCAGACTCCAGCCCACTTTTGCCTATGTAATGTGACAAGGGCCTTCAGGAGTGATGATAATATCTACAACAGACTCCTCTGATCTCTACTTCACTTCTTCCCCTAGGGAATGCACAGAAAGGAGCCTTGTACATAACCCGCTTCCCTCTTAATTTAAAAACATGAACTGAAGAACAGCATGTTTCTGGGGAGGTTACAAAGCTTCTCCCCAGTTCACAGCTTACACTAGATGTTCCACAATGTCAGAACACATTCTGGATTGCTTTCATCCAGAAATAAAAGAAGAATTAACAGCAATACTCACAAAAAACTAAAAAATAATAGCAAAATTTCAAGTACCTTGGGAAAAATGCAACTGGTGATCCCATTATCCCATTACCCCTAGATTCACTTTGTTCTTCTCATCACTGCAATCAGCAGCTCACAAAAATGCACAGTGCCAAGTCTGCATTTTATAGGGAAATACCATCTTTTGCCATGACCAGGTGAATACCCAAGCTGCTACAATGCTAGTTTGCTTTTTTGTGGCCCAAAAAAGCTGTGCAGTACTAGGGTCTTAGCAGGCAAGGTGTTTGCTTCACACAGAATTGGAGCCTCAGAGAGCCTGGACCCAAAAGCAAGTGTAAGCCAGGCTGGGAATGGGTGAGATTCTTCCCATGCACTGCTCTGCTGTGTTAACCATCACTTCCATCCCCACCCTTCTGAGACAGAAAGGCTCTTCCATTTACAGCAGATGTTGACTATATCATGATGATGGGGGCTGAGGAACACACGGGACCCTGATAACCTCTTACCTAAGCACTCAAGCTCTGCAGAAAAGGATTCTTCTTCTTTTCAAACACCCTAAATCCCTCCAAGTACCAAATAAACAAAAAAACCTGTCGATGTCATCTGATTGCATCACCCCTCCTCTCTCTCCAGGACTCAAAGGCATGTCTCCAAATAGCTATTAGCTTCGCAAAGCAAAGCAGATGTTCCCTAACACCCAAATCCTGGCCGCCTGCGAGGTGCCGATCGGCTGCAGCACCAAGGAGCGGCAGGGACCGGGGCTGTGTCTGCGCATCTGTGCTGCGGAGGGCAGACGGATGGGAGACGTGCTCCCAATACCCAAACGCCTCTGCCAGTCCCGCGCTGCCTTTCTCCATCTGAACCCGCTCGACACACCCAAAGGC
>NW_008238337.1:8060589-8061632 GCF_000691975.1 Corvus brachyrhynchos
TGGCGAACGCAGCCCCGGGCCGCGGTGATGTGCAGGAATAGTCCCCCCGCAGCCACCCGGACCCGGGCAGGCTACACCTCCCTGAAGGTTTAAACACTATAAAAGGCAGCAGTCCCTGATCTCGAACAGAAAAACAGCGGCGAGAAGGAGGAATACAGTATTTAAAAAAAATACAAAACCCAAACACAAATGGAATAAATAGGAAATGTGTTTCCAGATTTAGCATCTCAAAATACAGTGGGAAGTCCTGAATCATACTGCAACCATGCTGTGTGGAGCAGGAATATGTGCTCCGTTCCCATTAAAAAAAATTAAAGAGGTTATATGGAAAGTTATTTTAGGTAAAAGCTGTCAGCGTAACTCTTTAAGACAAGGCAAGAGAGAACTTAAATGAAAAGCAGCAGTTGCACATAACATGAGAACAGCTCATAGAAAACTCAAGGGTAGAGAAGGAAGGAGAATGGGATGTGAAGACTAAGGACACCCAGATCCTTCCCCCGACTTCCATGGCTGCAGGGAGGGGTCATGCCTTCCCCATTTCAAGGACAGGCAAATTATCAGACCTGAAACTCTTCTGAATACAGGACAGGATAAGCTTGGCAGGGTGATGGCTGCATAACTAAAGGGGACTGCCCTGCCTGGGAACAAGTCTGACACCGATGCCACAATACCGACTTTTCAAATCCTTGTAGTCATCACAGCATTTACCTTGGCATTTCTTCCACCTTCTCAAATCAAAACATCCCTCATAACAAAGCAAGGAGACACTTCCAAGGCACAGACATTTTAAAACCACATTAGCTCATCCCGAGTTCACTTTTAGCCATTGATTCAAAGCATAAGAAAAAAATAAATCAGGTAATTGTCAGCAAATTTCCTTGTTTTTAAATGCGAGAGAGCCACAGACCATTAGAGACTCTGCACCACAATTAAAGGCACCAACAAACCAATCAGCCTTTCATGAGTTGTTTTATATCTGCCACAGTGTTTTAAAACTAATGAAGGCTGAAAGGATTGCAGTCAAATGATCTTTGATCCTGCTG
>NW_008238337.1:8061760-8087333 GCF_000691975.1 Corvus brachyrhynchos
CTGCTGAACAGTCATTAAAAAAGTTACATGTGGGCACTTTGTCCCAGTGCTGGAAAATGTCAGTCTGGAGAAGGCCAGGATGAAATTCAGAGAAAAGGACTTGTCTTCCAAGGCCCTGGCACTGCCAACACCTATGGGAGTTGAAATGCAAAGCCAGAAAGTAGGCTCTAGCCAGTGTCCTCTATCCAGAGAGCTCCACAATACAAAGACTTGGCTTAACAACTATATATTCTCCCAATAAACTGTTAAGTATTTTAGCAAAACCAAGTTCAAATGTAACTGAAAACTAACATCAGTCAACATCAAAGAAGTGACAGAAAGCATAAAAAAAAACCCCTACATTGAAAGGAAAGTACTCACATATGGAATCAGCAGCTCTGCAAGCCCTTCTTGGACAATTATGGAAATAGATCTCAAATTTTGAGCCAAAATGCTCCATCTGGAATCCACAAACCCAAAGAAAGTACAGACTATCAATTGGTACTCAGTATCCCCTAGTAAAAATCTTTTCACTGAGGCTTCCCAGACAAGAACTGTGACAGTGACTTTAGGCACCTTGCTTTAAAGAGAGAGAAAAAAACCCTGTTTTTAATAAAATTAAAGACTAGATGCTTTTGATAGTCTGCTTCCCCATTGTCCTAGCTGGCTTAGAAAGATGAAGCTTTCATGCCACCTTTGCTCAGAGAGCTAATCCAGCTTGTAACTAACATCTCCAGCTGAAGTCTGGGCTTCTCAGGAGGGGTGTAGCTATCCTGACTTTCACAAGCACAAACGGACAGCACATAATTAACAGGCTTGCAAAATATGATACAAAATCCTGGAAGAAAAACAACAAGAAAGGTGCATATAACAGCAAACAAATCATGAAAGTTTGCCATTAAATCTCTCACCTCGGCCCTCTGGACAGACATGGTTAAATTCAAATCTTCATAAAAACAGTAGAAAATTTGTGTGAATGCAAATCTGTCACTCCATTTCTTCTTTCAACTTTTTTATAGCAGCCACTGCAGTAATAATGTAACGTCCATTTTATGCAATTCAACTCCAAACAAGCCAAATATGCATCCCTGTGATGCCAATCATCTGTGAATCCTGATTAAACACTCATTGCTAGACAGCAAAATTAGGCGTAATCATTACATGAAAGACACCTCAATTTAGGACAGAAGACAAAGTGTCTCAATCCCATATTTGGAAAGTAATTTACACTTGTGCATATATAAAACACACAAGACTACAAAAGCATGCAGAAGAGAGCTATAACTCAGCAATGACATAAAGGAAATAGCAACATTCATGAACTGAAGGTGTGTGATCAGATTTTCAAAGATATTCACCCACCTAAAGACATCAGTAGATGCCTAATGAACTTCGGAAAAGAAGCGGATGTGAAGTTTTGCTACCTAACTTATAGGTAAAACACTTTTAAAGCTGTTTTAAAATGAAATCAAAGCAGTTCGCAGGTAGACAAATTTTAGAAAACACCTTCATACCCCAGGGTAAACATGACAATTCCTCTGAATATGCACTGTGCACAACACCATTACAGCATTTCATACATTAGCTTGAAAAGGCAAAATAAAATAAAGTAACAAAAAACACCCCAAAAAGAAAATCAACATTTTCCACATTCATACAATTTATTACAAAACTTCAATGAAAAGTAGTGCTATGGTATATATAAAAATTCAGTACATGCCATCGCTCAGCTGACAGATAGAAATGCCTGCGACAAATTTTTGCCATCAAAACTTGAGACCTGAAGCCAAACCTCCAGAGGCATCCACACAAGTTGTTGGTGTGTGGAGTGTTCATGGTGTGTTAAGGCACGGCGATTTAGAAAAGTCAGCTTTTTCGAATCACTGGTGAATCATGGGCGTTTTTGTACATTTTCTCATACATCACACAAATGCAAATCACCAGAGAAGAAGCTTCAAATGCAACAAAAGCACAGAGGAAGTTCTGAAAAACGGATATGATACATAATAACCTAAAATGGCAGGTGAAAGTTATAATACTGTGCAAACACACAAACGTTTACTGTAAACAGGCCACAAAGTCTTAGTATTAACCACGAAACCGTTCAGAACAACCTAGCAGATAAATGATTAATTCCTTAAACCCACCACAATGACTAGTCCACACAGTGTACTCTTGGCAGTTTCTGAATAAAAAGGTATAGGAAGGATAATAAAACCACACAGTTAAGTATGAAGACAGTGTTACCAAAAGAATCAAAAGAGATACACTATAAGTTGAATAACATTGAGTATATAAACCAAGCAGTTTTACAACACGATCTTCAGACTTTGTGTTTGTTTTAACGCAGGTCTTGGTCTGTGGCATCCAGCTTTTGGGCAAAGAAAAGAGAGCACCCATCCACTTAGAGAACCGTATGCTGCTGGGAACAAAAGTGGAAAACAGAGCATTAGAACGGACAAACTCTTGGCACTGTCAGAGCATTGGGGGCAGTTGGAGCCCCTCCGAGCAAAGCTGCATAATCCAGGGAATAGGGAGTTTCAGTTTCTGCATCACAGGGACCTGCATTACAACTAGATCAGCTGAGCAGTTTGGACCCAAATATTTATCACAAATGTCTAATAAGAGCTTATAAATGAGAACTTATTTTTAGCTACATAGTTTCTTAAGCACCTAAACCCCCCCTCAGCCTGCAAGAACACAAGAAGCCCTTACAGCTCCTCTCAACAGTCCTGCACACAACACATCGACCTTGGCCTGTTCTGTGAAGCATTATTGCTGCTGAGGGAAACAAACAACTCAGCTAAACAGGGCTAGCAGTAGGCAGCAAGTTCGACATCATACACCAACACTGCTAAGGTAAAGCAGGAAAGCAGACATTTTTTCAAGCATTCATACAGCACTGTTCCTGTGCCTGAAAAAGAAGGGATACTGGTCTGTAATTTCAAAAATAACTGTCAGTTTTGGGTATTTCTACAGTTACTTGCCAATCAAAAAGGCTGCTACAAAGAAAGCAGAATCCCAGCTTTCCCTGAAAGTTGGATCCTGCTTAAGAAGTTGCGTCCCATTTGGAACTCAGGGGAAACACCTGAAATTCTTCAGTCCCAAAAATACTCATTCCTGACAGAAAAAAATAGCTTAATCTAAATGCTCATCTGGATGGAAAAATAGAAACATCCTAAAAAACACCGTTGTGCCAACTTACTTGTAAAATACAGTGTAACACTCATCCAGATTACAGTGGGGTTAAGGAGCAACATGCTTTGCTCTTTGCCATTCTCATTGTGGGAATTCTGTTCAATACACAATTTCTTCTTATTTTAAGGAGCCCATCACCTCTAATAACAACTAAAACAAGCAAGCTAGCAATAAGGCTTTAAAGCTAGAGTCCATAAATTGCTAAGCAAATTAAATATTCAAATTCAAAATTAACCTCTTGTGCTACACTGCTACTTCAAATTTGAAAGAGAAACTTGATTTCTGCCAGTGCCTGCCCAACTCTAATCTGTTACAGAAGATACCTCAAGAAGAAACTGTAACTCATGTTTCAGACTCACAAAAGGACTGGAATTTCCAATAAACATGTCGGCTTGGGTTCTAAGCACAGCTGTGCACTAATGTTAGCAGCATTAGCTCCACGATACCCACATTTTATAAGCTCATAGAACACACTTGGGCAAAGTATGTTCGTGTAGTTCTAATGTGGATTCATCTCACCGCTCTTTCTTCCTCATCTCCTTGTAAGGCAGTATTTTATGATACAATTAGGTTGATACTACTCTTGACAAGTTTGACCTCCAGCTTTACTATACCAACCTTATAGTCCCCCATGCTCATTTCACGAACACACAGAGTTAACAAATGCCTCCATCTGCAATGTGAGTTCATACCATCATTTAACAAAGAGGGCATTTCTCCAGTGTGCCATTAAAACAGAACTCTCTCAGTAAGTAGCATAACTAGCAAGTACTGCATACACTTGCACCCTTATCATGCGGTCACATAGCTCAGAATCCTGTATTTGTAAAGATTTTGAAAACCTTGTAAAGGAAATGGGTTTGCCTCCCCCTCAGCTCTTCCAAGAACACCACTGCAATGCAGGGCGACTTGACACCTCTATGTGTTCACTTCTGAATTCCCAATGAGAGAAATTTGCTTTATAAGCAGCTGCACTTTCTCACCTCAGTTGTTTTTCTTCAAATAGCACTCATTTAATGTTATAACTACAGCCCTTTGTGTGTCCCTTCGTGAGCAAGAACTTTGAGAAATGGCATCTTTCCAAAAGGCAGAGGAGTACTGGATGATACCAGCGCCCTGCTGTAGGTTTTGACTCATTTTGTCACCACACCCCAAACATTTTGGTTTTCTGCTGTTTCAGTCACCCTCTGTTGACTTCACTGCTTCAAGTTTGCTCCCTTTCCTTTGCTACTCTGTAGCAAGAACTCATACTTCCCCACAGCAATCATCATCAGCTGAGTTCACAGTAAGTTACAAAACTGACCTTTGAACTGATTTCCAATGCTCATCAGTTAAATATGTTAATAGGGTTGATAACCACAGAAGCACATCTACATACCAGGATCTAAGCTTCAAAACTATCAGAAATGTTCCTCTGTTTCTTGGCAAAAAGTGGCCCTGACACATTTTCAGGTTCCCCATTATACCATACAATTTCCAGCTGAAGTCTGTTCTCTAAGGGTGAAAAAGCTTGTGCCAGCCCATCAATGCAGGATTTGCTGAACAACTCCAGAGTCAGAAGAGCTGAGGAGAGCTGGACACTGACAGCACTCTCCTGGTCTAGCTTCTAGCCAGAGAAACATCCACTGGCAGTGCCAGGCAGATGTTCCAAATACTACAAATTTGCCCAAGCTTCACATTCTCCAGGCTCTCAATTTCAGCTGCCAAAAAACTACATCATCATTTCTGCTGCCTCAAATGACATTTCTCATCAGATCAATTCAGTATTCAGCAGCATCATTTTAGAAGGCTGGTTGCTATGACAATGCTTTGTGTTGTTCTGTTAAATGATGTCAATTCATTGGTAGAAAGAAGAAGCTGTTTGGTGTCTTTAGCACTGTTCTTAGCAAGAACCAGAACAGTGTTAATGTGCTCAGGAGGCTTTAAAATACTTGTGGAAATCACAAGCTATACTAAAAGAATTTTCAACATGCTACAGATATTTTAAGTGCAAGATGCTTGGGTTTCTTTTTTGTCTGAATATACTTCCCTAACTATAACTACATTTCCAGATGGCTATATTAGCGTTCCACAGCCTGGCTTCTGTTACTGATTTGTCCCAGTATGATCTTGAAACTGAGTGAAGACAGACAAACCGGATTTGTTAGAATAGCAAGAGGAAAACAGATTGCAAAGAGATACGCTGTGAGAAACAGAGAAGCAAAGGGAAGAAACATCAACTAATAACCATTTCACTTGGTACAATTATTCCAGCTTTTCATAGTAATTGCTCATCTCAGAAGGACAAGTTCAGAAATTAGTAAATGTGCTGTTGGAGTTACTGCAGAGGCTTATTTCAAAAGCATTTCATATTTGAGCACCCAAATAAAACTAAACCTGTTTTAGGTTTTGGTACCTTGCTCCACCCTTCCATCTTCCTCTTCAATCCTTTGTGTGAACTGTCAAATAAAAGAACCAATAAGCTCCTACACTTTACAGCAGTATCTTGTGTTTTACAAGGGAAAAAAAAATCTAAGGAAGATTAGTAAGGAGAGTATATCAAAAGTCAGGGTAAAAAATTGTTACTACTTATTCTAAGAATATCCTGGTGTCTAGCTGTGCTCTCACTGCCTGCTCCACCTGCACTGGTTGCACACAGAAGCTATTAAATGTTTAGAGGAAAGAGACAAAAGTGTAGCTCAACACACCTTTGTTAGGGCTGCACTCAAAAGATCTTAATCACCATCATCTGTTCTCACAGGCTTTTGTCAGAAACTGCAGCTGGAAACAGGAATGACCAGTGTGCCAAAATCATCTTCCTTTCCTACCTCTAACCCAGTCTCCACCAGCATTCATCTTCATTCCCTTTCAGGATTCTACTTCACAGCAAGAAATCTGTCCACCCTCTTTGGAAACCTTCATCTACGTCTGATCTTTGCCTTTGTCACTCCCCTTATTCTTCTCTTACTCCAGCCTTGAAAGAAAAGGAAACTGCTTGAAGTAAACTCTCCTTTTGCTCTTTCCATAAAACCTTTAAAGATGGCCCTATTCAAAAGGGATCAGGCAAACCAGACCTTCCAGTCATCCCATCGGTGCAGCAGTTTCTGGTAACACAGACTTGTCAGTCTTTTTGGCAAGGATTTGAATTTAGCACTTCTTAATCATTATGCAATGCTCCTCCCAGAACACCCCAAAGCATTCAGCAATCTCCTTCCCACCCCAAAATACATCTGAAATCAGAAGTGGGTATTTCACATATTTGGATATTAACACATTTCATTACCCTACTGTTTATTCTCCAGCTCCTACCTATGAAAGTCTTCATACTATACCCCACTCCTCTTTTCCCAAAATACTTGAAAACATCTTTATATCTGTGCTTTATGTAGGGGAAAATATTTTAATGGACTTTTGAAGAAAACACAAAAAGTAGGTATGTATCCAAAATAAAAAGAGTGAAAATATTAATTTTTACATAAACTCTGTGTTTATAAAGTCACATATTTTTCTCAGCACAAAGTAAGGGTGCAAAAGAGCAATGGGAGGAGAGACTGTGCTTTCAGTAGCACAGGTGATTCTTTAAAGTTCTTGTAAAACTAGAACCTGAGAGATGTTCAAGATAAACTCTGATAGAACAAAAAGATTAATACCAACTATATTTAAATTTGTTGGCAGTTTGGTTCTGTTAACCACTGTGTTAATTACAAGCTTCCTGGTTTCTCTAGAAATACTGAGTTCAATAAAATACATCATGATGGGAATGGTGGAGGTTGAACTCATCACGCCTCCTAAGCTGCAAAGTCAGTTAACATGCATGAGAGAAACTTCCCTACGGCTAAGATCTGGATTAGGATTCCCTTCATTATGCTGCCAGAACCATACAACTGCATCTGCAATTCTGACTGTGCATACTGGCCAACAAACTACACTAAAAATCAATCTATCTCTCACTCTCTCTCTCTCAAGGGTAACAAAACCCAAAGTTCAAAAGTCTTTCCTGAAAGCAACCTGTCAAACATGATTTCCACAGCAGCATCAGAAATGTATCTTAGCAAATTCCAAAATAACAGCAGGACCTCCATGTATGAGGATCTCATTCAAATCCTTCTCAAAATATCTCATCCATACTCAGTATTTCAGGCCAATAAACGTGACCTCAAGATTTAGTTCAAATCACAACAAGATCATGGGAACACTCAGTTAAATCTGCAAAGTCTCCTTAACACACAGAGTGGTCCAAGCTGCACTCCAGATTAGCAGTGTGAAGTATCTACAGAAGAACATTTCCCTTGGACACACATGAGCATGCTCAGAACTCTGTTTACTTACGTAGCCATGGCTGCAAATTCAGCCTGGGACAAACCATGCTCCAGTTCCTTTTTCTAAAGGCCATATCCAGTACTGCCAGAAGCTGCGAAACACAGGGGATCTGGGGCCATTTCTGGCTAACCATTAGTGGGAATACTACATCCCATTAGCCCTCAGATACTGATTTCAAAGCATTTAGGAACTGGAGAAGGAACTTTGAATATATTTGTACCCCTTGCCATCCTGTGCTCTGCCAGCAACTGTGGACAAGGTTAGGTTTATGGTGTTTTTTTCTTACTATCAGTTTTAAAGTGCCATGTAATTAAACATGATTTCTAACTCCTACAAAGAACTGAGCTCCTTAGCAAAAAACAGTAACAATAATTTACACTAAGAACACTTTCCTGCATCAAATAACCATTTCCACAAGTAGTCAGAATTTGACCATATGACAACAAAGTCACTGTGAAAACTTGGAACTTTCAATTCCAACTATAATATTTAACAATATTGAACAGGCTGCAAAATGACCAGCTCCTGTGCAGGGAATGAGAGCTTTCTGTCAGACACTGCTATCACATACACCATGTGGTCAGCCTCAGTGTTTAGACTTCCAGCTCTGGGAAAACATATCTTAGTATGGAAGTTGGAAGACATGATGTGAAGACTCCTCTATCTGCCACAGTTGAAACTGTGACAGTAAGAAACCTGAGACTGAGTTACTTATTTCCCCTTAAGTACTTCACTCAAAGATAACAGTGCACATACCAGTAAGACCATCAACTTCTGCTTAAGTGAGAATCCAGTGAATAAGTTTATTTCTTAATTATTTTTTTCTTCTTTTTATGTAAACAGGAAGACTGAAGGTTCAAATAAAGGCAACAAAAAATCTCCTCATTTTAGGCTTGGAATGTTGGCAGCTGACACAAGGTCATAAGGGATAACATAATCCATTTTATTCAAGCTTTACATTCCACAAGACCAGCAATCACAACTAGAGTATTAAACTGAAGTATTAAGCAACAGGACTCCTCATATCCGTCCATTTTTTGTTCTTGCGTTTAGAGGATGAATTCTACCAGAAGAAAGAATGAGTATGTGCTACACAAATTTTTTTCTTCACTCACTCTGATCCCCCCTAATACATCATACATATCATCAAGGGAGTCTGTATTCAGCACACCTGACCAAAATTGTCTGGCTCTTTGAGAAAACTGTTGAAAACTCAGCAGCCTACATACCCCAAACCACTCTAACTTTTGTTTACATATCAAATTAACTTTCTGAGCAGCTTCTGCTAACAGAAGCAAAGCTGATGATCCAAAAATAAGGCACTGAAGAGAAGGATTTACAGTTCTTAAAAACAGCTGGAAAGGTAACATTGACATATACCTTTTTCTAGTCTGCTCATGACATCACTTTTATTTCCTGGTAAGTACTGTAAATGCAAGTCCAAAGTGCAAACTTAACAACAATCACTGCCAAAATCTTATGTAAGAGGTGAAAACAAGTCAGAAAAGCAATACCTGATGCATCCAGACGTTAAGCACCTTAATCATCACCAGGCTTCATCCTCATTTGGGCTTGCATCTGGGCAATCATCTCCTGCATGCGGCGCAGCTGGAAGAGAAAGACACCCAAATGTTTACAACAATTTCATGAGAAGCCCAAAAATCCAGGAAACCTTAAAACTTTTTCTTCCATGGTAGGACACAGATCCTATTTTCATCTTCACAAACTGGAAACTTTCAGTAATTCACATAACTGAATACTTGGGTTTTTCCCATCTCATATTCTTCAATTCAGTCCATCTAACTTTCACAAAAGATTTGTAAGAATACTTACAATGAAAATTAAGCAACAGAATCCAAATCTTTTGAAGCCAGCTACATTTGCAGACTTGTGAATCAGCATTTAATCCATAATAAGGAAAGCATGCACAGAGCTATACCTGAGTGAGCTAAAGCAGCTTTGTTCTGATACAGGTGCTCAAAGCACAGTATCATGTAGGAGCACTCATCCTGTGACTATCAGGGAACTCTGCACACTTTTAGAAGCACTAACAGCCAAACATGAAGACAAGATTTAAAAACTATTTCAAAAGAGAAATAGATGTTTATAAAATTTGGAAAGCCAGACTAAACATACTAAGCACCAATACTTTTTACATCTAAACAATGACTTTTCCTGGAAATAACTGTTTTCTTAAGGCATTTTCTTTTAACACTTAAAAGTTAGTTTCCATCTCATAAAAGGCCAGTTATATATAATGCTTTGTTGCTCGTTGTTTTTTCAAAAAAAAAAAATTAATTGGAACAAATGTTCTAAGAAAGAGGAAAGAACACTAATATAGATTTTCAAAGTATACATGCAAATACCTCTAATTTGCTTTACAAATGACTGGGTACTTCCTTCCAAATGCAGGTGGGGAAGCTCCACATACAGAACTACAAGTGCCCCATTTTACAAGGTGGAAAGGAAATACTCTGCTATTTCCACGCACATTGTATAACCTTTGAGTCCATCTCAAACCAGAGATCATGTAAAAACCTGAGGCTTGTATAGCAAGTTCTCTTTTTTTTTAAATTATGTAGAAAACTCCTTTCATTTATTTTCAGGGGGGAAACAAACTGAAAAAGCACTATGTCTAAACAATTATACTGTATTTTCATCCAGTCAGCCACATTAACTATTCTGATAGTCGCTACTCCACCAGGTTCAATACAAAAGAACCTGAGACAAATGCTTGAGTAAATGCATGTGGTGTTGAGCTGTTGTTTCTGTTAAAAAAAAACAAAACAAAAAAAACCACACCACCAAATGGAAAGAAAGAAACATCACAGAACAAAAAAAAATTAACTGCAGGTTCCTGTATCACTTTTCCTTGCCTGCTCTCAGATACATATTTAGGAAAGAGTAAAATACTGAAGATTAACTAAAGAGTAAAAAAGATTGCAGCACAGCCAGCAGTAACAGAGCTTGCCCAAAACTAGCTGGCTTATGTACTTATCCTCCTGCTGGATCAGCACAGGGTTCAGGAGAGGCTAATTCAAGTTGCTGTGGCTGCTGCAGAGATGCCCTCCAACAAAAGGAGAGTCACGCAGGAACAGCATGAGATACAGCTAAGTCTGTGAGGATTATTATAAATCCATCGACATCTTTCTGCTAAATACTTAAAACAAAAAGCTTCTGATCAAGAAGATGGCATAACACTGCAGGAAGGAGGAAAAAAAAAAGCAGAAAGTTCCCAAAATGAGTGTTGCATTGACTTCATGATACAAGAAAAAAGTAAGCTTCAAAGATCAACTTGTAAAATGTAAGACACCTGGTCCTTTGAATTGCCTCTCTGCAGATTTACCATCAGAATAAAACTAGCTTTTTGGAAGCTCTCCTACTTGAGCTTTCCCAAGAGCACTCCAAGCTGAGCCATGAAACATTCCCAAAATAGAAACCATTCAGTAATCACAGGGGGAAATGCTGCTGCACATGTATTACAGTGATTGCTCAAATGCAGAATTCTGCTAATAGCCAACATCATATTTTAAGACTTAAATATAGCATTGAGAATTGCATTTTCTTAACTGATAAAAATATGGCCATAGCAAAAAATAAATCAGATGCTGCATATGACACAAATATAAGGTAGCACAAAAATCCCAGGATACCTACTCTGCTCTAATGTTAAGATTGTAAAAGATTTTCCTTTTCCATTCTCATGTGGTGTTTTTGAGACCTACTGGTGAAGTCTCATTCTTTTCCATTAAGTAAGTAATAGCAAGTTTCTGAAGCTATTTTAGAATAATTCAGCAGAAAAACTTGCAGGCAAGAGGTCCGTGAAAAAAACTAGGCACATTGCTGTAAAATGAAAAAAAGAGAATCAAGCTGTATTGTGCTCAAGTGGTAACCATGCCAGTCTCTTCAACAATTCCTCTTCGAGTAGAGGACAGGACACAAGAGCTGTTCTTCCACATTACAATACAAACCAAAACCAGCTCGTGTTCACCTTACTGGATCTACTGAATAGACAGAAAAAAACCTCTGCTCTTAATAAAGGCAAATGTAATTAAAAAATCACACCAAAGACTGAAATTGATGTCACGTCAACATCTGCGTTCCCTTAGCTGTTGGGGACTGCAAGCATCAAGGGCAGAAAATGACTTTGATCTTGCTCAGCAGCAAGTCCTCTCACTTGCAAGAGCAGCATTGATATATTTGTGTTCATCCCCTAAAGGACAGATGCTACAACATGACAGCATAGGGCCAAATGCACATAATGAAAAGGAAGCTAGCAAACAATGTTTGGAAATCTGTTAAAACAAATAATTCCTGTGAATTCTCAGATAACAAAAGGCAAAAGAATAAACGTAACCTTGGTATAAATGCCCCTTAGTTTACTTACGTCAGGTCTACAATTTAGTTCAAACTATCATGTAACTACTGCAGCAAAACAGAAAGGAAACAAACATTTAAAACGAGAGCTAAGGTTACAGAGCTAAAAGTGAACCATACATCTTGTTCATAGCTTCCATGCCCTTAACAGAAACCACAGACACACAGCTCTGCTGTACCTACAGGATTTCATCACAATACCAACAAATACTATTCCTGTTTAAACAACGCGGATGGCTTCCCAGTGACCAGCATGCAGGTATCATAGGAGGAGAAATATTAAGAAACAAACAGCATTTACTTCTCACTGGTATGTTTCCCCTCTGCCAAGTCTGATTATTTCTGCCCATGCCTTTACATAAGAAAGGTGTAAGTGAAGAGGCTGCAAGAACAGGGCAAGATGGAAAACTGGAGACAGTGGATTTTTTTCTAGTGAATGTTCCCATAAGAGTTCTTTTGATTAAAAATACCTCCAATACAAAAGAACAAAATAATTTTGTTAACTGAAGACAAGAAAAATACTCCTGATAAATTGGAAATGGAGCTACCATTGAGACAAATGTCTTCCATCGGACATGTTGACAAAGAGCAGAAGTCACTCTGACCACAGCCATTACATGAGCAGTATGCACTGTTGGTTCAAAAACAGCTCAAAAGGACAAAAAAAAAAGCAATTACTCAAAAAAAGAAAAAAAGTTTTTACATTATAATTCCTCAGGGATTCCCAGTGCTAAGTGGTTATTAATGGTTTTCTTCTTCGGAAGTCTCCAGGAGTAAGACTGCACACTTCACAGGGCAAGGCTGAAGCATTCTGCCCCCTGCACTGGGCAGTAACATCCCACAAAACAAATTAAACTGCAGACCTGTTTTTATTTCCCTCAGGTCTGCAGGTCTTCATCAGCAGTCATGCTGTCTCTTCCCATAAAAGTTTTCCCCTTACCTTTCAAAACAATGCTTTCCCAAACCCCAGCAGCAGCAGGCATTACCTGCACACATTGGTCACGTCCTCACTCCCCATGGGGCCACCGCAGGCCCCCAGCCTGGCAGCCCCCACACTTCTGCTCCCCCCTCCTGACTCCCACACTAACCCAGGGCTCTTTATCGCATCTGCCAAAGGGTTACACACGTTGAGAAAATGGAAGGACAGAGAGAAAACAATTTCAACATTGTTTCATTCTACTATATACAGCCCATTGCTGACCAACTCCACTGAAAACAGCGGCGTGGCGGGTTTCGCCCGAAGTCTCAGGGTAGCTCACTAGAAAAACCAGAGGAATTTATTCCTTGCTGTTTTCATGTAATCACAGCCCTAACATTTTCTGAAAGTACTACCTCTCAAAACTTTGAAAGGTTTTTATTAACAAGACATTTTCAGAGTAGGAGAAATATGGCACAAAACTACAAACTAAGTTTGTGTCCACTTACACTACAACATCAAAATAATCTGTTCTGCATCATATTTACAGAAAGGAACAAGAATATCTTTATGCCTATTTTCATTTTCCAGCTCTTAGAAACAGGTCATCACTTGCAAATGAGCAAAAGCACAACCAGACTAAGCAGTAAATCCAAAATGACAGATTAGCAATTCCAAATTGGCTGAAGTGGGGACCACATCCTTTGGCATAATAAAAGACCATTTAGCAAAAGTGATGCCTTGATAAAGATGATCCTGGCACTAGTTCAAGCATTCATTCCTTCCAAGGTTATATAAACCTCACAAAACTGTAAATAGAACATCAAGCACCGTTACTGATGGGAATGCAGAACAGGAGGGGAAATGGATATTTGTTTTCTCTGTGAAGGCCATGGAATGCAAGCCCATTTCCTCTGTGCCTCTTTCCTCCACAGATTTTTCCCAGTCTGAACCTTAGGGATGATTTGGAGATGAAGGGACTTCATACCAGCTTATCTACAGAAGATTCAGCAAAGCCTCTTGATCTCTTTGGAACAATAGAATGCAGAAGTTAAAAATGTATTTGTTTTTTCAAGTTCTAACCTAATCCCCTTCAACTTCAGCAGCAATTATTCAGAGATGATTAGCCCCAGAGGAAACTTTCAAAGACTGTCCCCTGAGAAATTCAAAATTTCATTCCTTTAGCCATGTTATATAAAAGGCACATTACATATTTATATACTGGTCTATTTTGACCACTCTGTGTCAATGCATAAATAGACATTTTATATATATATATATGTAATGTGCCTGTCATAACAATTTCCAGGGAAAATATTTATAGGAGACTTTTTTCAGACATAAGTCTTAAAACAAGTAGTTCTACAAGGGTACCCAAGATTCTACTTAACTACTAGGCAGGTACAATTTACATAGTTCAAATAACAGGAGAAACAGTTATGACTTAGAGAATTTAAGTCTACTTGTCTGCTTGGAAGCATTAAGGAAAAAAAAGAAAAACAAAAACCATTTTCAAAAAATGCTCTTGACATTTTCCAAGTGTCCAGTACTGCTGGCTATCAGCTGATGGGCTACTGCTCCTTTGCACGTGCCCCAGTAAATGGAAGGCAGCTAATTTGTGTACAGAACTTGCAGAAGCTCCACTCTTGTATGTGCACAGCCATCAAGTGTGCTTATGCTGCTGAAATGAAGTTATATAGTGATAAATATGCAGCTCACTCAATCTCCAGTAATTCATATTATTAACTACTAATTATGGTGATAATCAGCTGCTTCTGCATTTCCTCTTCGGAAAATTTTTTGCTATTTATATCAACATGCCAGGGTTAGCCAATATCTAACCAGGGTGAGCTATTTTTAAATATGGATGCTATAAGGGAAAAAGGAAATGCACAGACCAACATAAATTTCAAAAATTTCCATGTATGGGAGTCAATCTTCCACCTCAGAAACACACAAAACTGCTTGTAGTTTTGGATTTCTTATTCCAAATCACTGCACATGTGCAATGATCCTTCCAATCATGCTTTCCTGCAGTTATGGACATGGATCCAAGCTGAACTGGATAAAAGAAGGATAAAGAGAAAAAGCCCCACTATCTTACAATTGGCAGCAAGTCTTCAGTTTTCCCACTGCAAGTAGTAAAAGCACTGGCAGCATACTGCTAGAATTTAAATACCAGGCTAAAAATTTCTGAGTCTTTACAACTTGAACATAAAAATACCAAGTTAAAAGGCCTAGCAATAACTTGGAAACAGAGTGAGAAATCAGAGTTTGAAAACACCAAATCCATAAATTGACAGGTGCAACAAAAATACTATGATTTAAGTCAAGGTTAAGATGAAAAAAACATATGTATTACCTATATTATGGGATTTTTAAGACTCAAAAGCCTATTTCTACTCCATAACCACAAGAGATAAAAATAAATTTACTGGTAACATGCTTGCAGTAAGCACAAGCACATCTGAAATGACATTAGACTGTCAGTCTATCCCACCACTGTATGCTTAAGGCAGCATATGTAGCTGACAAACATAAATTGATTTCAATACTTAAAACAGCAAATATCCTTATGGAAAATTAGCACCCAAACGGGAAGTGATAAACATTCTGCCCACAAACAAGAGTGCACACACTACTTCCCATCCACAGTGCAAGTGACTATAAACAAAACACTAAGGGCAACTTGTATGCTCAGGTTAGGTCTGTCATTTTGCACAACTCCAATCCCACCTGCCATAGGCAGTAGCTGATGCAGAAAACTGAAATTGGAACATATCACCTTATATTAAAGAACAAGTCAAAAAACTGAAAATGGAACATTATCATTTATATTAAAGAACAAGTTTTAGAAAGTCCCTCTTACCTCAGCCTCTTTCTGCTGGAGGATTCTATCCTTGTCTACCACTTCCTCTTCAACAGGCCTATTGAAGAAAAGAAGGCATTGATAGTATAAAATATAGAAGTAAAAATCTCCAAGAACAGATTCAAGACTTGTATTTTAATGAATGTAACATTAACAAAGTCTACATGCTTCCACACAGGGGAAATTAGGACATTTTTAAAATCATACTTCCCTTTTGTAAAAGGCCATCTTTACCTCACAGACTCCTGCTATTCACTGTCCATTTCTTAAACTTTGATTTCTTTACTGCTATATGGATCTTTAATGAAGAGATTTCCTCCACTATCTATTCACGGTACAAAAATCAACCGCTAAAAAGCTGTGTAGGCTATTTCCTATTTCCTTCCTTCTTTAACATCAAAATGATTTGCTGAATACTTAAAGAACAAGTGGAGTGTGGACAAGAGCAAGTTGCTATCCAAAAAGATGCAGCAAAGGTAGATGTGGATTTTTTGCATTAAGTTGCCAAGGACAACCTTGCCAAGAATTAAAAAAGAGATAATAAACTCCCTAAAAACACATAAATTATCAGAGAAGATTGTTTGGTCTAAACTTCTCTCTTTAGCTATATATGAAGGAGCAAGAGAAGAAACACCTCCCTAAGCAGATAGACTGGGGGCTGTTTAAATGTGCCCACTAGTGTTCATTTTCTCCAAGCAGACATCATTGTGTAAAACCTATTTTGTTCGCAGGCATCTTCTTTCTGCAGATTCCAATTAAAAGCACAGAGAAAAGGAAATGGATACAGAACACACAGCTGTTTATAAGCACAGCACTTCGCTATATATTAGTCCTCTTCAAGTACAGCATTTCATACAAATTTCAGAATTCCATAGATTGAAATCTCATCAGAAATAATTGTTTACAGGTGGGATTAGTTAGGAGGAAGAGCAAGTCCCATGCCAGTGGGGAATGAGGAGCAGCAGAGCCCAGGGGCAGCACACACTTACTTGCCAGTGCGTTTTAGCCTCTCGGAACGGAAGTTCTCGTAGTGCAAGTCTTGGGTCACCTCCTGCAGGTCCTGCATGTGCGTTCTAGAACATGCAAAGGGCTATTAAACACTCTGTCATTCTCAGCAAAGCAAAGAAAAACACCCTTTTATCTTCTGTTTCTGTTTTATCTAATGGATCTATTTACCAGAAAAGTAAATCCTTACAGACCAAGGCAGTCAGAAAGCCAACCAGAACTCTGCTTTCAAGTTCATTGATCTTTAACTCATTCCTAAGTGCCCCCATCAATACTATTCAAAGACCCAAAATATGCTGTCCTCCTCTTGATCATTAATTACTCCAGACAAGTTGTTCATACCAGTTTTTGCAGTGTTAAGAATCTTCCAAAGACAGTTATTCAGAAAGATACTTTAATTCCTAAAGTATTTTATTACTCTTAAGTGCTGTCAAATATAATTTGTAACTGGGAACTAGGTGGAGCTGCTTAGCTCGCACAACAGCTGACACTGCTTAACTATTTCCAGTTGCCAAAAAAAATAAAAAAGGAAAACCCACTTGCTCACAATGCCCAGCAGAGGGCAATCCCTGCCCGGTGCAAACTGAATTTGGAATGACACAACGGAATTAATTTCCAACAATAGCAAACCATCGTTTTTTAAAAATCACTTAAAACCATTTACGCAGGCAGAATATCCGTATCGGCTAAAACCATAACGGGGTGGGGTATCATATTTAACAAAGGATTTCCCATACTGCCAAGAAAATTGCCCTTTGCTTTTAGAATACCCTTCACTTTGAAGAGTATTTTAAAAGCCTCTCTGCCCCACCAGCTGCGCCATAACAAAACTTCAGTTGGTATGTAAAGCCATCAAATCAGTTCACTTAAGACATAAAACCATCACACGTATCTGGCAACATAAAATATAGAAAATATTCTGAATTCAGAGATCAGAGGATACAGCAGGAAAACAAGCTGCAGGGGACTAAAATGTCACTCTGCCATCAGGGCTAGTTTTAAATTAAGGAATTAACACTGCTATAGGTCTTTAGTCATTGTGGCAGTTACGTCACCACAGGAGATGGGATCATTTTACCATTACTCACACCAGCATTGTGCGCAGCTTGAGGAAATCATTGTGCTCTGGATTTTCAACTTCAACAACTCCCCAGGGATACAGGCGGCCTCTGATTTTTTTCCCCTTCACCTCAATAAGTTGATTGGATCCAATAACAGCGAAGGGAATGCTAGCCTAGTTGAGACAGAAAAAACAAGTTACTGTTTTGATTTTTGGCTGGTTAGTTTTTGTATTTTGCTTTGTCTTTCTTTTAAAGAAAGGACAAAGATTCAAGTAACAGGCAGGAGGGGGGGAAAAGAAATGTTGACAAACACTCTACTAAAATCCTTTCACATCAGAAAACCAACAAATCCCATTCTAGACAATGCAACCTCTCCTTATGAGCACCTGTAGCTTTGTTAGTATCAGTTTGTATGAACAGAGGCACAGAAGGAAATGACGTTTCATTGTAGGAACACTTGACTGTTGTTCAAGTACAGTTTGGGCATAATATGTCATCTGACATAACATCATGCATGGAGAACAGCCAACAGAAACATACTTCAGATACAGAGTGAAGTACTTAGAAAGAGAATTTCAGACACATTCTTCAAACACCTTTGCAAGCACAAAGAGGAAATTACTTGATTATCTGCTTTAACAAGAGGCAAGTTGTTAATTAGTACTGCAACCATAACACACACAATCTCTCTCCTTGCTTGCATGTTACAATGTTTGAGTCAAAAAACAGACTGCAAATAGTAGTTCATGTTTAACAGTTGTTTACACATAAAAGAGAAAAGAAGAGAAAGTCGTGACACACTACACTTGGAATTCTGATGAAGCAGAGACTGGACTAAAAAGGATTATAATGCAGAGTCAACGTACGAAGGAAACTGAAATTTTCAATACATTGTAAAAGTAATAAAGTACCCTTCGGCATATTGTAGAGTGAAGAACTACAGCAGCAAAATGATAAACTAGGAGTGAAACTTGCCTTTAAAACTCTAGTTTGTTCTTTAAACTCCTCATCTTCATCAGAATCTGCATCAGGGAGCTGATAAATCCTAATGCCATGTTCAGAAATCTCATCCAGAACCTGGAAGTTTGCAAAAAAGAAGCAGTAATACTCTTATTTCATTGAAGAGGTATTCAGTTAAAAATACATAAAATTGATTTACTAGTCTGTCACCAATATTCACTTGACTCAGTGTCCAAACTGCAAAATAACATAGGCTTGAAGATTTTTTTAAAAGGCACAAAAGATAAATGTATTTTTAGAAAACACAGCAAGTAAATCATTAAAAAGTGCCAGAAGATTTACAAGGCAAATACAGAAGCAAAGTGAGGTTAATATGAAAAAAAGAGTAAAAGTAACAAGAAGGAATTCATTAGTTACAGCATCAAAACCATTCACCCCATGTCAAACTACATTTCTGTGCATTTGATATGTTCAAAAATTTAGAAGACAGTGCCTATTGCCTCTTGAATCAAAAAAGATAAAAGCTTATTATCCACTTAAACTGCAGAAAGTCCTTAAAAATCCGCTAAGAAAAACACCCTGTTCTTGAACAGTTTTCTTTGTCATTAATGTCTGAGGTTAACATAAAAAATACAGTATCTGTATTCCTGGTCACATTCTTTTCCTAATGAAATCACTGCAGGGGTGAGCAGCCAGCATAACTCCAGGCCTTTGGCAGTTTCCAAAGGTGGCACAAGTCAACCCTTTTTTCAAAACCAAAGAGAATGTTTCTGCTGCCATACTATTGAATATACTTAAGTCAGCTCTTGTCACAGCATCAAATGCACTGACAAGAGTTACTTTCAGTAAAAGAAGTGTGGTGGTATAAAAACAGCATGAAGAATGCTGAGATTCCACAATGACTCTCTCCAAAGGGATCTCGGATGCTTCAGCAGAAAAGAGAAACTGTGCAAACTTCCTAGAGCAGCAACTGTAACCCTACAAACAGCACCTGAACCAAGCAGCTGCGCTGCTGAATGAACTCTCAGCATAGACAAAGCTTGGGCAAATTCACAGAGGGTTTTGAAGTAACTGTAAAAATATTCAGAAGAGCCTGTGTAAGGACTTGTGATGGCATTACTACGTATACAACTGGAGATTAACTTGGTAGCACAAAAACAAATAGACTTCAAATAGAGAGGTCTTAATGAGCCTTCCATGAGTATTGTTGGCTTCCTCGATCCTCTGTCATCATGGCAACCAACAGCTACAGTATAAATGAAAATTGTCCAACCAGAACTTGGTTATTAAACAGGTGTTTAAAAGAAAACAATTCTCCAGACCATAAGCAGAGGAAAGAACCATGTATGAGCCACAGCTGTTCCCCTGACAATGTTTTCCTGCCAGGTATATAAACATCCCCCGCACTCACACACTGAATAAAAGTACTGCGAGCCCCCACCAACACAGAGAGCAATACTTCATAAAGAGAAAAGAAATTTGCGAATAAGCGTTGCCAATAAGCATTTAATACATTCACACAATGACATTTAAATCAATGCATGTTGTTACTGTTTTGCAAAATGGAAGAGACCTGAACTGTCACCAAGTGACAGTAAAGGATGCACAGCTGGGATGGGTGGGGCAGCGCTGCAGTTCGATGCCTTTAAGTAGTTGCATAAAACAAGAAAGCACATTTAACCTGGCTGAGATTTTCAAGATAAAATGCAAGTGGAACAATAACGGGAAAGCCGACAGCAAGGGGTGCTAGAATAATATATTACAGCTGTTAAACCTAGTGCTTTCCTGAAAGGAAAAAGAATTGCAATAAAAACAAACTGTATTTTATGCTCCTAACAATGAAACAGCATTTTGCTTCTTCAAATCTGAATTTTATTGGCCTCAGAGGATTCTGTGTTCCTAAAGATTAGCCTTCCCATGGGAAATTAAAAAAAAAGTCAAAATACTAGCTCCCCTCTCATGAAGTCATTCCTTTGAGCATGTTTCCTTAGCAGCCTTGCATGGCACAGCTTGTGAAAATGTCTTGCATTTCTTCCCACTCAAGAGTTTTAAAAAATAACTTTGAATTCCAGAAAGCCCAAACAGGAATTACTCCAAGCTGGGTTTCCTTTGCAAGCACCACAAGCTAATCTTGCTGCTTAGTCCATAGCGGCAAAACAAAAACATTTTACTTCAGATTGACGGCCAAATGGCAGAAACATCTAAAAAAAGTAGGACTTCAAGCTGCGTCAGCAAAGCAGGACTTTGATTCCTACTCTTGATTAGAGACTCTGTTGGCCAAGATGCTTTGAGTTAAAACAATATACAGTAGCTTTGATTTTCAAAGCTTTGGAAGCACATTATACATTTCACTTAATATAAACTCAGTTTGCAGACTGACCTTTGCCTGCAGTATAAAAATAATGCAAACTTGTTTACCTGCTTCCTGACCACTCCCTCGGACTACAGATGCCTTTTATCTTATTGTACTTAGCCAGTGTATAAATGTGGTGTCCATATGTCAAGACTGTTTTAAATATTAGTTAGTTAAAAGTTTGTTAAATTCCCAGTGAATTATATTTTTAAATAATTAATGTACCACTTAAATGCCTCCTTCGATTCTTTCAACATCATTCTTCTCCCAAATGCTGAACCAAAAAGTAAGCAACTATGAATACTGAGCCTGAAGTACACTGCTGAAAGGGTAAATACAGGGGATTTTATAAAAAGTAGCAGCTCCACAAACAATGTGAGATATAAATCTTTCACCAAGTCAGTACAGTAACAGAAAAGGAATAGCAATAAAACCTGCACCATCAGCCACATTTTTGCTTTATTATTTCCCTATGAGTTCTTTCAATTTGCATGCAGTGCACCTGTCATTACCTTACAGTATTTGTGGAGGAACAAAATTAAAAGCTCAAGAGCCTGGACAGAATTTCTTCCAGCAAGATCTAAACGCCCTTCTTGTCTCAATGAACGAACTTTTTTTTTATTTCTTTCCTCCTTTCACCTGGTTCACCATAAAGCTGCTCATTTCTGTACAAATATCTCTTCCCCTCTTCAGTGGATGTTTGTCTGCATTGCAGACAAGGTTCATACAGTCACTGTCCCCACTTTCAACCTCCTCAGCTACAAAGGATTCATTCCATTTCTTGGGCAAGTTTTCTTACACCACTGAGCTTTATAAAACACAGCAGCAATGCCAGCAGTACCTCACTCTGTCGAACTGTAGTTCTTCACATGCCCACACAAACCATGGCCACACCTGTCACTGTGGCACTGGTTCACACAAAAGAGCCCCAAACAAATCCTCTGCATTTAGGTGCAGTTCAGCTAATGTGCTGCTCTGCCAGCATCATTTTATCTATACTATTTTCCCAGTTAAATAAAACTGTAGTCCCTCTTCAAGAAAATTGAAAAATACTCCCAACACAAACACCCTTGGAATAAAGATCCAATAACCATCCTAAAGGCTTACAGGAAGTCACAGGATCACAATTAAAACAACTGTCATGCCCTGTATGAAAACGTAATATAAAAGATACCTTACCATGAAAAGGTTTACTCTGGTGTAAAATACAGACTGTATTTTAGAAGTACTAATTATCTCTACATTACTCAAGTCATTAAATTTGTAAAAATTCACAGGCTTTGTAGGGTTCAAACCCCTTAAGACTTTACAAATTATTGTACTTGTTTTGAGTCAATTGAACCTGACAAAGCTTGTGATCTCAATAAATTTTACTGGGTCACCTCTAAGCATACACAATACAATCACGCCACCTACCCATTCCTTTAAGAAGGTGCATGAAGCCATTCTCAGTCAAAGAAGATAAACCAGAACAGATTAAATATTTACATTCATTGCCCAGATGATGCGATAAAACGGAAATTCAATTTAAGGTTAAAGACTTGTATAACCACAAATATTGACGTTATTCCATTTAATTCACTACAATGTCATATTTGCCAAAAGCTGGGCTGTCTTGGAAAGGTTTGTCAAAAAACAAAATTTCAAGATGCTGAGGAAACTTTCCAAAGCAAAAGAAAGATTTTAGTACCACTGTCTGGAAAGACAGACAGTCTCCACTCCAACCCTGAGTATGTCCTGGTGTTTCAGATGAACAGATAACCCAGGAGGAAAAATGTTCACACAATGACATGCATTTATCCATAACAACGGAGCTACAAAAGCATCCTGCTCATATATTAACCCAACTGTCCTGTCTCTGTACTAGTGTTTTAGTTTGTATCATGGGTGCACTTATTTAATAAGTTTCCAACCACATTTTGCTACAAACCATGCAGCAGAGTGCACAACCCAAGCACCTTTTGGATGAAACTGCAGATATGCCCTCAGAACACACCTAATGCACTCCCAGCACTAATGGGCACTCAGGTCACTGCTCTATGAGAGCCAGTCTGAAACATCTCCACTTCTTCTTTCAGGATTGCCTGAACCCTTGTTACAGACCGTGTTGCTCAAAACCTGCCCTACTGGGTGCACTGCTTGCTAAGATACATGAAGCCAGTTAACAGACACATCTTAGCAAGTGGAACTGGTAGAGCACATCAGACTTCAGTGAAGATTTCCCACCTCACACTTCCCGAAGATTAGGTCCTTGGCCAATATCATTCACCCCTCTTCAGTTTGAAATTACTTATATTTGGCTTTGATATTGTATGGGTTGCTCTGTTCTCATGACCAAGTGTTAGACCTACTCTTCTCTTCAGCCTCTCCCTCTCCTTCAGCGTCAGGGTGTCAGCCTTGGCAATCACAGGGACAATGTTCACTTTTCCATGAAGAGCCTTCATGAACTCTACATCTAATGGCTTCAGTCTGCCAACAAGCAGGAAAAAGAAAAAAAAAGATTTAAAATAGGCATGGGGTCTTGTGTTGTTTGTTTTTTAACAGACCAAATGTATTAAAAATTATTTATTTCAAGTGTCCACATAAACAATATTTTCATAATAAATTAAGTCAGCTTAATGCCCTTGCTTATTAACTTGGTTGTGTAAAGTTTAAGTTGTAATTAAAATTGTCACTATACAATTAATTGGATATTAAAAACACTTATGTTTCTGGGTGATAAACAATGCAGTATTGACTACCTCAAAACAATATTAAATGCCAAAAAGGGGACAAGGTAAAGGAGAGCATTAATCCCCAAAAGACTGCTTTAATTGCACGAGCTGACAGGTTGGGAAGTAACTCAATTAATATTACTGCTAAGTTACCCGTTCAAGTAATGAACAGACAAGGTACAACACCCTAAAATAAAGCAGCTCAAGTTTTTGCTTACCCATGCCCAAAAGGAGAGATGAAGTAAAAGCAGCAGTGGACTCTGTTGTCTATGATGTGGCGCCTGTTCAGACCACTCTCATCATGTAGGTATCGCTCAAACTGGTTGTCAATGTAGTGGATAATTGTTTTGAAGCTGCGGTATGGGAGGGGGGAGAAAGAGAGGCATCTCACATCAGCTTTAAGTAATAAGGAAAGAATCACGAAAAGATAAGAACAGGACAAACACACTTTTATTAAAAACATTACTGTTACAAAAAATTCAACTTCCTAGCATTTTATCTAGTACTGAGGAAAAATATTTTGATAATGCAAAAGGGTGTTTTCATAACAACCACTAAGTGTCAACTTATGCCTAGAGCCAATTTCAAGTGTTATTCTGTTCACTGAATAAAAAGTTCAAGTGCAAGCTCAGAAAAAACGACTCTAGGCTGAGACAACACAGGAATAGAAGATTGAGGATTTTTCTGCCTTTTTTTCTGGGGGTAGGGGCTGAAGATGTTTTTAAACTAGTTGACAAATGACATATCCTAGATATCCTCTTGATTTACAACCCTGAACCTAGAGCCAAGTTTCTATAGTTACCTCTGAAAATTCTGGTATTCTAGTCTGTTTGAATTAAATACAAATACATTTGCAAGTCATGCACTCAAGCATCACATGATTTATTAAGCTATTTTTGTTACCTTACAGAATTCTTTTCTGTTGGCGAAGAAAATAATTCCTACTTAGCTCAAGGTAATGTAAAATATTCCCTACAAAGAAGTAAATGAGCACAAAATCTGATCACATAGATTAATCAGACACAGAGAGCAGTGATTAGAGAGAGAAAAGAAAACACAATGCATAACTAAGAAGATCATTTTAAGCTGTTCCAGAGCATGCAGACACCTGCAAATACCATTAATATAAAAGAACACTTTATATTAGGTACTGCAGGGGAAGGGAAATGAACAGCTGACGTAGATAAGATTAGGTAGATGACTGTGTATCATGAACATGTCTTAAACTACTTGAGAAACAACTAAGCAGAAAGCTTAACTTGAGAAATAGGAACATACATACTTCTGTTGCTGAGAAAGCACAAATTTGATGAGATACATTTAAGGAGGAAACAGAGCAGGTAACAGAAAAGAAAATTTGGAAAATGAACACAGAATGCTGGCAAATACTGCAACAGGCAGCAAGGTTTGACCCAGGGCTGCATGGCTGCAAAGAAGATAATAAAAGAAAGTAACAAGAATGATGGAAGAGATCCTGGAGGGAATTTGATTCTCCAAAGCTAGGTAAGCTTTTGGATTGAATTGCAGGAATAAATCCACAGTAGAATATATATACACATGCTTACATCTTTGCAAGATTCAGCTGTTCTAAGTCATACTACAGAACACAACACAGCAAAAGATGGAATTTATTGGGTTTTGACCTTACTTCTACTCATTAGGAACCAGCATCTTAATACCTAAATGTGCTGAAACACATCAATATGGTTTTTGTTCTGAAGACATAAAAATATTAGGACAGAAACCAAACACTAACAATGGGAAAGAGCTATCACACATTTCTCTGGAAATATAATCAGTTTACGTGCAGTTTTCTAGCTCTAACAGCTGTAATTTTCCCTA
>NW_008238337.1:8087349-8098541 GCF_000691975.1 Corvus brachyrhynchos
ACAAATATGGTGTTAAGTGTCCTGTACCTCCTGACTTCCGGGAAACACCTGGCTTATACCACAGTGCTGTCATTACTTAGGAGATAGCACATCCTGTATTGTAACAGCAAACAGCATAAATACTGCATTTAAGCCCACTGGGGGAAAATGAACAATATTATCAAGCTGCCAAAACCCACAAAATATAACCTTAGTCTGTTAAAAAAAAAAAAATAGAGAAAGAAAGAAAAAAATAAATAATTTAGCAGCAGCCAGAGAGCAGAGAGCAGCTATCAAAGAATGACCTGCGACACCACAAGCAAGATGAAATAAAGCGTGTGATCGGTAATATCGAACAAGTTCACCTGTAGTCTGCTTTTGTCAACCACTTTTTTGAGGCCAAGTATCAAAGCAAATCTGAGCATCAAGCAATTTTTTTCCTCCCCGATTATATCCTCTCTCTTCTCATGAAAGATGTTATTTTAAGGACATGTTTCTCTCATGATCTCAATGTACTTACGCATGGAAAAGATGTCAAACCTCCCACCATAAGGAATTTTGCTGTTCTCTGAACACACCCCTAAACTGATGCCATGAGCAACCCTAGGTGTGGGTCTGATTGTAAAATACAGAAATCCAGCCAGCACTAAAGCTTCAGAATCTAAAAAATTATCACTATAGTTAACTGTGGTTCACCTCCACCTCTCCTTACATACTGTTTTAAGTACAATAGCATCCAGAAAACGAGAATTACTCTGCATTGTACTAAATCTATAACAAATCATTTCCCAATCCAGTAGACCTCCTGGACACACTCCTGGTAGCACAAAATCCTTATCAGTCCTTCTTCTGTGACACAAAATACATAAAAATTTACCTGAGCTCCCATCCACGAAAGTCAAACTCTAAAATTTAGCCCTTTCATCAATGCCCAGACAGAGACTAAAAGCCATTAGGGAACCCACTCAGGAGAAAGATATTTGAAACAGTCCCAGTGATTGTTGCCTCCTAGAGACACCATGCCAGTTTGGTTTACCTGTGTTCAAAAATAGCCTTAGTAAAATTCATCACCCTGAAAAACAAATAGTCTGCACAAATTGTAGCCTTCCCAAAAAAAAAAAGGGCTTTATAAACCGTGGATCATGATCAGCACTATCTACCAGTGAACCACAACTGCAGTAAATGCTCCTGAACACAAAGATAAGTTCAAGAACATGAACTTGCTCCTTCCTCTGAACTACCAAGGAAGGAAGGTGGTTGCACTGGGTTAGTCTTCACTACAGTTCAGAACAAAGAGTCTGTCCATCCAAGTCCTGGAGACATCCTGTAAAGATTAACAGACTTTTGTCAAAATGACACTTGCCTGGGCTGAAAGGTTTTTCATGTGACATAAGCAGACTAAAGTGATACCATTAACTGCATCTTTTTATTTTGTAGGATGTAAGTGCTGTTTGTTCCTGTAGCGTATTTGATGTTTCAGATTTGTCACAGAAAATTACGTATAAATTGTTCTACTCAGGTCTGAATCACCACGGAATGATTCTACTCAGAAAACCTCCAAAAAGAATGGGGAAAATCTGAACATGGAGGTCTCCAAGAAACATCTGAGCAGAATAAACAAAGGGCACTAGAACACAATCAACAGGAAGAGCTCTCTATAACACAATGCACAGGCTGCAGAGCTCTCAGCTCCAGCGGAAGGAAGCTCTAGTCAACAGTGCACAAAATAGGCAAGATCATGATGCAGCCCAGAAAGATGCCTTTGTTTTATTCCAAAAGTTCAGTTTTTTTCAACTTACTAAAGTAGGAAAAGTGGGAGGAAAATAAAAACCTCACTAAAGCTTCACTTTCAGACTTTCATTTAGTACATTACAGAACTTCACTGCCTTCACTTTTGCTGTGTTCCTACATCTACACCATAGAAAGAAGAGAAAAACCCTGTCTGATAATAAGAACACTGCAGATACATCATTCTGTCAATGCAAGAATGAAAAACATTCTATTAGCAATATATATGTTTATTTTACCTGTTACTTATCTCTTTTCTTGTCTTTAACTTATACTGAAGGACTCAAATAAACCTGTATTAGCTTTATGTTCCATTTCTCTGCACAGTGACCCTTGTTTGCCTTGGGATTACCACCACCACCACCACAAATAAAGCGTCAACAAAATTAATAACTAAGTAAAATAAATATTGTTAGCGCTTCTTAAAAAACAATCATGTCAAAATTCGAAGTTTTACTCCACTGCAACTAGAAGCATCCCAGTAAGGATAGCTCATCTTTATTTGAAAAAAGTTACCAGCTTTCCACAGTTCATGAGAATTGCCTGAGTGTAATTATTTGGAAACTACATTTATGAACTTATTAATTCTAGCTTTGTTACTAATTGCCCAGTTCCTATCTAGCTACTTTATAAACTTCTCTCTCCACAATCATTATGCTAAAGCAATTATGTGTGTTTTCCAGTGTATTTGCTGACAATTACTTCATCCATTAAAGACTCTCAGTGATATTTAGGCCAGAGAGAGCCAAGTGCTAACTTCACCATAAAAAAACACCAGTTCTACCTAAATTGCTAGTAATACATATAGAAGACAGGGAATGAAAAGAACTGTCTTAAAAACATGGAAACTGGATGGGCCAGAGACACAGAAAGTAAAAGACAGAAAGTTTCCCCACCATAATTTTGTCCTATTGGAATGGCCATAGAGACAAAAAGCTGACTGCAGTGCTCAGAGAAACTTTTTGAAGGAGAGGCTGTTAATTTTGAGGCAGAATCATAGACACAGCCTACAAAACTTTTAAGAACATCAGAAGTGGTTAGAAAATTGAAAGTGGAAGTTGTAGAAAGTAACAGACACACTAAAGTAGTGTTTGTGTACGGCACACACTTTATTAACAAAGCAGTATTTACACACATACCAGTCCTGGCTGTTAATGGCATCTCCATATCCTGGTGTGTCAACTACAGTTAAACGCAGCTTCACCCCTCGCTCCTCTATCTCTACTGTAGAAGCTTCAATTTGAACTGTTCTCTCTATTTTCTCTAAAATAAAGGAACATTTGGATTGTTATTTGCCTATCAATTGCTGCAGAGACCCCCACAGGAGAGAGCAAGAGAGGAGAAACTGCAAACACAAGTGTGTTGTAACCTGCATGACATAAAATATTTTATCAAAATACACAAAGTAGTAGGCAAAATTTAACACCATGTTTTTGTAAGTAAACAAGAAACAATGAACAAAAACGTGGGCTTATTATGACTATATGCAAAAATAAAATCATAATACTCAAAAGCACAATAGATTCTTTGTAAAAAGGTTATTTACACCTCTAACCATGATTTAAGGCACTAGAGACAAAAAGCAGTAAGAAGAAATGGGGATTAGAGCAAAACCACATTTAGGTATTTGATACCTAAAAGGTTTGGGAGGTGTTTTTTTTAATAACAACTGATAAAGAAACAAAAGCTGAGTCTTTGAAAGGAAATCTAAATAGGAAAATGACAACTCAGCAAAACGTAATTTAGAAAATTTAAATACAGCATGACGAAGTGGTGTAATAGGTGAAGAATGAAGCAATATTAAGTGAAAAGAACATGAACTTTTATAGGGTGGAGTGTGCTGGAGGAACTGCAAAACCACATTTACCTGCAGCTCCAGGAATATAACGTTCTGGATAAAGATCAGTCAGGAACAGACTGTTAATTAAAGTGGATTTTCCTAAGCCAGACTCACCTACAAACAAAATAATTCAGGTTATTAAGCATATACACTTTTTACTCCAAGATTTTTAAAGCACCTTGTCTTTCTCCAAGCCCACATTATAGGAAAAATAATTTGTTCATCAGGATCCACCCTAGCTTTTGATATAAAAACATCAAAGGTTCAGCTAAGCGCTTTGAAAACACCGGAAAAACAAGCCTCCAGTGTTTTCATAACAGTTACATGAAAATTTTAAGTTTACTGTAACAGATGTCACAATAAAAGCTGAAAGGTCATACAGCACTTGGACTATAGATCTAGAGATAGTTCAGTTACTTGCAGGGAAATCACAGCTTTTTTCATTTAAACTTACAAAATCAGGAGCTGTAACTCTCCTGCAGAAAATTTCTGAGAGCTTGAAGGTTTTCCTAAGCTAGAAATTGAACCTGGAACACTGCTGGGAAGAAAAATGAGTAAAGCAATCCCAAACTAACAGTCAAGTTTTGCACCCTTACAGTTAAGCCCATATATGTTCTATGAAACTGAAAACCATAAAGCAAATTATTCAAAATTCACCTGAGAAGTTTCATAATTCTGTAACTTCAAATGATACAAATTTTGTCCTACATCTGAGTAATAAAGTGAAACGTGTAAATTTAACTACTAAATCTGAGTTTCAAAAAATCACTTGTTTCCTAACTCAAGGAATCAAAGGAGTCAGCATTTAGACCAACTAGCCATATTATTTTAGATTCTACTAACCCGATCTTAGAGATGAAAAAGTTATCTGCATTTCTCATCACAAACTACATGACACAAGAACTCCACAATTATCATGAATTACCTATTTATCTCACAAACACTGCTGAATACTGTCACCAAGTAATCCCAAATGGTACTACAGAGCACATTTTCATTTTTCACTAGGTGCTACAAAAGAGTGACGGTTCTGTGGACTCCCTTTGCACATGTACACCATTAAACTGATTTAATGGAATCATAATTCAACATGTCACTGGGAAGAGCTTTGTGCCTAAAGGACTCTCCATCAAAGAGACTGAGAGGTGCTCATTGATAGAACAGGCATATTACAGGTTTATCTCTGACACCAGAGTGAGTCAGTACAGAACAGCAGAAAACACAAGAGCAGCATCACCATTTCAACAGCAAGATACTCACCATGAGCATTCAGGCTTTCAATGGGGAAACAAGACTCAAAGAAAGATTGAACAACTATCCCTATCATCTGACGATGAATCAGGAATACAAAAATGTCCTGTTGGCTCCAAGGCATCATCTTTAATCATTATAAATACTCCCTCCTACTAAACATGACAAAATAGTAACAGATTTAATTAGAAAGTGTATAGAGGTTCAAAGCTTCTTCTTCTGTGTAACAGCCAAATGCTAAGTAGGAAGATGTATATGTCTACCTAAAAGAAATGATGTTGTTGTTGTTGTATAACGCCAAAAATACTTAAAGAAGTCACTTACCAACCACCATCAGTGTGAATTCAAAGCCCTTCTTCACAGATTTCCTGTGAACCTGGTTGGGCAGATTAGCAAATCCCACATAGCCTGCCGAGTCGGAAAACTGACAAGAAAACAAAGGTTGAATATAAATGAGATCCCTTTCCCCCTAAAAAGCTGGAAAAGAGTTTACTTGATTCTACACAATAAAGTGCAGGGGTTTATAAAGCACAAGGAAGAATAGAGAATGAAACAATTCTTGCTGCAATAGCGAGGCAGACCTTGAAAAGGCTCATTTACCAAGCGGGCAGATACAAATAGAAATCAGATAAGTACCTTGGGCTATACAAACAAAAGTCTTCCCTTGGATAAAATAAAAATAAAAATCTGCAAGCTTGCAAGAACACACTATTATTAATCTTAAGAAATAACTACAGCTAAAAATAAAAAAAATCTGTTCAAATTTGGTGTCTGCTGCTACTATCTTCTATAAAAATAATGTATATGCTTACAGGTAAAAAACAAGAACATTGTACTAAGGGGGGGATTACTGAGATATAATCACACAGAGATGTATCTTTTGCTTGTTAAGCTGTTCACCTATCTTCACAATCTTTAACTTCTAACACAAAAGCAGGAAAAAGAAACACGCCTGAAAAACTTATCAAAGAGATTTGGGCTATAAACAGGGCAGTCTGCTTCACCATCTGTTATCCATTGACTGAAAACCTAATAGGAGCCTAAAGAAGAACTGCAGCCACCTGACTTAGGGACCTATGGGCTACCTGGAACCAGATGTTTTCTTCACAGATGAGTTTATGATGAGAACAGATTTTTTACAATGCCATACACTTCCAGTGGTGTGGGGGGATACAAGGGAAATCACTTAAAAGGTAATTATTTACTGGCTAACAATCCTTTTAAAGCCTATCCACGTGGGCAAAAACATTAGAAATGAAGGCTTGTCATATGAAATTTCCTTAGGTGAAAGTACCATTTTAACTTTGTAAGCAGAGACTGAATGTCTGGTGAACACCAGAAAGCCTATCACTAGGATCACGTGCAATCTCTGTCTCTGCTAAGCAGTTCCTTTTAAGAAACACATCTGAAGAAATAAGGTATCTTTTATTCACATTTTTAGCACTTCAGTAAAACCACAAGTATTTCAGAAGTTGAACAGATTCTAGACAAAATTTTGGCTATGCAGCCATCTCTTTACCTTTACTTTTTCACCTGACTGAGACATGTTTCTTCACTTCAGGTTTCAGACGCTGGAAAAAAAAAGTCATAGTGCATGTTAGCTGACTTGAAGATTACATTACTTTTAATTTTGAACTGATCAATTGCATGTAATAATCACATTCTATTCTAGTAGAATGAAATGTCACATACTTAAGGATGACCAGAACAAACAAGCCATTAATCAAAATGTCTTGCTTCTGAAATAAATCACAGGAGTATTTAATTTAAATACTTAAAATTTTCAAAACAGAAATATTCATTTAAAATGCAAAATATTAAAATTTAGTATCACAACAAACTTTCACCCATCCTGTCTTCATAGAAGGATGGTTCACAGATAGGCGAATGTAATGCAAATGTTGTCCAAACATTACATTTGAGAATTATTACCACATCCAAAAATTCTCATGAGAACAGGACACCTACATGATTCTCAGGTGAGGGTCAGAACATAACATTATTTTCAGTGACTTCAAAGTGCTATTGCTGAATAGGACACTACACTTGGCTAACCCATGCTGGACACAAAAATTCACCCCGGTGTGAAGGACTATCAAAAAAGACTTGTTCTTTAGTTTCAGACACCCTGAACAGCTGGACTTTGGCAAGCCCTTATCTCTTTACTCAAGGATGTTAGCTGTGCTATAGATTAGTTATCAGGGCAATAGCAAGGCCCTTTCATTTAGAGCAGCCCCAGAGTAGGGACAGGAAACACAGAAGTGGCAGGAGCACTTCACAGCTTGGTTTGTTGACAATGCTGCTCTTGGCCTGGAAAAGCAGGGAAGTGACCTATGCAGGCACCTGTGTGTTCAGACTTTCCTGTTGGGTAGCAGGAGTCGTTTTAGCAGGATACAGTCCAGTTTCTAACACTGGCAGTTTGACAGTCAAATCCTGGCAGAGACACACTAAACTATGGACTGAAGGAGAAACATCGAAGTTAGCATAATTGCCACTTGGAGTTTTAAGTAAACAGGTCTTCAGCTCCCATGGTATTTCATTTGCCCTGCAGCAGGCACTTAAAATCCTGGCAGCTGTGCAGGTATCAGCTACCCTATGAGCAAGGAAAGTTGTTTTTTTCCTCCTCCAACTACTTTTCCCCCATACCCAGCTCATTTGCTTACTAATGAAAGCCCAATGCATCCATTGCCTGGAAAATAGGGAGGTCCTGATTCTAATCATCTTCTGTCATCCTCTAATTGTGTATTCCTCAAAACATTCTGGAAAGCATCCCTTAAGAATGGTTTTGAAAACACAGTGCTTATTTTTCTTTGACCAGTATTCAAAGGCTCATTCCAGCCTCCAGCTAACTATTGTCACAGATCCTTAAAGACAGTCACAAACCCACTGACAGAAGTAACTTGTGGATCTGTCCACATCTTGTTTCTAGGTTTGGAAACCTCTGTTGTCACCTTGTCAATAAAATTAGTAACCTAGTTCAAGAGTTTAGAAAAGCTCATATTTACGGAGTGCTAATGTAGACATACCTGACCCATTTCTCACAGTAATGCCAGGGGAGAAGCCACCCAGGCCAGCTGTCCATAGACAAAGGAGAGGGGGGGAACGATTCAGGTTTCAATACATATGGCAAATTCTCTAACCACTTCTACCTTAAACTGACAGTATAGTCACATCCATTGTGGCATTACTAAAGTTACTTGATTAAAAAGCAGAAGAGGCAAAATTGTTGTCAACTGATTATGACACATTCGGCTTCAAAATTAGTCTGTCATCTCATAAAAGAACATTTTTTCATAAAATCATCTGTTCCACAAATACAGCTTACAAAACCTGTTTCCTATAAGGCAAACCTCGTGCCTTACTCTGACCGAAAAGTTGCTGTAGCCAAAGCAGCAGCCCAGCTGCTCTGATCACATCATGACTGCAGCTCACACTTCCAGTTAGTCACTTCCCAATGTCTTCTGTTAGAATAGAAATGTGCTAGCTAAAAGTTACCTCAACAACAACAAAAAACCCCACAGAAACACCTGCTGTGCTACAATGCTTAAGGCGCCACGGTTCATTTGGGAGCTCAGTTGCTCAGCCGTGACATTTTGCAATTCCTAGTACTGCCCTCATGAGGTTTCCTCGAAAATCATTCCACCAAACAACTTCCCTGGATGACCACGTGCTGTCTTCCCGAAGCTCTACCATACAGTACAAATCAAAACCTCAGAATTAACAAAATGCCATACATTAAATCTTCTTACAGCACCAAACAACCGCAGCACTCTCAGCACTGCTCACAAGTGAGAGCTTGGCGCTGGACCAGTCCACACTGCACATCAGTGACTGCGGAAACCCACCAGCTCTGCCTGCACACAGCTGACTCAAACATCAAAACAACGTGAAGTTGAGTCTCTAACAACAGTCTGGGTAGTCCCACACCTGGAAATTGTAACATCTAATTTCTTATCAACTGTCCAGAACAAAATGTATAAAAAAACCCCACAACTAAGGCAAACGAGAGCAAGAACTGTATCTGTTCTGTTTTCTTTACATTTTCAAAGTACTCTTTCAATCAGTATGAGATTAGCAAATCAGCACATACAAAACAGTTCAAGGAGAAAGGAATAGACAAGATACATTCACAACAACTTGCAAAAAGCAGTGAAACTTTATTTGTAAATAATGCTGGGCCCTATTTAGCAGGCCTAGCAGAAAAAAAGGGACACTGCGCTACAGCATAGGAATGTCCAAATCTGGTTTTGAACAATGGATAACATAATAAAGTTTCATTTCAGATCTCAACATGTTTATTCCTATCCTGAACAACATCATGTTGGCAATCTAAAGGAGCAAAGTACGACCAAGTTCAGTTGTAGCTGGAACGTGCCATCCCACCGTCCCCTGCTAAGAACAGTATTCCGGTGAGAGAAAGAGAGGGGAAGGAAAATGGGTCATTTCCTTTGTTCCTGTCAGGATGCAAGAAGTAAACTGCGAGGAACAGGCAGACTGGGAGCTTCTTAATAGGAACCAGCACAAAGAAAGCACTACCAAACATGTACAAAGAGCATTTCCATATAAGGGTATCAAACAACATTTTCAAATAATCACTTTGGAGGGACCTTACAACCATCTCGACAAGCAGAACAGCCCTCCTGATTTCTCAGATGAGGCTTCTTTCTTTCCATCAGAGGCTATATAACTCAGATACTTTTTTGGCAGTATTTAATAAAAGCAGTGAAAACTTTAAAAGGTTTCCCAGTGCTGGAAATGGTCTCAACAACACCAGCATTCTGAAGTCACTTTTCAGACTTAAAGCAGACAGAAACACCGAGAATATGTCAGTAAACCACCAGTATTTGTGGATTCTCACTAAATGAACCACAAAACCCAAGGAAGAAATGTCAAATACTGAGTCACACCTATAATAATAGAAAAAATGACATGAATCTGTGAATCACTGAGTTCTAACAAGTGTGTCCAGCAGAGCCTGTTCCGTGTGCCATGCTTCGTTTCTGGCACGTCCTCACCACTGCGGGAAACCCCCTCCTCCCCACTCCCTCTAGACCAGCAATCCCAGGTGATTTCATTTTTCCTCATTAGAAATAGATATTATCAGTTGAAGGAATCATCTTTTACACACTAACAATTCTGCTTTATTCTTATTCAGGAAAATGACTGTCTCATTTCCACCAAATACGGAATTAACAGAAAATGCAACAACCCAGCTGTGACCTTTGCAGACAGACTATGCTAAGTGTGAGCCACAGCTCTGGCTTGGAATTGATGTTCAGTGCTCATAAGTTCTACAGCTTCCTTCTGCTATTGTATTTGAACCAAGGAAACTGTACGGGAATTACTACTAGGAATGCATCAAAATTTGGAACATGCATGTGACTGAACAGCACGCATATGCACAGCAAAAGGAACAAGGACTAAACAGGAGTTCAACCACCTGTACGAGCACTATTCTTAAAAGGCCAAGAAAAAGCAATGCAGAAACCTAAAGCTCTAATCCTAAAAGTTCCATTTCAACGCTAACATATGACTCTAAACAACTTCTTTTCGTAGTGTTTTTTCAATTAATCCGATCACTTGAAACACACAAAGGAGGCAGTGATGCCGTTCTTGTAAATGATCAGTTTTAGGGATGATGTTGTCCCTATGCGAGGAGCTTTTGACAGTATTTTTGCAGAGTTACTGTGTCACAGAAATACTTTAAAACAGACCTGTAATTGTGAAAAGCAGGGGCTTTTTAAAATTAAAAAGCTAAATATATTAGCCACAATCACTCATCAGGAAACAGGCAGCTCTGCCTCACACCCACAGAGCATAAATATAATTGTGTACATACTGGCAACGCACAGCAAACTGTTAAGTTTGTCTTTAAATCACTTCCACGTCATGCTTAAGTCTCATGATACCAATCAAGTCTCTGACCTACACGTCAACAATAATTAAAGACAAAAAAGCCAAAAATCCAAGAAAAACACCACAAAAAGAAAACCCAGGAAAGTAAAGCACTGGTTCGGTCAGTGGTCAAAGCAGGTACGCGTCGCTCTGTGCATGCCCCCGCCGCATCCCCGGCTCCCGGCAGCTGCAATCCCATGGTGGGTGCTGCAATTTTAAAAGCATCCGAGGAATGCCCAGTGGAGACAGCACTTCCTGCTCCATCCTCTCCTCACATCTCCGGCTACCCCAGCACCGCGGCCTTGTCCACATCTCAAATTAATCTCTGCCTTGTTTTAAAAACAAACCAAGGTGTGCGCGAAAACGGCCCGACCGCGGCGTCCCGGGGCTCCTGCCCCGGTGCGCTTCTCCCGTCCCCACACACCGGCTACACAAACCT
>NW_008238337.1:8098767-8107480 GCF_000691975.1 Corvus brachyrhynchos
GACTAACTCCTGAGGTGCCACATCTACACGGAATGGTTTGGTTTCTGTTTTCTACCCAAACGTCGTTGAACTTTGAGATTGCTCCACCTACAGCAGGTTTTAGCGATACTCCTCACTGGAAAACCTGGCTGGTGTGATAACCGGGGGAAATCGAGCTTAAACTTTGTGCTCTTTGATTGTAATGCACACAACCCTGTTTAGTTTTCAGATGCTCATTCACACATGAAGCAAATTCCTCTCCCGAACATTGTGCAAAAAATCCAATGTACTTGTTTTACTTCCACTATTCTCTTTCCTCACGGCTTTCCCTCTGGTTCTGTGAGAGCCTTGGTCGCTGTCATCGCTGCAGAGCTGAGTGCGATTCTCACCTGCAAGTTCTCTGAGGTATCAGGGACTCCAGCGGATATAAACCTGGAGTGTAAAAGATACCTACAGTCAGATTACAGAAACAGATCACTTTCTCCTGGGGAAACAGCGTGACATAGCCCAAACTCTAAATGCAACACTGTCAAACTAAAACGCTATTAGCAGAAGTACCGGAAAGGTTTTTTCCAACTTTCCTGCTGCAAGAACTGTTCAGGAAAGTTTCTAGAAATCCATCCACACATTTTGAGCGGGCAATTTGTATGTGTGGCCTAGCAGCAAATATTTTGATTTAAAATTCTGAATACCAAGAAATGCATTCCTGTTTTGCCTATATTCCCGTCCATTAAGCAAACTGGGTTGCAGCTCACAACAGGAAAATGTGGAAGTGAAACAAATGCTGCTGAAGGCAGACTGGCATTATTTGCAATTCACATTGTGCTGATATTATCAGCTGGGCATTGATGTGATCTGAGTAAGAACAAGATAAAAGCCAGTGAAAGTCCAAGCAAGTTCCACTTCCTACAACAAAATACAATGTTATAACTCAAACTTCTGATACACACTTCTTTGCTGGAGGAGTTAAAAGATGCCATTTCAGTCTTCTTTAGAAACTAAGGTTTTATTTTAAAATATTCAATGGATTTCCATATAGGTGCTTTGTACTATCACCAAAGGAACAACTGTGGCAGTTTTTCTTTCACTAAATTAGAACACTGTGATGGACACAAGATTTTGCACACATGCACTGCTATTACAAACAACTGTTTAGTTAATTTGCAGAAATTATAAGAAATTAGCACAGACAATGCCAACCTACAGCCTGCCATCTGCCATCTCCCACAGTCAGGTGGGAGCTAGTGCTTTCCCATGACCGTCACTCCTTTCCTTTGGCAAGATTTAGTGCAAGGGGTGAAACAGCCTCCAGAAATTTCAAATCCTTCACTACTGAGGTACACCAATATTTTTCCCAAGTCATGGCTGAATCGGATCACTGAGCAAAATGTTCCAGGAAGCCACAATCCTCCCCAAAAGGTTCCATTAGGCCAGAAAGTGACCTAGGGAAGGGCACTTGGGGTAAGAGCAGAGGTCAGTCCTAGCCAGTGCCCTGCCTCTGCAGTGCCCAGGAGCAGATGCTTCGGAAAAGATAAAAGTAGCACCGTGCCTGTATTTCCTCCCAGCTTCCGGCAATCTGGGGCTCAGCAGCTTCCTGAGCCAGAAGTTTTATCTTGATAGTTCTCTCTTCCATGAATTTTTCTTCTTGCTTTTTGAACCCATCCCAACTTCTGGCATTAAAGAGCGTCCTGTGACAATGAGTGTTACAGTGCATTACTCACTTGATGAAAACATACTTTTGTTACTTTTGAAACCTGTTAGGAGACTCGTTACGGAACTGCGGTTTACAGGAATGCCAGGCAGCAGAACTGAAACTGTTTCGGATGTGGGACTGAGAAATGCTGCACTGCAGACACCTACAGCAAATGCAGGCCCCCCCAAACACATGCTGAATGTTTGTTATTTCTCACACCAGTATTAGCAGAAGTGCAAACAGAAGAAATGGTTGTACTGAAGAACACTGGTTAAATAGTTTAGAAATGTTCATGCTGTGAACAGCAGTCTGACTGTGATTCACTCATTCCCAGAATTATTATTTTAAAAATAATTCTGTTTTATTTTTCCCTTGGAAATTCCAATGCCTTTTATTAAAGTTCCTGGTACATCTAGGTTTACACTATCAAAAGCACAAAAATCCTTCCTTGAATTCAAATCTCAGCTTCGTGTAGAGTCACATCTTAGTCAGAAATACCTTATTCATTCAGCTAAAGACATTATGTGCCTTTTGTTCCAGTCCTTACCAGAGAAAATGGTGATATTGATTATAATAAAATAAATACAACCATAAACTGAAACCTAAATTGAGTTTTAATAGATAAACCAACTCCACACTCCTTGGCATTATTTCCCTTAAGATATGCTGCTTAAAACTGTCCTTTTTTTTCAGTTGTGAGATCCCTTTTAACTTGATTTTCTTTCAGTGCAATCTTTTCCTCACATAGATGAATGTTTGGATTTGAGCCTAAAATTCTGTGTGATTGCTGTAATGGCTGCACTATAAAAGCAATTCATGGAGATATTGACTCACTAATGTGAGACTCTGACCATCTTGAATTCTCCCAATCCTCCCTGGAGATAAAACTGCCCAAGGCCTGATTAAACAACTTAATCATATACATAAATCATTTTCATTTCTGTAAGATTTCAGTTTGTGTTTGATTCAAAATATTTGTGTATGCTTTGCCAAGTTACAGTACATGGCTCCAGGTCCAAACCTTTAAGAAATAAATCTGCTGCACACTGTGGGTGACATCATCTTTTAAAGGATTACCAGAGAAAAAAGTACTTTGAATGTAGCTAGTGTGAATGTCAGATACCGTAATTTAGATATTCCCCAGGATAATTTGTAGGATTTGGGTGTGCTGAAAGACAGAAATTTAAGGGTGAAGTTCCCATTGTCTGTTAGTGTTTGGTAAAGTGCTGATTTGATCAAAATACTCTTCTGTGTAGGGCTTTATCTATGGAATCACCAACAGGTGATTCCCATTTATCTATGGAATCACCATTCTAACATCTGAAATTTCCTCTGTTTTTGCAGGCATGCCGCATCAGGAATCAGAGATGTCAGGTCCACGGAAGGCTGGTCTCACTGCTGAGCCCTTCCGAGGTCTGCAACTCAGAGCTGGAGCTCGGGCAGGGTACGAACAGGAAGCCACCATCTGTGCATGCACCAGGATTTACCGACACAACCTACTTTACAAGTAGGAATCCATACAAAAATCTGCAGCAGGTAAGTATTTTCCCTTGCTGCAAAAAGCACACAAGCTTCATTTTCAGTGACACACTACAGGAAATGAAGACTGTTTGATTGATAGTAGTTTCAGAGGAACAGAAGTGTTTCTTTTGCATTTACAAGCACGTACAAGCCCTCCTTTTCAAGATGCTACTTATGGCAATGAAGAAGCAATAAGAAATGCCTACAAATATTCTCCAGTATAAGAGACATTTTGCATCTTTTCACCAGTAGCAGCCATCCTTCCTCTTACTGAAAACAAACTTCCCTTTTAAGAAAGAAATCAGGATTTACCAAACAGATGTGTGTTATTCCCAGTAGAGCTCATCTAAGACGTGTAGGGGCTGCACTGCCGAGAAGAGGTGTCCCAAACCTTCCAAACTTCTTCTCAGCAATGCACATTTCCTGGGAAACTTGATAAATGTAGTATATTTCCCATCACTAACCCTGAATAGTGTTCAGTAACTTCATGGTCATGTCTTTACTAATTACTTTCAACATCTGCGAAGTATATTTAAAACAATGGCATTTCTCTTTACTGACGCTGCTCTTTACAAACTGACATCTGATGTGATTTCCCAAGAATTACATCAGAAAGAGATCTACCAGGATCCTGGTACACCACAATCTGTGGAAGGAGGCTAACTCTGGAAGAGGACAAAATTAAACTACTTTTGTGCTGAAGGAAACACGATGTAGAATGAACCATTAGGCATGAAACAATGTGTATTTCCTATAGGTTCCCCCCCCCCGCCTATCCAAGCTTTAATATGTTATGTTCTCAAGATCTGTCCATAGCATTAAAGAGAAATATTTGAAGTGGCATGGCCTAAGCATATATTCAGTGGGATCTTCTGACGAGCAGGATGATCAAATTCTTTATATGCTTGTCTACATGACATTCTAAACTTTTGGAAAGGGCCTTCATTGCCCATATTAACTGCCCTGGAACATCATTAACATGGGGTTAATGGCTGTCCAGTGACACCACAGTGTTCTCTGGAAAGCTAAATGGAGAAAACAAGGTGCTGAAGGGTTGGCTGCACAGCAGCTCACCAGTGCAGCCCAGCTGGTCCTGACTGTGGTGGCTGGAAATGTTCTCAGCAGGGTGTGCTTTAACAGAGAGACATGATGATCAATTCCAACACTGGGAAGTTTCAAGTGCTGCTCTAGAAGTTTGTGTGTAAAGAAATTCAAGCAGGGGGATGTGGAACTTAGTCCTAATGATGGTTTACCACTACTGTTTTCCTCATTCAGTGAGGAAAGCGCCTGTAACGCTGTCTCAGCATTCCCACCGTGTGTAGCCCTGGCTGCATCCAGGCAGAGGGTGTGTGTAAAGAGCAGAGACTGATACAGGGCTAGGGCCTGGAAAGGGATATGCAGCAGCAAATATATGAAGGCTGGAAGCACATTTATTATTCTTTCAGTGTTTCTCCAGCTATATATATATATCTGTTTCGTTCCTTTCTTTTACCTGAGTCTAGCCATATCACCACTGAGGGGGAGCAGGGCATCCATTCCTCAATCCCAAAGAGCAGCAGCAACACTTGTACTAAAAAAAGTGTTGGATTCTACATCATTAGCACTAGTCATTGAGAATACTACTTGTTCTTGCAAAATTTTGGTCTGGCTTTCTCTTTGCTCAAAAGATGATATAAGAGAAGAAGTGACAATTTCGTGTTAACCATTTCAGCTTATTTTCAAAATAAATCATCTTGAAATAGATCCTGTGGTGAAATTGTCCACTCTCATTTTGTAATAACCTGCTCATTTGACAAGAACTCATTTCCTGTGTGCCAGTCTTCTGATGTGTCACGCTGAAGATACATTGGCACTGCTGACACACAAGAACTTCCTGGAGCCCTATCCTAGTATGGAATCTCTTCTGTTGGGAAAAAAATTGCACTTTAAATGATAATTCAGAAAGAAGTAATCTTTGCTGAGAAACCTCAGGCTTTCTAAATAAAGAACAGCCTTTGCCTAACCCCTCTGTGTTTGTAAATCTCCCTGCCTTTATTTCAGCACTAATTAGAATACAAAATATGGCACAAAATCTATCTCTAATAGGATTCCTAATTCTTCACCTTTGCTTATGTCTGATCCAAAAGTTATGGTAAGCTGTCTTGAGATCACTGGGCTTTTAATTAATCTTTTGACTCATACTCCATCTTACTCACACAAATAATACAAGGTTTGTGCATAAGATTGATCCCAAATGTCATTTTCCCTCTGTCTTCCAGATGCTTAATATTTTAGGAATTAGAAAGAGCAGAAGCACTTAGGTGAGGGACACTCCACAAATTATAAACCAAGTGTGCTCTGCACACTACATTTCAGGTCCAAAGGCAAATCTATCCAAACATTGGTGGTGGGAGGCCTTGGGGCTGAGCAAAGCCCTGGCAAGGCTGGAGGGCTGGGCACAGCAGGTCTGTGCCATGGGACAGGGCTCATACACCAGGACAAGCAATGTTTGGTGAGAGCCTGGACCCCCCCATTCACAGCCCTCCCAATAACTCTGCGCCTGGTGTTTGTCCTGATTGTCAGGAAAGGAGCAAAAACACAATCACCTCTAATCCCAAAGCCCCTCTTGCTATAGTATGGCTCCTGTGCAATTGTTCTCAGCTTGAATACCACTTCCGCCCATTTTCACGGGCTGTAAAGCCCCCCTATGTATCCCCCTAGAATAATTCAATTAATACATAGCTGAAGCAGGAATAGATGTAATGACAGGAATGGTCATTTGTTAAAGAGCCACTTTGCTGCAAAAACATTGTGCCTTTGAGTTTAAAGGAATCCAGTCTTTTCCAGCAAGGGTTTAACTACAAGGAGGGATTTTCTTTACTTAACACCCCAAATAAAACATCATGCTGATTTGTACTTCCATTTAAGAAAGTAGAACCTTTTCATTTCTGGGAGTTTAATTTCCAGTGTTTTGACATTAACACCATCAGAAACCACAACGTGCTGATGCTGATGGGGTCCTCAGGCCCCCCAACAGCTCTGTCAGTCAAGGTACCAGTAAGTCAAGTAAGCAAACCTGTGAGCACCTTGCACCAGTGGTCTCATTAAAGGTAGTCTGTGCAACAGACTTTTAGGATCAGAAAATAAAGTAATTAAAAACAGAGGTTGTTGCCAGTAACCAGGATAAAAGCTAATATCTGGGATAATGAAAAGAAACAGACAAAAGTGAAATACCAGGAATGGAAATGCCTCTAAGAAGAAAGGTTCGGTTGCTCTGTGATTATTAAGCATGTATTTCCCCAGAGAAATAATTGCCTTGGATTAAGTGATTTGTAGGAATCAGTTGCTGGGTTACAGGTAGCAAGGGAAGGTGGGGTGAGGGTTGCAGAGGTAAAACAAGCCATGGGCTGGTTTCCTTTCTCAGCCCAAAGACCCAGGCAGCTGCGCCAGCCCCATGAGTGCCTCCCAGCCAGCACAGGAGCACACACAGGCCATGTATCAGAGGAAACTCAGAGTTCCGTGCTCCCGGGCAAGTGGCAAGGGTGGGGCTTTCCTGTGCTTAAGGGCTAAGATAACTGGCATTTCTCCCCCCTTTCTTAATTGTTCTTCTGTGCTGTTCTCTATATAATCATTATTATCATCATAAATACAGACGTTATTCAGGTTCAGCCTGTGTTCTGGGTTTCTTCCTGTTCACCTCTGAGATATCTCTGTGGATGATTCCTTTGCACATTCTCCCTGACACCAGGGACTCTTCTGAGTGATTGTAAGCAGCCTCAGTTTGACAGACTGCACAGCCCCAGTCACACATTCCTCCTGGACTTGCACACTGGAATTTGCAGCTTTGAATAATGGAAGTAAACTGTATCTATTTTATATACAACTGGGAGAGGAGATAAATCCTCTGAACTCCGTTTACCAGGCAGCCTTTGTTAGGAAGACATTTTCCATGCTAGAAATGTTTGCAGCTCCTCAGGCAGAGATAATCAAAAGGCTGCAATCATTCAGTGTCAGCATGTCCAACTCCATGACGGTCCACAAGCTCCTGATGTTCTTGTATTTCTTTTTTTGGGTGTTGTGTGGCTATTTGGGGTCTTGCAGCTAAAGTTCATCTTCTGGTTGTTAAAAAAAGGAAGTCAAAGGCCATATCCAGTGTGCTGTGACCTTGTTGTCATCCTCCTGTTACTACACTGGGGTCCTCTGCTGAAGTCACGTGTCAGGATGTGCGCAGGGCATTGCTCCTTGTTACCTCAGCAGTCACATCCTCAGCTGTCAATCCATGTGATTCCTTTAACCTTTGCTTATTTTTTCTTCTGCTGCTTCTGCTTCACATGTGGACCTTTCCATTAATGCTGCATTCATATCAGTCTTAAGATTTGGATCACAAACCTCTGCATGCCACATTATGTGCTGTATATTTTTGTACAACAGAGAAAACCGCTTATATAGGGGCAGGAAATGTGCTCTTTTCAACTCTGTGATCTTCTCTACACTGGAAGGACACTTTGGGCTAACTGAAACTAAATCTAGTCAAACCAATTCAAAAGTCACTGTGAACATAACTTTCAATTTTGTCTAAAACATCCTAACTTACTGCAATCAAAACAAGCCTTTCTCAGGACACCCAGTGCAAAGCCACTGGAACACAGCTCCTCGTGAGTGCTGCGAGGCAGCTGGTGAGGTCTGTTCTCTTTCTCCAGCTTCTGTAACTGCAGCATTCACACCACAAACACTCCCTGCATCTGCCAGCCTGGGGGGCTGAGACCTGCTGCTGGCTGCAGGGGCTGAACCAAGGCTACTTTGCAAGAACAATCCAGGACACCAGCAGTCATGAAGAGACTGTAGCAATTACAGTGTCTGCCCGGCCTGATGATAAAACCTCTTGTAAATACAGATTTTTGACAGGGCCATGTAACTCATTAACATACCATAAAGATTCAAAATGTACTCGAACAATTAAAACACTAAAGTCAGGTTTGGAGTCTTTGTGAAAACATATGTAAATTGTATGCCTTGCTCTTGGCACCAGGATCAGAACTAACAGAGTTTCATGCCTGGTGTAAGCTAAGAGCAGTTATTCGTCCTGGACCAAACTAAGAATCTGTCTACTGGTACTGACAGGTGACATGCAGATCCCATATTCAAAGTGCTTCCATTTTCAGGGTGGCTCCTAAGCGTTTGACAGTGTTTTCTTAACTTTTTGCCTGACAGTGTGCAGGAGAGAGCTGTGTCTGTCCATCAGTGCTCAGTCTTCTGAAAAATGATCGATTACACTCCGATAACCAGGACTTCCACACTGCTGGGTGCCTGTATTGGCAAGACCTCTCCACAGGTCTGGCTGCGGACTTTATCAGTAAATAGGAAATACACAGATAACGGCACTGAAAGGAATTTGAACAGCCGAAATCCGAGACAAGATGCCTCCCGCCCCACGCTTAACTGGGAACGGGCAGCGTTCCTGCGAGCTCCTCCCAGAGCAGGGTGCCGGGGAGACCAGAGCGAAGTTTCCCAGCTCCGGCGGGACCCCTCGAGTAGCAGGAA